>NC_042617.1:448666627-448969083 GCF_901001135.1 Rhinatrema bivittatum
GACACCAGCAAGTATTTAAGGCCGGAGTCTGCTTCAGTCAGATGCCTTGCAACGAGGTTCCTTGCTGGGAGTTAGTTGCTGTGCTCGGCTGTCCTTGCCCGTTGGTTCCTGGACATGCTTGTGCTTCTTTCCAGTTCCGGCTTCAGTTCCAGTTCAGGTTCTTCTTCTGTGCCAGCTCCCGCTTCAGTTCCAGTTCTGGATCTTCTTCAGTTCTTGGTATTGATTCTCTGGTTCCTGACTCCTGCCTGTTCCCGGTCTCCTTGCTTCAGTCAGACGCCTTGCAATGAGGTTCCTTGCTGGGAGTTAGTTGCTGTGCTCGGCTGTCCTTGCCCGTTGGTTCCTGGACATGCTTGTGCTTCTTTCCAGTTCCGGCTTCAGTTCCAGTTCAGGTTCTTCTTCTGTGCCAGCTCCCGCTTCAGTTCCAGTTCTGGATCTTCTTCAGTTCTTGGTATTGATTCTCTGGTTCCTGACTCCTGCCTGTTCCCGGTCTCCTTGCTTCAGTCAGACGCCTTGCAATGAGGTTCCTTGCTGGGAGTTAGTTGCTGTGCTCGGCTGTCCTTGCCCATTGGTTCCTGGACATGCTTGTGCTTCTTTCCAGTTCCTGCTTCAGTTCCAGTTCCGGATCTTCTTCTGTTCCAGTTCCTGCTTCAGTTCCTGTTCCGGATCTTCTTCTTTCCAAATCCTGCTTCAGTTCCATTTCAGGTTCTTCTTCTGTGTCAGCTCCCACTTCAGTTCCAGTTCCGGATCTTCTTCAGTTCTTGGTATTGATTCTCTGGTTCCTGACTCCTGCCTGTTCCCGGTCTTCCTTGCTTGCTGCCTGCCTCGACTTCGGACTGCTTCCTCTTCTCGTCTAAGTCCCAGTGGCCCGAGTCCTCACGGGCTCCTCCCGGGGGGACCTCGGGTCTCCAGGGTGAAGTCTTCTCTTTGCTTCAATCACCTAAGTCCCAGCGGCTTGGGTCCTCATGGGCTCCTCCCGGGGGGATCTGGGCTTCCAGGGTGAAGACTCCTGCTCAAAGCCTGTCTGACACCGCCTCCCGGCTTGCTGTTCTCCACAGAGTGCACTTCCTCTTCCACCTCTTCACTCCTTCAAGCCGGCCTAAGGCCTAAGGAGGCTATCTTAAAGTTAGCCAACTAACTATAGCTGCCTAACTTTAGGGGCAGTTCTTTGGCCCGAGTTAGCTGGCTAAATACTTTTGAATATGAACCTCAAGGTAACTTTGGTTTCTTTTGCAGCTATCCAGGGTTTTGATTAATTTTTAATCCCATTCACCTTCTGGTCTAGTCCAAGCATCATAAAATTAGCCCTCTTGATTGAGAAGCACAGACAGCAACTTCCTCAGGAACCCACCACACATGTGCCATTAAGCCAGCCAGCAGGTGCGACTGTTGCGTGATTGCCTGTACTTTCACCATCCAGGCGGCTACTAATCCCTGCAGGGCCCAGGAAGAGGAGTCAGGTCCAGGACTTGAACTCACGTTTAGCAGAGTTCAGCACTGTTGTTAGGCCACATGGGAAGCCCAGAATGAGTTCTTTTATATAGGTTTCACAGGGGACAGTAATTATTTGCCAAATCAGCAAATCTAGAAGGTGGTTTTAAGCCCCCGCAAACTTCCACTGTGTTCAGAATAGGTTTTTCTCTGCATTTCATTTCCTGCTGTCCTGCTATTAAGATCTTCTTAAAGACACTCCCCTGGTTGAACTTAATGTTAATTGCAAAATACAGGGTGTTTCAAAAAGATGGACCCATTGTGAAATACATTGCTTTGAAACTGGGTCCATCATTTTGAAACACCCTGTAAATGTAATATGTCCTTTCCTGAGAGGTCTAAATTCAGTGCTGTTTGTCCAGCTAAGTTCAGATTTAGCAAAAACGGTGGGATTTGAAAATGCTGCCATGCTGACTAACCCCAAGATAGCCAGAGAAAAAGTTTCCCTATTAGTTTGTGGGCAGGTCAAGGGCATTCGGCAGCACAGCCCATTAACTGGCTAAGTTAACTAGACAAACACCAGTTTTCAATGTTATCTAGCTGACATAGCCCAATAACTTTAGCGGGAAAAACGTATTCAGCTAGCTGTGACACAGACTGGTGTATGCAGCGGCACGAATACAAAGTTAGCCAGATAAGTTTGTCTGGCTAACTTTCGGGCCGATACAGTATAGTGCGCTCCGACGGAGCTGTCAAACCCTCTGACAGCCGCCGCTCCGGTCCAAAAGGAAGCACTAGGGACACGCTAGTGTCCCTAGCGCCTCCATTTACCTGTTTTTACCGCCGGGCCTAATTTGCATACTGAATCGCGCGCACAGGAGAGTGGCCTGTGCGCGCGCCGGGAGAGCGGGCAAACGCCCGCTCTCCCGCGTTTTTACTGTATCGGCCCGTTTGCTAGCTGGCCAGCTTCTGACTATATACACCTCCTACAAGTCTAATAAAGAAATACAAACCTAAATTGCAATCATAATATTATGAAAGTAAAAAAGATGTGCCACGTTAGCCTGAGAAATATAGAATTAGTTACAAAAAAAAAGACAGTAGTTGGATAGAATAAAACTTTTGTAAGGCTAACCAAGTTTCTGGGCCCATTAAAATAGATTGCTCAGACAATAACTCGCAAATATAGCTGAGGATAGGACCTTATAAAGATATCACATCTATTTACAATTACTTTGTTCATTTTCTTTTAACTACCGTTTTATTAGGTGCTGTTTCCCACCCTGCCTTTTTATTCATTTAATAAAGAGAAAAGGAAAGAAAGGGAGGAGGATTTATCTGAATTGTGATGAGAAATCAAATGTCACAGCTTTACTACGGCAGGCAGATTTATCCTCATCCAATAAAGGGCCCTGTGGAGTTATAAACCAGGGAGCTAATTTTAATTACCAATAACTGCAGCATGGGTTGTCATGGAAACACAAAAAAATACTGACACATTTACACAGACTCCTTCCATGTATGCCCTCATTCTTACATTACAAAATCTTAACTAAGGCAGTTCTCTTAGCACTTTTCCTATCAGAGAAGAAAATACTATGTGTAAGTTAATGAAAGAAAACACATGGAAACTACAGCAAGTTTATGCCACCTAATGTAGACAGATATTGTGATCCCAGCTCACTATTCATATCTAGCCTGGATTCTGAAGAATTCCTTTCTATGTGAATATTCGGGCACAGAGGTATTGGAGGTGGAGGTGGAGTCTGTGAGTAGTATTCCCATTCAGAGCTCAGAAATAGTGCCTTGAAGGTGCTACATAATCCAGCACTTTTGTGTGAGTGGGCTTTATGCAATTCACTATTCTTTATTAGACCAGGATGTGTTTGCAGGGGCTTACTTTCTTGCAGCACTTACAGGGTTAATCTTAAGAACAGCAGAAGCTAATAAGTATCTGGATCTCTTGAGGGACAGTAAAACCAATCAGCAGACAGGACTTGGTTGAAGAGCAGAGAAGAATGTTCTCTTACACAGATTGTAGCTCATGCAAGAGGAAGAAACTGGGAGTGAGTGTGAAGAGTTTCCTGCTCCTTTCTTCTACAGATAATTTAAAGTACTTAATTTCATAAAAGCCTACGTTCTCTAGTTTTTTAACAGCATTTCACTGCCAACGTTGAATTTGGGTGATGTAAGTACAGACATAGAGCAAGCTGGAGTTGCAGGCTGAATGAGAGAGAGAGACTTCACCATCCTCCCCCCCCCCTCACCCACACACCATTCACTGGCTGGGACATGGGGGAAGTCAGGAGTGAGGGTCAGGCAGCTCCCCCCTGTCTGTGAAGCCAGCCTCTCACTAGTAATGCAGGGAGGGAGCTGTCTCGGACTTCACCATCCTCCCCCCCCCCCCCCCCCTCACCCACACACCATTCACTGGCTGGGACATGGGGGAAGTCAGGAGTGAGGGTCAGGCAGCTCCCCCCTGTCTGTGAAGCCAGCCTCTCACTAGTAATGCAGGGAGGGAGCTGTCTCAGACTTCACCATCCTCCCCCCCCCCCTCACCCACACACCATTCACTGGCTGGGACATGGGGGAAGTCAGGAGTGAGGGTCAGGCAGCTCCCCCCTGTCTGTGAAGCCAGCCTCTCACTAGTAATGCAGGGAGGGAGCTGTCTCAGACTTCACCATCCTCCCCCCCCCCCCCCTCACCCACACACCATTCACTGGCTGGGACATGGGGGAAGTCAGGAGTGAGGGTCAGGCAGCTCCCCCCTGTCTGTGAAGCCAGCCTCTCACTAGTAATGCAGGGAGGGAGCTGTCTCAGACTGGTATCAGGGATAGGGCACTGAGTGCAGGAAGATCACAACACCCCTGGTATCAGGAATAGGGCACAGGTTCTAGTCATATTGACTGATCACATTACTTTTTTTGTCAACTACCAACATTTTCCATTTCCCATCCCCCCAACCATCACCTCAGTGGGAACCTGGTTAACATCAATAGATAAGAGGGCAGCCAGCCAATAGGAACACATATTCATTCCTAACTGACCTTTACTGACCTGGAAAGTGTCAATTTGTATCATTTTCAGTTAGTGCGTACTAACTCGAGTTAGTGCGCACTAACTCCCGTTAGTGCGCACTAACACGATTTAACGATTTTTAACGATAAATCGTTAGAATTTCTATTGTATTGTGTTCTATAACGATTTAAGACGATATTAAAATTTCGGACGATAATTTTAATCGTTAAAAAACGATTCACATCCCTAATAAACATTCATATATTGGTTTTGTTTCACTACTGGAGAGAGAAGTACCTACCTAACATCTAATACTGTCTATGGGGAGGTAGGGTTTGTATAAAGGTCTTTTTACATTTCTAATCTGGTTTTCATTCAAACTTTTTTTTTTTCATGCTTAGGCATCAGTGTTTGTCTTATTCTGAGTCTTCATCTAGTTGCAGTGTTGTATTTTGTCACCTATTATTATTTGGGTCTCATTTTTAACATTTTTAGTCCATTTAAGTTCCTCTTCTGGCACGTATACCATTTGAATGTCATCACTCATCTGTTCTTACATAGAGGCCTCCCTAGATGTCCTGATATCTACCTTTTCTTTTGTTGAGTTGTGTATATCTGCTTCTCCTATAAAACCAGAATTTTTAGATTTGTTTATCAAAGTCAACGAAGTTAGCCATGTCCAACAAGTAGCTCTGCATTTTTGAGCTGTTAGAAAAGCAGTCTATCAACATTTATATTAAATAGCATTTTATCAAACCCTCCATTCTCAGTTTAACCAATCTGCTATTATAGTTGCTGTCTGGGCAACTATGGTATATTGTTTGTGTTTGCTCTTTTGGCTTTGCTATACTGTTTTAGTAATTTCTTTTCTAATGCATTTTATTTTGTATGTTATGCAATTTTGCTTTGGGCCTTCAGTGAGGGGCAAATGATAAATGTGAACAAATAAATAAATCCAGTCAAAATTTGGAACCAATTGTAGATACATTTGCAAAAAGAAAATACTTCATCAATCATGTATCTTTGACAGTTGGGAATCACACTTTTTACCCTGTAGTGTGTGATAAATCTGATGTACTACATTAGTGAATTGGCCACATGTATTTGCATGCATTTTTATATGTTAAAAAATGTTTTCTGACTTTTCCTCTTTGAAGAACATTTCCAGATTTGTTACCCCACTAGGTTTTAGCTTATCTGTTTATTTAATTTTGGTGTGTCTGCTGAGTAGATCCTGCATTTATCTCCAATATCCATAGCTACCATTTGTTTTAGGGGCACTTTATTTCCTGTTCTTTGTTTGTGCATAATATTTTAATTAAAAACAGGCTTCTGAGTCTTTCAAGGACTCGCATTGTCCAGCCTTGCATTATGTTACGCAATTGAAAGCTTTATATACAGTATATTCTAGCGAAAAGTGCCCAGCTTTGCTTGACTCCTTTGGTCTATAACAGCAAGTGTGTGGTGTGTGTCTGTGTGTGTAGGGACTTATGTCTGTGTGTGTGTGTGTGTGTGTGTGTGTATGTGTCTGCCTGTGCCTACCCATATATGTGCCTGTGTGTGGGTGGAGGGTGCGGCTGTGCCTGTGTATGTTTGGAGGGTCTGTGTCTGTGTTTCTCTGTCTCTGCCTGTGTGTGTGCCTGCCTATATGTGTAGCTGTATATATATATGTGTGTGTGTGTGTGTGTGTGTGTATGTGTGTTCAAGCAAGCCTGTGTGAATATATGAGCCAATGTGTGATCCTGTGCTTGCTTCTGAGAGCTTGTGCACACTTATGTGAGCTTGTGCGTGCTTGCACACACATCTGTGTGCTTGTGTGAGCTTGTATGTGCCTATGTCCATCTGTCCCTGTGTGTGGGAGCCTGCGAGACAGGGCTTTGCAGCAGAGCATATGAGCGAACAGTACCCAGGGTTGCTTGGGTTGCCTGGTCAATAACACCCTGAATATGTGTGCCTGTATGATGTTATGCCTATGCATGTGGGTGTAGGGGCCTGTGCCTGTGTGTGTGTATGTTTGGGGGAGCTTGTGTGTGCCTGTGCTTTGGGGGTGTGTGTGTGTGTGTATACATGCTTGCCTGTGCATGTGTGTGTGCCTGTGTATGTGTCCTTATATGTGCCTGTCTGCATGCATATGTGTGTGCCTATGTATGTATATGTGTGACAGCGCTTTGCAAACTGAGCATATTAACTTTGCATAGTGCATCTTCTACTGTTCCACAAGCCACCTAGTAGCCATGGGCAATCACGACAGTGTGACCAACTGACACAAGACTGTTTTATAGATAGACAAGCCGTTAAGCCCGTTAAAACGGGCTACATTTAAAAAAAATTTTGGTCCGTTTTCGGACACTGCACCCGTCTACACTTCTTTTCCCTCACTCCCCCTTCCCCTCGCTCATTCACCTCAGTCACTCATCCTCCTCCCCCTCGGTCACTCACCCCCCCTTCCCTCCCCTGCCCCCACTCAAACTCCCTTCCCTCACTCTCACCTCCCCCGTTCCCTCATTCTCACCTCCCCCATCATTCTCTCTCCCACTCCCTCCCCTTCCCTCACTCTCACCTCCCATTCTCCCCCCTCATTCTCCCTCCCTCTCACCTCCCCCCTCCCTCTCACCTCCCCCCCCCATTCTCACTCTCACCTCCCCCCCATTCTCACTCTCAATCTCACCTCCCCCTCCCACTCCCTCCTCTCACTCACACCCTCCCTCCCTCCTCATTCTCCCTCCCACTCCCTCAGTCATTCCCCACCCACTCTCAATCCCCTCCCTCACTCTCAATCCCCACCCCCTTCCCTCTCCCTCTTATGCTCTTCAGCGTGGCCTGCTCATGGAGACGGGAGGTCTCCGGGGATCCCTCCCCAGCACGCACCTCAGCTGCTCCATGCCACTGCCGCCACATTGCCTCCCAATATCGCTGCCACCGCTCCTCCCACCTAGTGTAGCTCGGCCCGCCTGACACTCGCATACCGCCGCTGCTCCGCCCGATATCGTCGCCGCTGATCCGCCGCTGCTGCTCCTCCCAGCGCCATCTTAGTTCCGCTCTGACCGACGTACTCTCCCGCCCACGCATGCGCAGTAGAGCTGCTCTCTACTGCGCATTTGCGGTCTGTCGGTCAGAGCCCATTTATAAGGTAGATAGATAGATAGATAAAGCTGTTTAATTTCATATAGATAATGTTTTTTCCAGTGTTAAGTGTTCCATTATACACTGAAATTTTATTTATTTTTATTTATTTATTTAACACTTTTATATACCGAGGTTCTGGTAACAATGTTACTAATCACTTCGGTTTACGTACAACATTGAAATGACTTAATAGTGTGTCTTACAGAGAACAAGGTATGGAGAACTAGGATATAACTCATTTTAAATAACTCATTTTGAATAACTCATTTTAAATAACAGAAAAACTAAGATACAAGAGACTAGGATCAAACATGTAAACAAGCGAGCTAGAGTTGGCAAGAGAAAATTGTTATTGAATCAAGAATTATTCTGCGGTGGGAGACATAATGAATTGTCCCGGGTGGGAAGGTGTGAGTAAAATCAAACTCAGGCGTAAGCTTGGTTGAACAGCCAGGTCTTGATTTTTTTTTATGGGGCGGATTGTAAAAGCGTTACGCGCGTAATATATGCGCAACCCTTTAAAACCCCTATTTTGCATAGGCCCAGCGACACGCGCAAGCCCTGGGATGCGCATATGTCCCTAGGCTTGAAAAGGGGGCGGGGCGGGGGTGGGGCTGGAGCATCCAGGCACAGCAGCCATTTGCCGCTGTGCCCAGGATTGCGGGCCGGTCGTCAGGCGCAACCTACGCCTGCCCGGAGGCAAGAGCAACTTCTAAGTTAAAGGTAAGGGGGGTTTTAGGTAGGGCTGGGGGGCGGGTTAGGTAGAGGAAGGGAGGGAACGGAGGAAGGCTGCGCGGCTCGGCGAGCACAAGGTGCACAAGTGTGCACCCCCTTGTGCGTGCCTACCCTGGATTTTATAACATGCGCGCGGCTGCGTGCACATGTTATAAAATCTGGCGTAGATTTGTGCACGCCGGGTTGAGCGCACAAATCTACACCCGTGCATAAATCTTAAAATCCTGCCCTATGTTGTTTAGAATGGTTGGTCCACATAAACAAAGTATAAATCATTTAAATAAAAATGTAATGCTCATGTTTCTGTTTATGACATTTTGATTCTGTATGTCAATATTGAATCTCATTTAATCATTTTGTATTTCATCTTCATTGAATCAAAATAAAAGTTTGTATTTTTCAGAAAATAATGTTAGGGATTAAAGTATGGAAAACATTCCTCCTTCACAAGAGAATTAAAAGTTAGGCAATAAGTTTGATTCAATTCAATTATAACCTCAACTGTGTTAAATTTCTACTTAATTTCACTAACAGCCACAGATATTCTTGGTGTCAATTACTCATATTCTAAAGCAACATATGCTGTAAGAATGAATATGATTTCAGAATAAATTTTAGATTTCTTTCTAATACACATGGAATGCTTCCTTATTTATTTTAAACCACGTTTTAATTTTTCACTATTACACTGATTCACTAAAGTGCACTAGCATGTTACCACACATTAACACCCATTATTAGTGAATAAGCCCCATTAGAAATAATTGGAGTTGCAGTCAGTAACATGGGTTATCACACAGTTGTGCACATTAGTGAGTCAGTATGTGTACGTGTTACTTTTTTTATGTTTGAACATTAATAAAAAAAAAATAATTCTACGTAAAATTATTGCTTTTAGTGTATGACAAACAATAAGAGGAAATTAACAGCTGATAAGGATCCCATACGTACCAAAACTGGTAGGATGCTAAAGGGAATACAACATATAGAGATAAATTTTAAGACCCGCACACATAAATGTGCGCATATTTTACAATCAGCTATTCACACATACATGTGCGCATGATTTCATATTGACGTGTGCATGTGTGCGCAAATGCCGCCTTGCTCATGTAAGTGGGGGTATTTTACAAGACACACGCACCGATGCAATTACCTCTTTTCCCAGTTTGCCCCGGTAAAAGAGAGGGAGTCCTAACTCCCTAGCTAACTTGCCTCCTTTTTATCCCATTAGCACCGACTCTTAAAACGCCGCTGACTACCCTATTTTTTAAATTTCACAACGGCATCCATAGCAGAAGTAAAGTTACACGATAGGGGACCCTGGTGCGCACTTGTGCACATAAAAATGGAAACCCCAAGAAACCAGACTCTGTGTGTAACAATGGAAAAATAGAACTACCATTCCTCATAAAACAAATAAAATCAAGCATCAATTATAATAGTAAAACCATACTAATAAAAGATTATTTTAAAATCTTTTAAAAACTAACTTCTATTAATTAAAATCATATATATATATTTTTAAATTTCCCAAGTAGCAATAAAATATTTCAAAACAGCACATATATCAAATAACACCCAATCATTAAAACTAAAGATAAAAAAAAAAAGTCCCCGCTGTCCATACCTGGGTGCACAAATGTTATCCTCTCTCTCTCTCTTACACACATACTCGCATTCTCTCTCACACATACACTATCACATACACACACATACATACATGCTCTTATACACACCCACAATCTCTCTCTCTCTCTCGCTCGCAGACACACTCTCAGGCCCTAAGACCCATTCTCTCTCACCACCCCCCATACACAAGCTTATACTCTCCTGGAGTCTCTCATACACATACTCACTCTCACTTTCACTGGCTCCCTCACATACACCCCACCCAGGCAAGCTCCCAGTCATTCTTACACACACACACACAGACCCCCAGGCAGGCTCCCATTCATTCTCATACCGTTCACCCCCCACCTCCCAGGCATGCACACATTCATTCTCAAACACACACAGATCCCAGATAGGCATCCATTCATTCACACACCCTCACTCCCAGGCAGACTCGTGTTCATACACATGCACACACTGAAGGCAGACCCCTCTCTTCCTTTTGCCAGAAACCTTGGAGCCTCTCTCGTTCCTTTCCTGCTGCTGTCACTGCTGCCTCATGGCTATTGGTGAGGCACCGATCACTATTGTCACACACAAACTATTGTCACACACACTCAGTGACTCCTTTTCCAATCCACACAAAAAAACATGTTCGAACACTAACAGAACCAAAAAGACTGGCAGTCTGGTAAAACTCTTTTTTCTCTTTAGTCTATCAGTGTGCTCATCTTACTGGTGTCCAGACAGGTAGATCACAGTCTCCATACTGTCTCCTACCCTGACCCTCCCACAATGAAGAGAAAAATAAAAACCCGGCAACAGTGTCATAGCCTCTGCCTTTCTGTTACAGTGAGTAAAACTACTACAGCAGAGAGATCAGAAGCAGCCCTTTACCAGTGCCAAATCCAAATGTTTCTAGCTTTATTTTAAAAACTCTGTGAAACCTTCTCCAAACAGGTCCTTCTTAGCATAACTCCTGTGAAAGCTGCCAGACTGCTAGAGAGGAAACACAGTGAGGTAGATCTTAAAAACATACGTGCACGCATACTTTATAAGATACGCGCGTAGCCGCGCCTATCTTATAAAATCCGGGGTTGGCGCACACAAGGCCCCACCCTCAACCCTTCCCCCCTCACCCACCCTTTCCTGTATCGCACCCCGGTTGCCGCACACCCCTGTAATCAAACTAAAATGTACAACCAGTACTAACTGATGTAAATAAGTTATCTTTTATAATCTGCTTTATTTGCTGTAAATAAGCCAATATTCATAACCTCCAACTGCTGTAAATAAGCTACTATGTAACCAAACTACTATGTTTTAAACCCACGTTAAACCTCCAATTAATCTCTTGTAATTACCTCTCAGTTCCTGTGCTTTCTCAGCTGCTATCCCTTCCTCCTTTACTTTCTCCCCTTCTCCCCCTCCCCTCCTTTTTTCGAGCCTGCTCCATCACCCGCTCCCTGTTTTTTGTAACTTTCCTCCTTTCTTAAGTTTATTGTAAACTGGCGCGATGTGCTCGCACGAACACCGGTATATTAAAAGCTGTTAAATAAATAAATAAATAAAATAAATAAGGCTGCGCAAAATCGGCAGTCTGTGTGCGCCGAGCCACGCAGCCTGCCTCCGTTCCCTCCGAGGCCGCTCCGAAATCGGAGCGGCCTCGGAAGGAACTTTCCTTCCATGTCCCCCCACCTTCCCCTCCCTTCCCCTATCTACCCCACCCCCCTGCCCTACCTAAATCCCCCCCCCTACCTTTGTTGGGCAAGTTACGCCTGCTTGAAGCAGGCGTAACTTGCGCGCGCCGCCTCGGCATCCCCCGGCACAGGCCGCAGTGCCAGGGGACTCGGACCACCCTCCCAGCCCACCCCCAAACCGTCGCCATGCCCCCGGACCCGCCACGGACCACCCCTTGACCCCAGACACGCCCCCAGACACGCCCCCTCCCGCCCCTTTTACGAAGCCCTGGGACTTACGCGCGTCCCGGGGCTTTGCGCATGCTGGCGGCCTATGTAAAATAGGCGCACCGGCACACATGAATCCGGCAGGATTTACGCGCGCAGGGCTTTTAAAACCTAGCCCAGAGCTTCTTATACATGCTCAGACTTTATAATAGGAGTACATCAGTGCCATTTGATCCAGATAGCAGGTATTGGCTAAATAAAAACATGCTGCACTATCATTGTGGTTTCGTTGTCAACTTGACTTGCCTCATTTCTGACAAGACTGTGAGATCACACAGGCAAGAATTGGTTGCTATAGGTACTACACCTGTTTATTTGTTCACAGCACAGCCATAGACTTCAATGGGCCATAGACTTGAATAGGAAAAATAAAAGAATGGATTTGGCACTGGTAAAGGGCTGCTTCTGATCTTTCTGCTGTAGTAATCTTACTCACTGTAACTGAAAGGCAGAGGCTATGACACTGTTACTGTTTTTTATTTTTCTCTTCACTGTGGGAGGGTCAGGGTAGGAGACAGTATGGAGATTGTGATCTACCTGTCTGGACACCAGAAAGATGAGCACACTGATAGACTAAAAAGAAAAAGAGTTTTACCAGGCTGCCAGTCTTTTTGGTTCTGTTAGTGTTTGAACATGTTTTTTTTTGTGTGGATTGGAAAGGAGTCACTGAGTGTTTGTGTGTGATAGACAGTTCTCCACACTGTCAGTTGGAGAACAGTTTAGTATCAATACATAAATTCCTTTCTAATATCTAAACCCCCAATTGACAGCACACTTCAACAAATCCCATCATGTCAGGAAAAGGTAGAGGAGGAAGTGGCAGGCTTGGCAGCTTTCACAGGAATTATGCTGATGTGTTTGCAGGCAGTGCAAAATTTAGCTGCAAGGATGATAATGGGCTCCGGAATATTCAATCACATTACCCCTGTTTTGTGATCTTTGCATTGGTGTTAGTGGAACCTAAATTATTAGCTCTACATATTTCGGAGGATCCAATTTAAGAATGTGACATTAATCTATCAGGTTTTGAGTAATGATACCTCTATGTGTGTACGTTCTTTTCTTAAGATGTACAAAGGGTGCTGAGATTGATTGGTCAGAATCTCTTGATGCCTCTTAAGTTCGGCAAGCATGCATGGCAGAGAGTTTAGGACAGTTTTGTAGCTGGTGCAATCATGTGGAACAATTTACCTGATGAGATCAGAACTATTCAATGTTACTTAACTTTTAGAAAGCATGCGAAGGCATTTTATTTCAAACAGGAATATGGCGTTAGTGGAACCTAAATTATGTGCAGGTTGTAATAAACAAGGGTTTTCTGCTTATGAGTTTTTAATTTCTGTTATTTTATACCAGGTATTGCATAACCTTTGCCTCCCCCATTGCAGCAGCAATTAGAAATCTGATAAAAACATGCAATATACCATTTTAATCAACAATATTAAAGAACATATAATTAACAGTTGGTATGCCCACTGTTAGTTTGTAAAATGGCTTTAAAACAAGCAGGGTAACAGCTTTTTTTCTGCTTGTTGCTGGAATTTTCAATTATTTTTTGGCTTTCTTGAGCCAATTTTAGCAGTCAACCATCACCAAATTCCATAAAACACTTAGCAGCAGTCTTGCCCCACGTCCTCTGAACCCAGCTTTCACTTCGACCTCATTTTTCAGCAAATCATTTTTTTCATAATAAAGGTTGTTCCAGCATCAAGCGCCTCACAAAATGCAATTCATTTAATAAGGTCAATCTGACGCTTATTTCACTATTGTACGTTCTGGACATAAATAATAAATTTAAGTAATGATTAAGGTACTTTAAATTCCTAATTGAATGGCCTACAAAATGGTACAAATATTATATTAGTGGGATAATCCAGTGGGGGGTCGAGGGGGGGGGGGGAGGAGGCAAAACTTATGCAACACCCAGTATATATATGTATTTTAATTTAATATACGGTATGTTTTATTATGTATGCATGCATGTAATCTACAAAGTACTTTGGACTGTGTGGGCTAGAAATGTGTTTTAAATTTAATTTTCAAATTAACCTAAATTAAATATGTGCTTGCCACACTTTGTGATCCACACGTGAAAGAGAGTCTTACCCTCCAGTCCCAATGTCTCATATTCCTTGAAGGAGATGCTAGTAGCTAGGGTTTGTGAAGAGGAGTGCCATAGGTAGAGGCACAGTAGGAATGTAGCACAGAAAAGAGTGGCCACCTCAGAGAGTAGTGCAAGCATGATCAGCACCCTATCATCTACTGCTTCCTCCCCTACCTCAGAACATTAAAGCCACATTGCCCACAAAGGACCATCTCTCCTGACACAGGCCATAGCTAAAGAAGCTAGCAAAAGGACCTTCAATCCACCCCAGAAAAGGAGACCCCCCATCTTAAATTTCTGTGACACATTGTCTCATCAAGGGCAAGAACACAGATGTGCTGGCATATGGGGTGCACAAGTCCATGTTCTGATCTGACCTTGCCAAGATGGTCCAGCACTATATTTCCTACCCATCAACTATTGTGCCCAGTGAAAATGTCATATCAATGGCAGGAGACATTGTGAGCCCTCATCACTCAAAGTTGGCGCCATTTGCTTGGCTTTTCAGAATTTCCATGTGAGTAGAAAGCACTTTGAAAGTCTTGCTGCTGCTCTTCTTACCTGCCATGCCCCAGATATACCACATTAGGGATCTTGCTATTGTTCTACCTAGCTACCATACTCCTGATGTACCACTTCAGGGTTTTGCTAATGCTCTGCCTAGCTGCCAATCCTCTGATATATCACCTAAGTGATTTTGCTACCGCTATGCTTACATGCCTGCCCCAGATATATCAACTTGAGGGTCATGTTGATAATATGCCTACCTGACATGCCTATGATGTACCAACGTAGGAGTTTTGGTGCCTCTATGTTGTTTGCTGTTTGGATCTTGGCCTAGTTCTCCCACCCTGCTTCTTTGTTTGTTATACTAGGGTGTTTTGTCCCCAGAAAATAAAATTGAATAAAGAAAAATATTCAAATTTCTCTTCCCATCCCAACCTCTTTTCTGGTTTTTCATTTTGTTCTGCCCTTCTAAAATCTCAGCCTAGATCTCTCACCCTGCTTCTTTGTTGGTTATACTTGGGGCATTTTGTCCCCAGAAAATTTTTTTAAAAAAGAGAAAAATATATATACAAATTTCTCTCCCACCCCATCTCTTTTCTAGTTTTACATTTTTCTATACCTCTCTGCAATCTCAGTCTAGTTCTACCACCCTGCTTCTTTGTTGGTTATGATACTTCTGTGTTATGTGCAACTGATCATACTCTAGGCTTTGCAGATTATGACATCTTTGTGCTGTTTGTGATTGTATTCTATGCCTTGGGGATTATGACACCGTTGTGTTGTATGCAATTGACTATATCTATACCTTGGGGATTATAACATTTTTGTGCTGTTTTTGATTGATCACACTCGATGCCTTGGGAATATGACAGCTTTGTACTGTTTGCATTTAATCTCACTCTGTACCTTGGGGATTATGATAACTTTGTGATGTTTGTGATTGACCGCTCTGTATGCCTTGGGTTTATGACACCATTTTGTTCTTTGTGATTGACTGCACTGTACACCTTGGGAGTTTTGATGCCTTTGTGTTATTCGTAATTCCCACACTCTATACATTGAGGGTCTTTCTGCTACTCTATCTAGCTGCCATGCTCCTGAAATATAACCTTGGAGGTCTTACAGTCTCTATGTCTTGCTATCATTCTCCTTATGAGCCATCTTGTGGTTATTCCTGCCACTCAGCCCAGCTGCCACAAAATCCCAGACACTACATCTTTGGGGGCTTTCTGCCACTCAGCATTAAATATAATATAATCCACCTTAAAGTGTCTGTAAAATGTCTGTAAAATGGAAAATACGTTCTTGCTGCCAATCTTTTTTGCTGCCATATCCCAGACTCTACAATGTGGGGATCTTGCTGCCACTTTGCCATGTTGCTATACCCCTCGTACTATATCTTTGGGATCTTTTTGCCACTTTGCCTTATTTTCCTACCCTAGACTTTACACCTCTGGGGTCTTTCTGCCACTTTTTTATGCTGCTATAACTCATAATCTACAACTTGGGGTTCTTGCTGCCACTCTATTTTGTTTCCATACAGCAGACTCTAAAACTTAGGGGTCTTGCTACCAATCTGCTTTGCTACCGTATCCCAGACTTTATACTTTAGGGGTCTTTCTACCATGCAGACTTATGCAATATCCTAGACTTTACACCTTGGGGTTCTTTCTGCTACTCTGCTTTGCTGCCATGCCCTAGGCTCTATACCTTGAGATGTAGAGTTCTTGCTATTGTAGGTGATTGCTTTGCACCTCTAATGGTACTTTGGGGGTTTTGTGGCACTCTTAGTGCTGTTTTGACACTCTATCAGTGCCTGGGGATTTTTTATGGCACCTTTGATGGTGACATAGGATGTTCATGCCACTATTGGTGCCACTTTATCCCTCTTATGCTGCCTTTGGTTGTTCTTGACATTCTGATGCTGCTTTGCTCCTCTGACTGTGTCTTAGAAAACTCCAACCACTGCTTGTACCCTTTTGCTCCTTTACCTTAGGCTATTCATGCCACTTTTGATGCCAATATACTACAGTCTTGGTGCCTTGGAGTTCTCTTTCACCTTATGATGTTGTTTACCCATAAGTTTAATTATAGTTTATTAGAAAAACACAATTTTGAAGCTCAAAATAAGCTGCATTGCTTCCCCCATTGACTTTAATGGAAAATGAGTGAGTAGATGTGACTCGGTTATTTACACTTTCGAATAATAGAAGGACTAGGGGGCATTCCATGAAGTTAGCAAGTAGCACATTTAAGACTAATCGGAGAAAATTCTTTTTCACTCAACACACAATAAAGCTCTGGAATTTGTTGCCAGAGGATGTGTTTAGTGCAGTTAGTGTAGCTGGGTTCAAAAAAGGTTTGGATAAGTTCTTGGAGGAGAAGTCCATTAACGGCTATTAATCAAGTTTATTTAGGGAATAGCCACTGCTATTAATTGCATCAGTAGCATGGGATCTTCTTAGTGTTTGGATAATTGCCAGGTTCTTGTGGCCTGATTTGACCTCTGTTGGAAACAGGATGCTGTGCTTGATGGACCCTTGGTCTGACCCAGCATGGCAATTTCTTATATTCTTATGTTCTTATGAAAAATACAAATAAAATGAAGACATGAAAATTATCTTTTGGTTTGAAACTAATGAAACAAATGGAGGTAACTTACAAAATGAATGAACAAACCAAAACAAAACTGTTGCCTCTGCATATCCCTATAGGAGGACCAAAGTGATTGATCTGGGCTTGAAAAAATATTGGAGATATATACATATAAGCACAATTCCCTCTCTGTTTTGATATTCAGAATTTCAGAGGCAAGTCCTAACAGAGGACGGGGTGATCACTCTGCTCAAAAGGAACATTAAGTCAATCCCAGGATTTTCAACTCCTGTTCCAATAATGATTTTTTTCCATTTAAAAAATGTATGTAGGCCCCCCTTCCCATTCCAAGTATTTAGCTGTGAGGCACACTTAATACCAGGGCTTAATCCCTGATGGAATTTGTCACAAGAGGAAAGGATTAACCTTCAAGGTCAACATGTGTAGATAGTGTGACACCAAGGAGACACGTCACAAAGGTATGGTGTTCCAAACTAAATCTCTACCAAAATAGTTCAAAAATAGTGAGTTGCAATATGCACTGTTTTTGGGAATAGAAATCCAGAAATCAGAGAGAGATTTCACTAGTGCATCTTCCTGGGAAGCCTTCACTCCTTTTTCTGGGTTTAAGGATTCCCTTGGACAGATGCAGGGCTCCTGATCATCCTGGTGTACCTGAATCTCCAGTACTTGAATCTCTCCTGCACATCTTTCATCTTCTCTCCTCCCTGAACTCATTTGGACTGCTGGATCACTGGAACAGAGCACAAAATAGGCATCTCCATTCTATCCTCTTCTTCTTCCACACTGAATTGTTACCTCCAGATAGACACCAGACACACATGTCTCGCTGTTCCTGTGTAGACCTTGATTCACCATGAACTTGGATCAAGGTCTCCTTTCTCCCATAGAAAGACAGGTATAGGATGAGAGCCTGAGGTTTACCCTCTCAGAGCAGGTCTGATCCCCACTCCACTGCTGGAATCCCTAAGAGCAGTTACCTATAGTGCAGTATTAGAAACACCACCACAGAAAATGTTCTGTGTGGTCCTAGTTACCCATTATAGACTATGGAGCAAAAGGGACAAAGGCAAATAATACCTCGTCCCAAACCCTACACTATTTAGAGCGATAAAAGACTGGCCTTCTTTCTTCCATGGATTAGAAAGTTCTCATGTTGCTCTATCCCACTGTGGCCACTCCTAGGGAGGAGTGCCATAGCGAAATGGTATAATTAACACACTTCTCTGACCATCTCAGTATGTCCCCCTTAAAGGTTAACAGATATTAAGAATGCAAGGTTTTGCACTACTAACATGCCTTCCTCAGTCTAATTCTTTAATTATAAATGTTAAATTAAAATTGCAAATTTAGAACAAAAGATTTAACAAAAAAAAGTCTCGTTACACTGGAGAGAATGTGCTCAGACTTAAGTTCCCTCATAGTTGATGGATCCTTCCTTCAGTATACGTCCATTCTTGTACGGCTCAGTCTTATTTAATAAATAACATGGTCCCAGACTGGATCTGGAAGAGATGACTGAGAGTCAATAAGTACATGGATAGGTTTTACAGTTAGACACCTCTCTGACCTCTCCGTATGACCAGCTGAGAGTACATTTTCAGGGTGAAATACACATCTCTATAGTTTACCTATAGAGGTGAAAGTCATGACAGTACTTCATTACTTGATTATAGTTTCCTTTCAGAGGGTAACTAGGAAAACAACTGTCATAGGCCCATTCTCTTTCAAGGTGCCAGTTCCTTATTGAAGGTCATCCTTTAATATATTCAGTTGCCCTTTTCACGACACAGATCATTTCTACAGGACGATTGTTGATCGTACTTGTTGAATGTTACCTCACAGAAAGTAGGAGGCTGTATTTTCTGCAACCAGAAACATTTTAATAGCCTAAACATGCAAATTTGTTATACCTATGAAATGCTCATTGCAGGTGAAACATTTCCTGGTTCCTGCCTTGCTGCCTGCATATTAGCACACAGTAAGCTGCATAATCATATTTTTTTCATACGGATACAGGCCTGGCATGAGGAAAAGCACAGATATTTACTTCCAGTCCTTGAGGGCCTCACCCTGGTCTGGTTTTCAGGAAGCTCACAGTAAATATTAATCAGGTTTGTGCACATTTAGAGACTAATGTACTTGTGACAGGCTTTGCCAGTCAGTAACATTTGCTCTAGTGTTTATTTTCCAGCAATGGGCAGTGGAAAGGGGGGGTTTGATATTTAGAATTCCTCCCTTGCCATAACCCCCACCTTTATGGGGGAGGTTTGTCAGACCTGTGCTAAGGCAGCAGAAGTCTGGGGGAGGGGGGGGGGGGACAACAGGCTAGCTGAAGATTTGCTGCTTTCCAATAAAGATAATATAAATGATACTAATAAATATAGTGTAAAGCTACTTTAGTTTCATAATATAATATAAAAGATGGAAACGTTTGCCAATTTGCTTCAGAATTTTTAAATGTTTTCCACAGGATCTACTCCTAAACTAGGAGAGACTGATGCTTAGACCTTCTGCCCCCTGTTGCCAATCTTGGGGGGGGGGGGGAGGGTAGGGAAGAAGGGGATGCAGGGCCGCCATCAGGGCAGTATTCTTGGGCCTGCAGTATGGGGCCCCAGGATCTACTGCCACATATGGGGGCCCCAGAGAAGGGAGAGAATCAATGCTATGCGTGTCTTTTAGACACACATAGCATTGATTTACAGAGCACCGCAGACAGAGACTCGTCCGCGCGCTCTGTCCTGCCAGCGTTCACTGTCTGACGCGGCTGTGACGTCACCGCCGCGTCAGACAGTATGCGCCGGCAAAGCGCGCGGGCCGTCGCTGTCTGCTTGCTAGCTGGAGGCCGAGGAGCCGCGGAGTCCCCGGAGCGCAAAGGGTAAGTAACAAGTTTTGGCTGTATGGGGCCTCAAAATTCCTGATGGCGGCCCTGAGGGGATGACAGGGGGTGACAGCACCAACAGTGCTTGGGGGCAAAAAAAACCTAAATCTGTCAGTGAGGCTTGTGTGAGAGATATATAAATCCCCATGAGCATGCTCAGTTTTTAGTGGGAAGATGACTAGAGAGTGGGTTGGTGGATTGGAGAAGCTAAAGATCATTCCTGGATCTTAAGCAAGAGGTTGGGGAGAAGTATGAGCTTGGCTATGGGATCTTTTACCTTATCCCTGGAGGTTGGAGCTTTGGATTTTTGGAAGTAGAGATAAGACTTTTGGATAAAGATTGGTTCAGCCTGGATGGAAATGCAATACCCAATATCCTAAAAGACTGAATTCAGAGAGATATTTTTGCCTGAGCACAAGAAGAAGCAGGGGTGAGAAGAAGATGTTGGACATTTGACTAAGGCAAACAAGAGACCTGGATTTTTGGATTTTGATTGCAGGTAAAGAGTTTTTTTGAACTTGTTACATTTTCTAATGTCCTACCCTCACTGGGGAGGACATGTTTGACATGGATGGAGGTGCAGGAGAAGGGAGATTAGGAAAAGACCTAGAATGGACAAGGAGACCATTGCTTTCATCACGTTGATATTTTTTATGCCGTTTTTGATTTTCTCAATTTTGGCCTGGATCTTGATATTTAATGTATAATATGAATACCATCAAAGGTCTCCATTTGGTTATTTTTTCTACTACTCCTGGCTGAATGGATGGACTTTGGGGTGACTGCTACCCAACCCTGTTGCTGATTCTTTCCTCCTTGCTTCTATTTTGGATCTTGCTGTACTTTTGGAGCCTCATTCAGCTGGAGGATGAGCCATTGTATTTACTAGTGACTGAATGCACCAGGGGCCCAGGAAGATGGCTTATTCCCCCCCCCCCCCCAAATCCGGGCTTGAACCTGGACCCTTAGCACCCCTGGTTGATGTTCACCTCCTAAATGGGGGACAGACTACATACTAATGTGCATTAAGGCTATTGTAGCATTGATGAGGCCCATATTCAAAAGCCATTTAGACAGATAATGTAATAGTTATCCATCTAAATGGTTTACCCAGCTCTTATGCAGCTACATTTTAGCCAGGTAACTAGTTACCCAGTTAGAATTTATCTGGATTAAAAAGGTGTATTTCATGGGCGTTGTGGGGAGAGGTGAAATTAACCAGGTCTAACGTTAACCAGTCTTGTGTGGCTGGATAACATGCTACTTAACCAGTTATCTTTCAAAGCTAGCCGAGTAAGTAGTGCTGTCACCCTATAAGATAAGGGGTTCAGATTAGAGGTCGGCCAATCCACCCCCCACCAAAGCATGATGTTAAAGACTTGCCAGGCCATAGGCTCTTACCCCCACCCAACCCCTTCTCCCCAAACCTATTTAAACCTGATGTGTCTGGCATACAGTCCCCGGTCCCGATCGGTGGACATGCCATTCGGCTGCCACTCCGCCTTCCCCCCCAACGAAGAATCATAGTGCATGCCCCCCCCTTCCTCATCCTGGCCAATACCTTTTTTATCTGTGCCGGAAGTGAGGAAACCTCTGCCCTGCTCACGGTGCTTCCAGCACAGCTCTGACAGTGGCAGTATTAGAAGCATAAACTTCAACGGAATCCTGCCTTTCTGGCACTAACTTATTCACTTTTTTTTTTCTAACTGTCTCAGGCCCAGATATTCCTAACACTCTTATGGCTGTCCCTACAGCCAAGCCTATTCAAACAATTCTCTCTCTCTCTCTCTCTCTCTCTCTCTGTTCTAAAAACTTTTAAACTGTTTGGCTTTGTGCTCTTTTCTGAGCTACACTCCTTTTACACTACGCAGTGATCTGTGCACTCCTGTGTCCTGTACCTTGTTTAGAGCCACAGATCTTCTTTTCAACTCCTTGTATTTTAAACAGAAAATCTTTTCTTTGTAGACTGCTTCTCTTCGGTGTGCTCCTTGAGCCACACTATGTAAACTCTTTGGCATTGCTTTGCCTCTAACTTCTTGGCAGACCACACACATAACAATTTTCTCTCTCAATCTCCCCAGGATACTTGGGATTTCTCTGTGCCTTGCATAGAGAAAACAAATCCAGAAAATGACACATGTGGCATGATAAATGAGCGGTCAAAGCTTCTTTCAGTGGTTTTATTTACATTGCACATCAAATTACAGCATATATGCTTACCTTCAACAGTAAACACAGATACAATCACCATTCAGGTACAGGCTTCAACTTTAGGACAGCAAATGTTGCACAAGAGCTGCCTTTTCCTGGAGACCTGGGCCTAGTCTACTGATCTCAGCTGAGCCCTGCCTCTTATCCTCTCCAGCTGAGTCTTGCTCTCAGGATTCTCTTTCTCTATAGGGTTTAAGGTGGACACGGTAATCTGGTCCCACATAGGTTAAGAAGGGAAAACAGGGTCACTTCATCACAGTCTCCCTCATGGCAATGTTCACACACTGAAGTGGCCATATTGAAAATATCCCACCTCATTTGGACATCCTCCAACTATTTCTGAATCTGGGCATTAGAGGAGGAAATTATGATCTAGTTTTACACCAAAGAGAACAGTTCTGCATATTTAAATTGTGATCTGTTGAACTGGGTGGGCTTAATAAGGAAATTGATTGACAAGTGCTACTATAAATTCTAGACATTGGTCATTCGGCAGGTTACAGGGCTGTATAAGGTTTTTCGATAAATGTCATTGATTTTTTTAAATCACGGGAGAACCTCTTTAAATTTGTAGAACAGTATGAACTATCAGTGCATGAGAGAGGATGGAAGAATGAGTTTTTGATTGGTTGAATTCTTTCCAAGCATTCTATTGGGGGATTGGGAATATGTGGTTTGTCCCTTTAAATTGGAAGAAACTTCCCCATATAGAGATGCCATTTTTAGCTTTGGCCATTTTATATTTTTAGAAGTGGGTTACCCAAGAAAAAGGCTTGACAGTTATTGTTATGGATATAGAGGAATGTTAAAGAATTAATATAGCAACAGGATGGTTATTTTCACAGTATTCATTGATCCCCTGAGGCAGGTACGCAGTGCTGAAACATCGTTGATGTCAGGATCTTTTTGTAAGGAGTTGTACAGTGATCCTTCAGACTCTGAATAGCTGTTTTTAAAGATACATTTTTTTGATTTGATTTCATTCAAGACATAAGTTTTACAGAATAAAAGAATATTTTACTTGAGGCTATTATGAGGTGATTATACATGATTATAACATTTAATTCATTGTATGACTACAATTTAAAGCCCATTGAAGGCAAAAGATTGCAGATTGCAATTCGCATTACAGGATGATATCTCCTCTTTTGATATGAGAGTGTTTTGACTCACTAAAATTTGTAGTTATATTGCACCTTATTTTTGCAAATGTTTGTTTGTTATTTTTGAGGTGGGTGCCATTCTTTATTTTTTTATGGTTATGAAAAGATGATCAATATCATTGTCTGAAGCATCTGAAGGGAGTGACAACAATGAGGCTCAAACTGTGGCTCAGAGAGAAGATAGAGCAGGGCCTCCTTTACTATCGGTTGGAGATAATTCCAAAGTCTCTACAGAGGTGAGCAAGGCCATTGAGAATAGGGCTCCATACCCAGGGCCCATGGAAAAGTGTGAGAGACCAAGAGAAGCAGCTATCGGGCCCAGCTGGGCAGACTTAGTCAAGGAGAGCCTCAGGATTGAAGACCCAGGGGCTAAAAGGAGAGTCAAGTGAGGCAGGCCTGCCCTAAGAAGGCCTCTTTTTGATGTTAGGCCCAGGGGGCTTGCAGGAGTGTACCATCACTGTGGTCTGGGGATTCAGGACACAGCAGGGGCCATTCTTCTGACACTTGGTTCTCCTGTTCCAGATCCTCTGGAGGATCCAATTTCATTTGCTGGTGAGTTCAAGAGAGTCCCGGCACTGGAACATGGCCATCAGTTCCTGAATGGCTCAAAAAAGGTTCACAATCGTAACACCCAAAGTGAATCTCTTTACACGTCAGCCCACCACTTACAGGGAATACTGCATGCAAGCCCTGAAGGGGTCCAGAGTCAGTTCCATATTGGGAATTTTGTCCAGAGAAACATCCCAGGAGGGCGGCAGTTTTCCTGGAATGGGACATGCCAATTCATCCATAACTGGACCTCATGTGACAAGAGAGTTATCTCTGCCGTCTACAACTTCCTGCATCAGCATGTAAAATGACCTCTTTGACCAGGCCCTACATCGTGATGTGAGAGACCAGGCCTGGGTGGTATCTAGTACCTGTGTATCAGTCAGGGAGCTGACCAGGGCCTCTTACAGGCAGAGCAAGGTCTTCTGCCTGTAACTAGAATTGGGCACCAGCTGGCAGCTGGAACCAGGCACAGGCTGTGAGCTGGAACCGGGCAAAGGCTGCTACTTAGGGCAGGTAGGAGCTGGATACAGGCAGGACTGGAGGCAAGGCCTGGATCAGGAGACAATGCTGGGACTGAAGACATGCAAACAAGGGCTTGAAGTGAGAGCAAGGTCTGGACTAGAAATGGGGATTTGGCAGGAAAGGACAAGAATGGACTAAGCAGCACAGTACAAGGATGGACTGGGCAGGACAGAACCAGACAAGACAAGCCAAGACTAGACAAGGACTGGAAAGGACACGACTGGAACAAGGAACAATAAACAAGAAGGCCCAAACAGGGCACAAGGCTGCGCTAAGTGAACCTAGAAGGCCGCAAGGCAGGACAGGGAGGCCCAGGATGCCACTGAGCAAGGCAGGCAGGGCTGATGCTTCCATTAGGAAAACTAGAAGGTCGCCTATAGCGTCAAAATTTGGTGGGCAGAAAAATCATACTATCATGAAGCCCATAAGGAAAAGCCAATACTGTGAAAGAAGGAACGCTTTGATGGAGCTGCCGCCAATAGTTAAGTTGGGGGTGGAAGGCCCAAGAGGCCACAGAGCAAGGCAAGGAGTCCTGGAAGGCCACAGAGCAAGCAGGGAGGCCAAGGTAGGCCACAAGGAATGGCAGGAGGCTAAAGTAGGCCACAAGGCAAAGCAGGTCTAATCCCACCCCTCTGGATGATAATAGTGATCTTCCCGCTGAGGTGCTGAATGGCTAAGGGGATTTTAGGTGGAACCAGGAAGGGGAGGATAGAAAAAAGAATTCTCCTTCCTACTGGATCTTCTGTAACATGGAAAAGGGGTCTGGAACCCACACAGAAAACTTCCCAGGGGAAGGGAAGGGAAGGAAGCAGAACCCAAAGATAAAAGAAAACTTTAAATGTAATCAGGTGAAATCACTAAGCATTCAAGACACTTCAATACTGGTAAATTTTATTTTCCAGCAAGAATTACCACTGTTATATTTGCAATGAGTAATGTTATAACACAATATAGCCAATTTGTAAACAAATGTTAACTAATATGAAATTTTCTTTTGTTTTTCTTATCTTTTCCAACTCAAGGAACTAGTTGAACCGGTTCTGAATATAGCAAAATTAACTATCAGATAAATAACCTAGTAGTTCTCTCTTTTAATAAAGTTCCAATAAATATGATGATTTGAATCAGTAGTGATTTAAGGAATCTGATTCTTTATGTAAATTCTGTCCCAGATGATGTTACTCGAATCAGCAGATGAATGGTATTATGAAACAGATTACCAGGAGACTTCTTAGGTAAGTATGTGTGTGTTTTTTGTTTTTTTTTTAATATTTGTCTCTCCTTCTCTTTCTGTATCTTCTTACTTTTCCTCTGTTTATTGTTTTCACTGTTGCCTTTTCTGTCTATGAGATATACTTTTTCTGTACCTTCTATTGGCTATAGATGTCAGCACAAAGCACTTTCCCTAATTCACAAATCCCTTTACAATGAGAAGCTTGAATGGTTCAATGCAGTCCTAAATTTTTACGTACCAACAAGAATGAGATCATCTAATCCTGGTCTACTACCGATTCCGACATTAAAATTCGCCCATATGAACACTGTTCAAGAAAGAGTGTTATCCATTGCTGGACCCAACTTATGGAACTCCCTACCATCGCAATTGAGAATGGAAACTAACATCAAAGTCTTTAAGAAAGGAATCAAAACATGGCTTTTTAACAATGCATTTAATAACAACAGTTGACTCTGATGGTGTTTATTTTATTGTTATAGTTTTTATGATTTTATTTTCTGATGTATAGTTGTCTTATTTTTATTTTAGATATTTTTTAAGCAAAACAGATATGTATTTAGATTTTAATTGTTTATTTTTAAAATGCAAATATGTTTATTGATGCCTATCCTAGGTTGAAAACCAATGTGATATGTTTTTACATGAATGCCAGTATACAAAAACAAATGAATGAATGAATAAATAAATAAATAAATAAATATAAATGGCTGTTAGTCTAGCTAGACTTTATATGGCCGTGGTGTCAATGTACACTTATCAGTGTTTTTTTCTTGAAGAAGGATTTGAGTGCAACGTGCTGGTGTCGAAATATTCTGCTCTTTGTCCTCTCACCATGTCTAGAGGTTGACGGTAGGGGGTGCTGTTTGCATTTGTGGCCTGAGTAGCTGAAAGTCTCAGGTAGATTCTCTCTCATGAACTCTTCATATGATCATGGGTTGAGGTTCTCCGAAGCTGTATTTTAAGTAACTGAAAAACAGGACTCTGTCTACTCTGTCATGATAGAGTTTTCAGGTAAAGAAACTAAAATGTATGGTCAATGTTGTCTCGGTGGCTTGGTGTCACATAATACTAGCTAGTAGAGATGTGAATCGAAACCGAAATCGATTCACATCGTTAATTTTTTTTTTGTGCGGCCCGATCGGGTTTTTTTTTATCGGCTGCACCCGAGTCAATAAACAAAAAACCCACCCCGACCCTTTAAAACAGCTCCCTTAGCTTCCCCCCCCCCTCCCCAAAATGTTTTTAAATTACCTGGTGGTCCAGGGGGGGTCCCAGGAGTGATTTCCCATTCTCGGGCTGTCGGCTGCCACTAATAAAAATGGCGCCGATGGCCCTTTGCCCTTACCATGTGACAGAGTATCCGTGCCATTCGCCGGCCCCTGTCACATGGTAGGAGCACTGGATGGCCCGCGCCATTTTTAAAGATGGTGCCGGCCATCCATTACTCCTACCATGTGGCAGTACAGGCTCAGACACTCAGACAATTTTCACTCAACATATATGTTTAGGCTGAGGTTATCATCAGAGCCCTACAGTTATAATTATAAATTATACAAATTACAGTAGTACAGCTTTGAACACTAGTGCATCTATTATGTACAGCTATTATGTACACTTCCAATGTTCTGCATTTCATTATTTTTCAGACATCTAAAGTTTACAATCTAGGGCACTTATGAATTCTTTATCCTGTGTCTGTCATAGGGCAGAGATTTCATCCTCTCCTTCTCTCTCAGTGACCCTGCATGACACTTAAAATCACTTTCAGGTGGTGCACTCTTTCTTATATTTAGGGTAGCATGTTCAGATTCACAAATTATAATAATCAATTCTGCTGTAAGAGTCAGAAAGTTTACTTAATGAAGACCTGGGGTTTTACCCTGCCTTCTTATACTGCACCTTGATTCTATTTGGGACTTTAGTATGGATAATAATGGCTATATCCCAGAGTTGTCTTCCTTTAAGGAAGGTTTAAAGATATTTTAGTCTCAAGGAATAGATAAGGACTAGAGTATCACAGCAGTTTATAGGCTACAGAATAATTGCTTTCTCAAAAGTGATACTTTTCACACTTTCAGAATCCTTTAACCATTTGCACTTTTTTTTAACAAATGCCAAGAAAAATATTCCATTGTCTTGACTAGCATTTATATTTATCTGCTCCTGTTCTGACTCTTACTTGGACAACCTTTCTCAAGTTTGCCTGAAACCACTAACATTTTTATACACACACTTCTCATGCAGTAATAATGTGCCTACACCTTTCCTCAGTGTCTTTTCTAACAGTACTTTTATAGCACTTCAACATCTTATGTTTAAGAGACCCTTTGCTATGTTACCATTAAGAAAAAAATTAAAATATTAAAGAACCCCGTATCTATATAAATAAAAATGTTAAATAGTTTGTACAAAATCGCTAATCTCAGCAACCACTTAACCAATTGCGTTCAAATTTGGACACAAGTTTCACCTCACATACGGCAAGGATCTTCTACACTATCATTACATATATGTCACACCGGGGGCTGGTAAAAAAGTTTTAAAATTTGGTTCCACAAAACAGCGACATCTGGAGGACGTAAGCGGAAGCTCTTACACCTTGCACAAACGCTCACACCCCACACACACATGACCAATGTTTGCGATTCACACACCCTCCGAAAAGACACAAATCCACCCTTCCTCACACACCCCCGCACACATGCCAATTGTACTTATTTCACACACCCTCCCAAAAACACACAAAAACACACTAAATACCAGTATGCTACTACACTGGGAGGCCACTCACATGACACATGTTTGCAATTCCCACACACTACGAACTCACACACAAACTACCTCCTCTCACCCCCCCCCCCCACTCACATGCCCACACCCTCCGAACACACGGAAAACTGCAGAATAATTCGGGCTGCTCCAGCGAGGGGGGGGGCAACACCGCTCTGGTACACATCGCATACACTACAGCCGTCGGCTGCCAGCAATCAAAATGGCGCCGACAGCTCTTTCCCTTACTAGGACACTCGGGAACGCCAATAGCGGCAGTAGCCCATGTGACATAGTAAGGGCGAGGGCCCGTCGACGCCATTTTCTGAACTGGCAACCGGCGCACCTTCGCCCTTACTATCTGAGCAAGACGACCACTCCCATTGCTCCACCTCGAGGGCCCGGCGCCAATACTTCCATGCCGGAACGAACGCCCGCTCCACCAACTACCATTTTTGAAAGGTATCATCGGGCCTGCAGGGGGGGGGGGGGGGGCGTGGGGATGTTCTTGCATCCATGTTCGGGGGGGGGGGCCAGGGGGCAGTTCCGAGATTCTGCAACTTTTGTGGGTTAGTCTATTTCGCCGGCTGGGGGGGGGGGGGGGAAGAAGGGTGGGGGAGGCTTATATAAACACAACGTTTCTGTGGGGATTACTCTGGGGTGCAAAGGGGGAGGGCACACACAAACACATACACAAAATGTGCACCATCTCCGAAAGGTTACAAAACAGCCCTCACCAGGTGGGGAGTCACTGAGGTGACAGTGAGGGGAGGGAGAATGAGGAGGGAGGTAACTGTCAGGGGAGGAAGAATGAGGGGAGAGGTGAGTGTGAGGTGACAGAGTTGGAGTGGGGACAGGGGAGGGAAGCAGGGGGGGGAGTGACCAAGGGGGAAGAGGATGAGTGACGGAGCAAGGGGAAGGGGCAGGGAGGGAAAAGAATCTGACTCAGCCACTGCAACGCGTGACAGGGGTCTGCTAGTATACTAATAAATTTCACTGCAAAATATACATCTTACAAAATGTTCATAAATTATATAAAATGAAAGGTAGTGGTTTCATATGTTCTTGAGGCAGGAAACACCAAAGTTATCCCATCCTTATGGTTTTTAATCATTAACTCACCCACCTTCCACCTCTTTTTTTTAGAATGTGTAAAATGCTGTGAAATTTATAAAATATTCTAGTGCACTCATACAGTGATTCATTTATTTTCTTAATTCCAATGTGCCATACTCGGCTTCTTAATATATATTCAGACCGCCCAAAACGTTACTTAGCTGCAATTAAATGGCGTCTTTCACCAATTCTTCGTTGAACCCGACTTGCGCAAGTTTCGAACAAGAATCCTTCTTCAGGAGTTAAACCACCTTTATCTTCATTGTTCAAACATGACAGTCCAAACTTTCACAGTTCTTTTCTTTTTCAAATCATGTGCTGCAAAAGCCTCCTCGCCAGTGTTTGAAAATGGCGGTCTGAATGACTACCCTATTCATCCTGAATATAAAGTCACCTGGGAATACTTAGAGAATCAATCAAAACACCACAATTCAAATTAAAGACAACCAGTCAAGTTCTTCATTCAACCCAAAGGGTTGTTCTGACTTTAATTTATGGATCCAGAACTGTTCCCGATAGTTCAATTTAGCAGGCAAGTCCCCTTCGCCCTTCGATAAATATTCAATCACTGTCCATTGTAGTTGCTCGAAAACATGATGAGCTTCCATACAGTGTGCAACAATGGGCGCTGTCATATTCTCAGTATTTAATCTTGATCTATGTTCCATAATTCTACGCTTCACTGCTCTACTACTGCGGCCAATGTATATTTTAGGGCACGGACATACTATGCTGTATACCACATTGTCAGATGTACAATCGGTGTCATATTTCCTCTTGATGATATAACTCGAAATGGGATCGGTCCAGCTAACCCCTTCTATGGTATATTCACGAACAGTGCACCAACCGCATTTTCTATGAGTTCCCTCTCTGGTCGGCATATGCTCTCTCAACCCGGAGTGTAATTAACTGATCTTTGATATTTTTTCCCCTGCTGGTTGCTATTAATAGAATCTCTTGAAAGATCTCTTGAAAGTGGGAGCACTGAGAGGATCACCTTGCTAGTGGCTGAAAGGAATCAGTAAGTTGTTGTTTGGGACATTGTCTTTTTTTAAAAGTATTGGGGTAAAGTTAACTATTTGGGAATATTATTTAGTGAGTTTGTGTGTTTGTGCTTTTAATAGTCAGTAAGGCAGCGAATAAACAGAAGTTAGACTGTTTGTATTTTTAAATAGTCAGTCAGTAAGGCAGCTGGTAAGCAGAAGTTAGAGTGTTTGTATATTAAAAACAAAAAAAACAAAAAAAGAAAAAAGTAGCCAGAAGCTAGAAATAAGCTAGGAGCAGTGTATACCTAAAAGGAAAGATGGAAGAAAGTCCTCAGAGAGACCAAGCCTTTCCTTTAAATATTCCTTCATCAACTCAACAGGAGAGATAAGGGGAGTCTGACGAAAATTAAGAATACACAAATTAAGTGTCCAAGATCTATTCTCAAACATTTCTAAGCACCTATGAATTAAAGCACTGGGGTAGATTTACAAAAAATGCGCATTCGCGTACTTTTGTTGGCGCACCAGTCGCAAACAAAAGTACGCTGGATTTGAGTAGATACGCGCGTAGCCATGCGTATCTGCTAAAATCCACAATCGGCGCGCGCAAGGCTGCCGATTTTGTGCAGCCGGCGCGTGCCGAGCCGCGCAGCCTGCCTCCGTTCCCTCGCTTTCACCCGACGTGGCGCCGACGTCACGTGATTCCCCTCGGGTCCGCTCCCGGAACCCTCATTGGGCCCAAAAGGCACTTTTGGCCAGCTTGTTTATTGTGGATATATTGTAATGCAATTATTTGTAGGGGTGTGCATTCGTTTTGAACTTAAATGGAAAACGCAACTTTTTTTTTTTTTTTAACTTAAAAAAGTGATGAGGTGTAAACGATCGGATTTCCAACTTATTCAACATAGCTATGTTGAATACGTTGGAAATCGTGATTGTTGATCTAAATAAAAATTTAAACCCCTCACCCTCCTTAATCCCCCCCCCAAGACATACCAAAACTCCCCAAGCTGGCCAAAAGTTCCATGAGGGTCCGGGAGCGGACGCGTGGGGAATCACGTGACATCGGCGTCACTCCGACGTGACGCCGACGTCACGTGGTCCATCGCGGTTCCGCTCCCAGACCCCTCGTTGGGCCCAAAAGGCACTTTTGGCCAGCTTGGGGGGGCCTCCTGACCCCCCCCCCAAGCTGGCCAAAAGTGCCTTTTGGGCCCAATGAGGGTTCCGGGAGCAGACCCGAGGGGAATCACGTGAAGCCGCGTCACTCCGACGTGGCGCCGACGTCACGTGGTCCATCGCGGTTCCGCTCCCAGACCCCTCGTTGGGCCCAAAAGGCACTTTTGGCCAGCTTGGGGGGGCCTCCTGACCCCCCCCCCAAGCTGGCCAAAAGTGCCTTTTGGGCCCAATGAGGGTTCCGGGAGCAGACCCGAGGGGAATCACGTGAAGCCGCGTCACTCCGACGTGGCGCCGACGTCACGTGATTCCCCTCGGGTCCGCTCCCGGAACCCTCATTGGGCCCAAAAGACACTTTTGGCCAGCTTGGGGGGGGGGGTCAGGAGGCCCCCCCAAGCTGGCCAAAAGTGCCTTTTGGGCCCAACGAGGGGTCTGGGAGCGGAACCGCGATGGACCACGTGACGTCGGCGTCACGTCGGAGTGACGCCGATGTCACGTGATTCCCCACGCGTCCGCTCCCGGACCCTCATGGAACTTTTGGCCAGCTTGGGGAGTTTTGGTATGTCTTGGGGGGGGGATTAAGGAGGGTGAGGGGTTTAAATTTTTATTTAGATCAACAATCACGATTTCACCCTCCCCTCACCTTCCCCTCCCTTCCTCTATCTAACCCACCTCCCCGGCCGTATCTAAACCCCCCCCTACCTTTGTCCGGGGATTTACGCCTCCCGGAGGGAGAAGTAAATCCCTGCGCGCCAGCGGGCCGCTAGCGTGCCGAGACGCGACCTGGGGGCGGTTCCGGAAGGCGCGGCCACGCCCCCGGACCGCCCCGGGCCGAAACCACGCCCCCAAAATGCCGCGTCCCACCCCCAAATCGCCGCATCGATCGGCCCCGCCCCTGACACGCCCCCGACAAAAAACCCCGGGACTTACGCGAGTCCCGGGGCTCTGCGCGCGCCGGCAGGCCTATGGAAAATAGGCGCACCGGCGCGCAAGGCCCTGCTCGCGTAAATCCGCCAGGATTTACGCGAGCAGCGCTTTTAAAATCCGCCCCACTATCTTTAACAGAGGCAATTTTAAAGTCCTGAAGAGATGAATTAAAGCACTATCTTTAACAGAGGCAATTTTAAAGTCCTGAAGAGATGAATTCTGAAGCTCCAAAGCTTGAATTTTAACACCATGCTCAACAGTAATAGATTGAACAAATGCAAATTGGCCTTTAATAAGGTCAGCAGAAATGTTAACCTCGTCCAGTCTTTTACTTACAGTTTTCTCTAGAAATGTGATCACTTTCCATACATCCTAAAGAATTATTTCTGCAGGTTTTGTCAAACAAGATTTCCAGGAGTCCTCAGGATGCTTTAAGAAGGCACTAAAGATGGAGAACCAACTCCCACATCAGATGTAGAACCATCGCTATTCCTCATAGTTGACAATAAAGGAAGTGTGGACAATCATTGGGACTCAAGTTGGTTTCCAACTCTGGCTGGCCAGGAGCTGCCTCTAGCCCTGAATCTGTGAGTGACACAAGAGGAATTGGACCATCAATGTAATGTGTTACCTTTTGTCTCTCCAGGTATTGGAAGAACTATGCTAATGTTTCTCCATGAACATGAGAGTGGCTTGAGTCATCTGGTCTCCACCCTGGGGAACATCAAGGAGTTAACCAATAGAGAAGGAAAGTGAGACTTGTTGCATAGTCATGTAATATTTTACCTTTACAGGATGGTGAGAAACATCCTCCACATCTAGGATTATGAGGAAACCCACCATAGCCAGCAGTGGCAGGGCTGATCAGATTTTCAATAATTTCAGTTTTCCATATTATTTTCTGGTGAACTATCAGTGGTTGGAGGGTTGGTATTTAACATTTTCTTTGTAGGATGGAATGTCACGCTGTGCTTGGTAGTAGCTGCATCAAGCGAGGAGCCTGCCTGCATTTGGGTCCAGCCTAGGCAGAAATGGTTGTTAAGCTCTCTAGTAAAATATAATGTTTAAATGTTTATTGTGGATATATTGTAATGCAATTATTTGTAGGGGTGTGCATTCGTTTTGAACTTAAATGGAAAACGCAACTTTTTTTTTTTTTTTAACTTAAAAAAGTGATGAAGTGTAAACGATCGGATTTCCAACTTATTCAACATAGCTATGTTGAATACGTTGGAAATCGTGATTGTTGATCTAAATAAAAATTTAAACCCCTCACCCTCCTTAATCCCCCCCCCAAGACATACCAAAACTCCCCAAGCTGGCCAAAAGTTCCATGAGGGTCCGGGAGCGGACGCGTGGGGAATCACGTGACATCGGCGTCACTCCGACGTGACGCCGACGTCACGTGGTCCATCGCGGTTCCGCTCCCAGACCCCTCGTTGGGCCCAAAAGGCACTTTTGGCCAGCTTGGGGGGGCCTCCTGACCCCCCCCCCCCAAGCTGGCCAAAAGTGCCTTTTGGGCCCAATGAGGGTTCCGGGAGCAGACCCGAGGGGAATCACGTGAAGCCGCGTCACTCCGACGTGGCGCCGACGTCACGTGATTCCCCTCGGGTCCGCTCCCGGAACCCTCGTTGGGCCCAAAAGGAACTTTTGGCCAGCTTGGGGGGGCCTCCTGACCCCCCCAAGCTGGCCAAAAGTGCCTTTTGGGCCCAACGAGGGTTCTGGGAGCGGACCCGAGGGGAATCACGTGACGCCGCGTCACTCCGACGTGGCGCCGACGTCACGTGATTCCCCTCGGGTTCGCTCCCGGAACCCTCGTTGGGCCCAAAAGGCACTTTTGGCCAGCTTGGGGGGGGGGGTCAGGAAGCCCCCCCCAAGCTGGCCAGAAGTGCCTTTTGGGCCCAACGAGGGTTCCGGGAGCGGACCCGCGGGGAATCACGTGACGCCGCGTCACTCTGACGTGGCGCCGACGTCACGTGCTCCTTGCAAAGGAGTTCAGAAATGGCGTCCTGACCCCGCCGGACCACCAGGGAGTTTTGGTAAGTCTTGGGAGGGTGGGGGATTAAGGCGGGTGAGGGGTTTAAATTTTTATTTGCACATATGGACATAGACTCAACTTATGGAATTCTCCATATGTCCATATTGACCGCAAATGACCCCCCCTTTCGACTTATGGACTTATGAACTTAAACTTTTGGTCTGCACATCCCTAATTATTTGTGTATTTCTGCAAAGTTTCTAAACGAGTCTCTACTCATCTCCATATTTTTTAATAACTGGGATATATTGATATACTAGGATTTGTTACCAATGGTGCCCTTAATTTAGCTCCTTTAGCTAGGGGCATAGAGATGAAGATGAAGGGCAGGCAGCATTCGGTACAGCCCCTCCCTTTGAGGGTGCTGGGATGGCCGTCCCCTTGGTGAAGTAATAAAGGCAGCTCTCTCCTGAGAGCTGGGAGGTGTTACAGTTTTGGCTGCAGTGCAACCACCTCACCACAAGGGGTCCCTCTAGTGCTGGCTTTCCGGACAGGCCCCGTCCATCTCCTCTGTCCACTCTATGCTCTGGGTGTGTCCTTATAACCCTGCCTGACAGTTGCCTCGGTGCTTCGGCATCGAGCTCACCTGGGCTCCCTGCTCTAGCCCTGCGCGGCCTTCGGGCCTTTCCTTGCCTAGCCCTGCGCGGCCTTCGGGCCTTTCCTTGCCTTGCCCTGCGCGGCCTTCGGGCCTTTCCTTGCCTTGCCCTGCGCGGCCTTCGGGCCTTTCCTTGCCTTGCCCTGCGCGGCCTTCGGGCCTTTCCTTGCCCTGCGCGGCCTTCGGGCCTTTTCCTTGCCTTGCCTTGTGTGGCCTACGGGCCTTCTGACCTGCCTTGCTCTGCTTACGGTGTGTGGCCTACGGGCCTTCTGTGTATGTGTGGCCTACGGGCCTTCTGACCTGCCTTGCTCTGCTTACGGTGTGTGGCCTACGGGCCTTCTGTGTATGTGTGGCCTACGGGCCTTCTGACCTGCCTTGCTCTGCTTACGGTGTGTGTGTGGCCTACGGGCCTTCTATGTGTGTGTGTGACCTACGGGCCTTCTGTGTGTGCGTGTGGCCTACGGGCCTTCTGACCTGCCTTGCCCTGCTTACTGTGCCCTGACCCAGCCTGAACCTAGACACTGCTATCTGCCGCCTGCCCTGACCCAGCCTGAACCTAGACACTGCTTTCTGCCGCCTGCCCTGACCCAGCCTGGACCCAGACACTGCTATCTGCCGCCTGCCCTGACCCAGCCTGGACCCAGACCCTGTATCAGCCATTCTTGTCTCTCTCAATCTGGAGCCACCCTTCTGGGTGGTGTTCACGACTCCTGACCGGAGCCCAGTCGTAACAGTATGCCGAAGCCATTTACATTGGGAGAGACAGTAAGGACTCAGTATTCAGACGGTGAGTCTCCACGCTTTATTATCTGTACCATTTGTCAAACTCTGAATTATCCTACGTACCTGAACTGTTTAGCTTGTCAGCTCTCGGACCAGGAGCACTGGATTTGCAGCAACTGTCACAAAAGGAATGTGTCTGTATACCAAGAATGCCTTAATTGCAATTCTCCCAAACCAGGCTGGTGGAAGTGTCTCTGTCTTCCTTGTCTTTTGCCTCCAGGCAAACCCTGCCCCCGCTGCACAGCTAACGGGCCACCTTCTCCTCTGAAAGATTCAGCCAGAGCTATCACACTCTGCCCTGCTTCTGGCTCAGCTAGGAATGTTTTCACCCTGGACAGTTTACTAACAGAAGATTGTAGCATAACTTGTCACAAAACTTTTTACCAAAAAGCAGCTTATACTCCAAGAAAACCAAAAACTTACCTGGCCAAGAGAACTTCTAGGACTTCCGTTCTAGGAGAGCAAGCACAAAAACAGATGGAACTCATTAACCCGAGCAGGGCTCTGCTTCCCACAGCTGCTGAACAGCCTGTAACGAGCACCTTCCCTAGACGTCCTAGAACTGCCTGTGCCTTCTCTAAAATGCTCCCCCAGAAACAAAATCAGGAACTTCAGACTTTGGCTCGAGGTATCAAGCCCTTGGCAGTACAATCTGTGTCTTCCATGTACACTACTTCTAACCTTGCTGCTCTGCCATCTGAACCTACTTCATCGCCCCGAGAGGGGTCTGAACCTGCTACAACGCTCGGAGAAAGGTCCGAGTCTGCTTCATCGCCCCGAGAGGGGTCCGAACCTGCTACCATGCCCCAAGAGGGGTCCGAACCTGCTACAACGCCCGGAAAGGTGTTCGAGCCTGCTTCATCGCCCCGAGAGGGGTCCAAGCCTGCCTCATCACCCCGAGAGGGGTCCGAACCTGCTACAACGCCCGGAGAGGTGTCCGAGCCTGCCTCATCGCCCCGAGAGGGGTCCGAGCCTGCTTCATCGCCCCGAGAGGGGTCCGAGCCTGCTACAACGCCCCGAGAGGGGTCCGAGCCTGCTACAACGCCCCGAGAGGGGTCCGAACCTGCTACAACGCCCGGAGAGGTGTTCGAGCCTGCTTCATCGCCCCGAGAGGGGTCCGAGCCTGCCTCATCGCCCCGAGAGGGGTCCGAACCTGCTACAATGTCCCGAGAGGGGTCCGAGCCTGCCTCATCACCCCGAGAGGGGTCCGAACCTGCTACAACGCCCCGAGAGGGGTCCGAGCCTGCCTCATCGCCCCGAGAGGAGTCCGAGCCTGCCTCATCGCCCCGAGAGGGGTCCGAACCTGCTTCATCGCCCCGAGAGGGGTCCGAGCCTGCCTCATCGCCCCGAGAGGGGTCCGAGCCTGCCTCATCGCCCCGAGAGGGGTCCGAGCCTGCTACAACGCCCCGAGAGGGGTCCGAACCTGCTACAACGCCCCGAGAGGGGTCCGAACGTGCTACAACGCCCCGAGGGGGGTCCGAACCTGCTACAACGCCCGGAGAGGTGTCCGAGCCTGCCTCATCGCCCGGAGAGGTGTCCGAGCCTGCCTCATCGCCCCGAGAGGGGTCCGAGCCTGCTTCATCGCCCCGAGAGGGGTCCGAGCCTGCTACAACGCCCCGAGAGGGGTCCGAACCTGCTACAACGCCCGGAGAGGTGTTCGAGCCTGCCTCATCGCCCCGAGAGGGGTCCGAGCCTGCCTCATCGCCCCGAGAGGGGTCCGAACCTGCTACAATGCCCCGAGAGGGGTCCGAGCCGGCCTCATCACCCCGAGAGGGGTCCGAACCTGCTACAATGCCCCGAGAGGGGTCCGAACCTGCTTCATCGCCCCGAGAGGGGTCCGAGCCTGCTGCACTACCCCGAGAAGAGCCTGCTCAACCGGTCCTGCTGCCACCCCCGGAGGGGCTCAAACCGGTACCACTTACAGACTTTCTGACTCAGCCATCTGAGCCTGTTGAATTGCTCCAGCTGATGTTGCCCTCGGAGGGGCCAGATTTCATCTTTGAGTACCCCCTGCTAAGATGGGACCCAGGAGGAGGGGGAGGCCTTGAGGAGGGGGTACTGTTACAGTTTTGGCTGCAGTGCAACCACCTCACCACAAGGGGTCCCTCTAGTGCTGGCTTTCCGGACAGGCCCCGTCCATCTCCTCTGTCCACTCTATGCTCTGGGTGTGTCCTTATAACCCTGCCTGACAGTTGCCTCGGTGCTTCGGCATCGAGCTCACCTGGGCTCCCTGCTCTAGCCCTGCGCGGCCTTCGGGCCTTTCCTTGCCTTGCCCTGCGCGGCCTTCGGGCCTTTCCTTGCCTTGCCCTGCGCGGCCTTCGGGCCTTTCCTTGCCTTGCCCTGCGCGGCCTTCGGGCCTTTCCTTGCCCTGCGCGGCCTTCGGGCCTTTTCCTTGCCTTGCCTTGTGTGGCCTACGGGCCTTCTGACCTGCCTTGCTCTGCTTACGGTGTGTGGCCTACGGGCCTTCTGTGTATGTGTGGCCTACGGGCCTTCTGACCTGCCTTGCTCTGCTTACGGTGTGTGTGTGGCCTACGGGCCTTCTATGTGTGTGTGTGACCTACGGGCCTTCTGTGTGTGCGTGTGGCCTACGGGCCTTCTGACCTGCCTTGCCCTGCTTACGGTGTGTGGCCTACGGGCCTTCTGTGTATGTGTGGCCTACGGGCCTTCTGACCTGCCTTGCTCTGCTTACGGTGTGTGGCCTACGGGCCTTCTGTGTATGTGTGGCCTACGGGCCTTCTGACCTGCCTTGCTCTGCTTACGGTGTGTGTGTGGCCTACGGGCCTTCTATGTGTGTGTGTGACCTACGGGCCTTCTGTGTGTGCGTGTGGCCTACGGGCCTTCTGACCTGCCTTGCCCTGCTTACTGTGCCCTGACCCAGCCTGAACCTAGACACTGCTATCTGCCGCCTGCCCTGACCCAGCCTGAACCTAGACACTGCTTTCTGCCGCCTGCCCTGACCCAGCCTGGACCCAGACACTGCTATCTGCCGCCTGCCCTGACCCAGCCTGGACCCAGACCCTGTATCAGCCATTCTTGTCTCTCTCAATCTGGAGCCACCCTTCTGGGTGGTGTTCACGACTCCTGACCGGAGCCCAGTCGTAACAGAGGCAGTGCAGTTTTGTTTTTGAAGTTAGAGGAGGTTCAGGAGCTTTTGTCTGATTTGGGTTTTTGGACCTGTTTGGAGGTTTCAGGCAAACCCTGCCTGGTGTCTCTAAGAAAAGGTCAGGATGCTTCCCTTCCAGTCCACTCCCTGGCTGGCTGGCTTTGTTTCCAAGGTTGTTTTGGGGTTTTTAAAAATATTTTTCTTGGTAAGAAGCCTACGAGACCCCTGGGGGTTGCCTGGGGGTTGCCTGAAGAGAGGCCATGGGGAAACCTTTCCCTGTGAGGCCCAGGATGGGAGAGACCTGCCCCTCTGTAACCTCCTGGAAGACAGAGGTATGGTGGTTACCCACTGCAGAGATCTTCTGGTGTTTTGAACTCAGTTTTTGGGAAGAGACATTTGGTTGAATGAACTGGGAGGAAGAGTTTTTTGCTGCTCCCTTCCTGACCTGTAAAAGGAACATCATCAGCATTGTACTGCAGTGTAGATCCCTTCCATCGGGGGATTCGTGAAAGTGAGAGAGATCGAGAGAGACATTGGAGAACTGAGAGACCTATTGAGGACACCCACTTGAATTCTTTACCCCGGGGAGAGAGATTGGGACTCTCTGTGCAGATGTGATAGAATCAATTTTTGCCAGCTTTGGAGGGATTTTTCCTGACCAGAAGGATAATACCCTGCCCATTTGGAAACCTCATTTAATCCATAAACTGGAGGGTGTGTGTCTCTCTGCCCTGGTAGTAAGAGACCCTTGCATAGATAGAGGAAAGACTGTAAACAGAAAAGGTCCAAAGAAACAAACTGGAAACCAATCCAATATTGTAAGTAGTGACCACACGAAGAAGATCGGTAAACACCAAGGAATTTATTAATATTTCGTAGTAAAAAGCTTTTTTTTACCGATCTTCTTCGTGTAAACAGAAAAGGCCAGCTGTGGTGCTAAGGACTGTTTTGAACTGTGTGATTTACTCATCTTCAGTAAAATTACTTTTGGACTCTCAAACAGAGAATCCTAGGTATTTTTGGCACCTTTCAGCACTCATAGCTAAACAGGGTTATACCTCTCCCAGGGAAAAGAGTTACGAAGGCACCCCTGTCACTCCAGGTCCAGAAGGAAAATGTCCTCCTTCCAACCCCCCAACAAAGGATTCAGGAGGAAAGAAATTTTGCAAGAGTTAGTCTGTGTGACCCAGCCCTAGAAGTACAAATACTTATGGCCCCTGTGGTATGTAGTAACTACCTAAGCAGGGGTTATAATTGTAAAATTTGTGGGGACAAGGCAATACCTACTGTAACTGAATGAAATTCACTTTGAGCTATCAATGAAAAGGCCTGAGTTAAATCTAGGAAAAAAATTAAATAAAAAATTAAGGATCCTATGAGCCATCCAAACCCCTCTACCCCATCAGATCTGCCACGCAAAATAATACCATCCAACCTCTTACAGCTCTTTGCTCTTGCTGCAAGGTAAATAAAAATGCTCTTAAAATATTCTTATTTGTGATTTGGATACTGTTCTTCAAGATTCTTGCTTTTTCCTTTGTTGCTAGGTCATAAATTCAGGAGGACTATCCCTTTCAATGTAGTATCTGCTATAGAAAAAATATATTGTAGCCCATAAGACCACATTATCAATAATTGGGATGACATTTTGTTTTCTTAAAATGCTTTTCTTTCTGTCACTCAAACTCACACATATTTAGCTTCAGTTCCTGAAGAAAATTCCCAAGATCTTTATGTTATATACACTTTAGTCTTGCTGGTAGATGATATTTCCCCTGTGAGATTTTCTTCTTTCTGGTGCTAGTCTGACCCAATCTAGCTGTTCAGGGTCAGCAACCAGTTGTGTGCATTTGGGATCTCCATGCCTCCAGGAGAACACTTACTGTGAAGAAGAAATAACTTATGCAAGGATCCTTCACCTGGGAAACTGAGATAGAAAAATAATAAACATTATGAGATCCATATTCAATCACTGACTGAATTGCAAACTTTGGAGGGGTATTCAGTAGTGTAGCCAGCTTTCTTAAAAAGAGCCAAATAAGTTTATCCAGCTAACTTTAGTACAGTCAGGGTTAGTCAGAAAAGTTATCCAGCTAACTCTGAACATCAACCCACCCAGAAACACCCCCCGGAATGCCCCTATGCTATCCAGCTAAATTTTAGCTAGATAATGAGATATCTGGCTAATCTTTAGTTGGCTATGTGGCCAAGATATTCAAAAGTCAGCATTTAGCTGGTTAACGCACAAATTATCTGGCTAAATGCCTCTGAATATGGTCCCCTTTATGTGCAGTTACATAGTTCTGTGCATAGGGATTGTGCTGATTTGACTAGACACAAAAAGTAGTGAGGAAGGATGGAGACTCACACTCACTAGTACAGGTTACATCCTATCAAGGTAACCCTTTCAGCTCCACCCCTTTCCATACAGATTCAGGTAACACAGCTGGGGAATGTTAACCCCTGGTTATGTGGTCTAGAGGCTGACCTTTTACTATTGTTCCTCCAACATTCCCCTCACTAGAAAAGAAGACCAAGGGGATTAATGCACCACACCTGGAGAAGTCATGGAGAAGAGGCATGGCCTTCATCAGATAGTATAATTTTAGTGAGAATTTTAATGGACTTGCATCTTGGAAAATAGAACCCTAAGGGATGGAAATAAAATGGAATGTCTTAATGTAGGAGATTTTTAAAAGAGGAGATGTTAATGGGGTTCATTTTCTTTATAGATATTGTGCATGACGACACACAGTCACATCTGGAGAAAACAACTGTTGCAAAACTTTTGGTAATAATTTCCTTGTGAAGGACACCAGGTTAACATTCAATCACAACCTTAATTAATCATTCACTACCAGAAGGAATTATACCACATGGATTAAAACAAACAGTGATAAAGCCGACCCTAAAAAAACAAAACTGGTAGAACTGACGATTGGGACAACTATTGCCCAGTATCCAACTTGCTGTTCCTAGCAATTAGTTCTTGAGAAAACAGTGTTATCCCAACTTGTAAATCTCATGGAAGATCAAAATATTCTCTACCCAAATCAATTTGGATTTAGGAAACATCACTCAACTGAGACATCACTCCTCTCATTAACAGACTCTGGTTTTATGAGGGCTTGATGCTGATGAATCTTATTGCCTTGTGCTAATTGACTTAACAGCCACCTTTGATACTGTAGACCATATCCTGTTATGCTATCAGATGAGAAACATAGGGATTGATGGCATGGCTCTCAGATGGTTCACTTCCTTTCTATCTAACAGTCAACTAGGCAACCATATATCTGACAACCTGTCCCTCAAGGCTCAACCCTCTCAGCAACACTATTCAATATTACCTGCTCCCACTGTGTAAATTATTGACGAATCTAGGAATAACTTCTTCTTGTATGCTAACGACTTACAGTTTTACATCCCACTCTCCAGATCATTTGAAAACACAGCCTCAATACTCTCTACATATATGAAAACAATACAATAAGAACTACCGCAACTTAAACTGACATGAAACCCTAAAAAGACTGAAATCATTTAGCTGAGTAGAAATGTATTGACTGCAAAGCTATGAGCACAAATGCTCATAGTCTGGGCAAGTCCCAGGGCTTGAAAAAATGGGGCGTGGGCGTGGATGGGGCAGGGCGGTCTGGGGGCGGGGCATGAGCGTAGCCAGAGGCCTCTCCACTGCCGCTGGTCCCGGGGATCGCATGCCGGCCACAACCTATGCAAGTCCAGAGGCAGGTGTAAAATAAATAAAGGTGGGGGAGATTTAGGTAGGGCTGTGGGGTGGGTTAGATAGGGGAAGGGAAGGGAGGGGAAGGTGGGGGGGGGCGGAAGGAAAGTTCCCTCCGAGGTTGCTCCGATTTCGGAGGGGATGGGGAAAGCCATCGGGGCTGCCCTAGGGCTCAGCACGTGCAAGGTGCACAAGTGTGCACCCCCTTGCATGCGCCGACCCCAGATTGTATAACATGCGCGCGGGTTGTGTGCACAAATCTACGCCCGCACGTAGGTACAAATATCTGGCCCTGAGTGTTTTCCATAGTGGATCCAAAGTTCTGGAATTCTCTGACTGAGGCATTATGGTTTTTACCAGATAGAAAGATTTAAACGCGAATTAAAAACATGGCTATTCAAAAATGCTTATGATTTAACTTAAAAACATCAGAATAGACAGAACCACAAAACAAGAAGAACAAAAGATAATAATCGAATCTTGAAGAATAAATCAAATGAGAATGCAAGATTCTCAAAACCATTCACTAAGACATGAATACTATTTCAATTTAATATCTGTACTCTTTGCCTTACTTACTAGATCAATTTTAAAATGTACTAGAAAATTTTTCACTTGATATTAAAGCCTGCCTATGAATACCACCTCTGTAACCAATCTTTGTTCAGTTATAATTATGAATGTCACTTTGTAAACCATTGTGATCTCTATATGGATTGATGGTATATAAGATGCCAAATAAATAAATTAAAAAAGTTAGAAAGTCTTGCTGAATGGAAAGTTTGGTAGAAAACATTTATGCATGAGGATATCACCGTGAGTATTTAGGAGCACATCTTTGGAGGCAGAGACTGGCTAGTGGGTTGTTTTTTTTAATACTCTTTCTTGTTCCTGCCTTTTAATGAAAACAGAATAACGATAAAACCATGAATATGAAGGGTTTTGCATCAATGGTTGCCTAAATACTTTTCTACCGCTTCACTGCAGCTCTTTCTCTTTCAAACCATGTGGGACAGGTGACATCGTTCTCATATCCTTATCTGTCAGACCACAGTTCGGATGAGCAAAATAATATCTCCCTTCTGATAGCAGTGGAATTCTGGTCGGGCTTCCTGTGGTGTTCATGGTTTTCTTTTTTTAGTGAACAAGCTTAAGAGGAGATTACTTTAACAATAATCCCAAATGAAATGGACATTTACTAGTAGTTAATTTCCTGTCTGGAAGAGCTGAATGACGGTGGTGAACTAAGAACCTTTATCTTAAACAGGGCATTAACTGACAGCAAATCCCCTGCCCAGAGAGGATTATTGTTGTTATATGCAAAATATTTTGTTGGGGGTTTTTTTTTTTGTTTGTTTTCTTATTGCATTATTTTAAGGTTATAGACATGAATATTTTGAGCAGTTAAATCCATTAAAATAAGGTATTTCTAAAGGAATAACATCTGGCATTTAAGCCAATCAGGATTTCTCAAATAGGTACCTTTTTCATGGAAGGAAGGCTGAGATTATTAGCAGTGCTGGAGTTGCAAAATGTAAAACATAGGGAGAGGAGGACATTTACAATCGTTATTCATGATTCATGAAAACGTTTTTGTCAGTCTCTCAGTCAGATGGCCTTTTCTGTTTTCCGCATTATATAAGCAGATGAATGGGCATGGGGAGCGCCAGCTTATATTTTAAAAGAAGAATGCATCATTGATCCCAACAGCTAGAAAAAGAGTCTTCATGATAAGAATAATTGGTGATTTATTTTCGTGCAGCAATGTTGGAGGCAAAATTCCTCCTAGTCACTCCAGTATATTAGATAGGAAGGTAAAGAAGAGCCACAAAGACAGTCATTCCCATGCATGTATAGATTCTAATGGCATTATGGTGGTGAGTACTGCCTCTTTAAAAAAAAACAAACAAACACCCAGCGGGATTAAATAGCACTGCCAGTGAGAGCAGAATCCTGTCTCCTATGATGTGAACTGGTACTGCCCACCCGCCTCCCCTGCTCCTGTTTTAGTTATATCCAACTGATTTACAATCCCTCCCCCAAACCGGAGCATCACCCCTTTACCTGCCTACAAAATAAACTATTAGTGAAAGTACAGGGTGTAATGCAACATTAATGAAAAATGAATTGGTTTGATAGGATGAGACAAGAGAGTAATTACCTGGGAGTATGACTCTACATTGAAAATTCAAAGCAGTAGCACATGCCCACAAGGAAGTGTTTGTGGCGATTTCATCCATAGCTCCCAGCTGTACATTTTTTTTCTTCTAATTGCCTCCTGATATCTCTGCAGAACAGGTCAAGATTTAGTCATTTTGGAAGATCTCTTTGTAGCAAACCCGTTTTTGAAGTAACCTGACCATGGTACTCATTCACAACAACACAAAAAGAAAGCAGGATGTTAATTGCTAAAGAAAGGAAAACAATGCCGTTGCCACACGGGACTTCCCTTTTCGCTCTGCGCAGAGCAAGCAGGGGTTTATTTTTTAAATATATAATTTAGCTTTATAACTCTCAAAGAAAGAAATACCAATAAAATCCCTACCCGAACTGAGTATTGGCAAAATTGGTAACAAATAAATGCACATACAATCTCTGAATTCAAAAGTTCACCACAATTTTATTGTATTGCTATTGTAGCCTTAATATGTCATTATTTCTACGTTAAATAGTTTAACTGTATATAACAATATTTATTTATTACTATGTTAAATTGTCATTGGTTATATTGTTCCAACTGTTCCATGGTTCCATGTAAAGCCCCTTTCTCTTTTGGGCAGTTCATCGTTTTATGTAAACCGGAGTGATTTGTAGTTCTTACAAGAACTTCGGTCTATAAAAATAAAAAATAAATAAATAAATACTGATTTTGCTCTCTGCGCTGGACTTGGAATAAAAAGAAAACGTCCTACTGTGTATAGAGAAGCAAAGAGCAGATGTCATCCGGTATATCCTTTTCACTTTCACAATGAATGCTATAAACAATCCACTCCCTCCCTAAAGAGGTTAAACTCTTAAACCACTGTATATCATTCACTCGGTTATGATTTATTCCATTATCACTGGTGCCATGGCAGCTGTTCCTGAGTAGGCAGCAAGAAAGGAAAGGAAAGGACCTGAACTGATGTTTGCAGATGGGTGCAGAGAATTGCAGACATGTTCTGGTGGAATCCCCTGGGAGAGAAGATAATTCTGTTTGCGAGACTGATCAGCTGCACAACCTGGTTTCTCCGCATACTGCACAGAAATTTGATCTGGCACAAGAAAATAGAGGCATTTATGAGACCATAGCCCACTACTAGCCTGGGACCTCTTTCCCTATTTAAGGATAACCAGAAAAATTAGTTAGTTTTAAGCCATGCAGCCATTAAAACTGTCAACACTATTATTTAATCAGCATTTTATTATGTACAATCTCTTGTATTAACCCTCCGATAGCCCAGGCAACCCTGAGCACGTGTCTCGTCTCCCCTCTCCCTCCTGTATTTTTCCCAGAATCAAAATTAAAAACAAATTTTGGAATTTAAGGCCACAGTTTTATTTATATTTATCATTATCTTTTTGTATACCCATGCAAAGTACCTGTATCTGTCTCTTAACTGTACATTGTGGGTTAGCTAGGCAGCTAATGATTCAAGTCAAGCATGCTCACATGGTGGTAGCTAGGTCAGTTCCTGTAGCCATTGTAGCTGAAATTAACTCCCAGACTGTGTTTTCCTGAGGCTGCCCCATGGTGCCGTGCTGTGGGAACAAGGACTCAGCCATGTTTCCAAGCTAGGTGCCCTCTACTGGCATGGTTGAATCTAGCTCATGTCTTACAGCTTTCAGAGGCCCTCTTCAGTGCCACGCTGTGGCCATTGGACACTTACTGGGGCCAATGCAATAAGACATGTTAAAACGGGTGCTCGTATTGAGCACCCGTTTTCCTAACATGCGCACAGCCATGTCTCCTAGGCACCCAATGCAATATTTAAATGAGCAGCTGCAGTAAAAAAGGGTGCGCTAGGGAAGAATTGTGCATCCCTAGTGCTCAAATGCATCAGGCACCCAGAATTGCAATGGCCACGCAATATGAGCACCTGTTTTATCCTGCTTCAGTAGATAACAATACTACACATATACCTGTGTTTATTTTTAACACATTTTTATTAAATTTTAATTTTAACATAACTTCATAATTTAAATTACAATATATTAAAATTCACACCAGTGCTCTCACTCATACTACATTCACACACATTCCATCACCTATCACTAATACAACAGAATTTGTCTACTGCTAACAATATTAAAATACACACACATACTAAAGCTTAGATAGCACAGTATTTTCTATTATCAACAAATATCCCATCCTATTGCCCTTTAAGTTGTTTCACTATTAATTCTGATTCCTTTTATTCACTATATATTCCTCCCCAATTGTAAACTACCATAGTTTCCCTTTCATGTTCCTCACAAATTATAAACTCCCGACGAAAAGCTTCCGTTTCACCGAGGTGGTTTCCTCAGGGGACTATTTTCAATTCATTCATTTCATTGAATCAGTCGGGAACCTCTCTGTTTGGTATGTGAATATTTGTTCCGTGCTATCAATGATGAGACACTCCTAAATACAAACATATATCTTATAATCATCAAATAATAAATTTAATCAATATCATAAAATGCACTTAACTATAAATAATATATTTACCCAGTCACCAATATGAAATTCCAATAACTGCTTACCTATCCGTTTTTGTATGATCCCTCAGGTATAACGCTCTCTGGCTGTATCTAGCTTTATATAACCTAACAAAATCATTAAATGCAATATATTAATTTACCACCATATGGCTTGAATTCATTCAATTCATTACTACAGTCATACCGACCTTCCAATAGTTATTACATCCAATCCTACTATTTATATTTCATTAATTCCAAAAAGCATTATAATGCCTGAACTCCGTGCTGAACGCCACTACTTGCACAGGTTTGCAGTCTCTATATCCTTAAGCTCTCATTCAAAGACACCAGCAATATGTCACACGATAGTCTCATCTGAAAAAACAAATATAATAGAGCTTATACCACCCTTACTTATATATACTCTTGATTAAGGCTTTGTATATTGTGGACAGAATCTGCTCACCTTCAATCGCGTCTTCCAAACTTACTGCACTTTCTCATCAAAAACGCCGCGGCTGCGCACTACCTGTTCTCAAACCCCAATCAATTTAAAGAACTCTCCTCATGCTTCCATTGGTTAACCATCTAACACGTGGTCCATCAATACTCAAATGACTCCTCCTTCCTACATCTCTGTATCGTTCTTCAACAAAGAGATACCACATTCACTTCATAGAAACGCACTCCATTCTATTTCTTGGTTTAAACCCCCAGGGGACACTGTTCCCCACTGAAATATATATTGTTGTTCCTTTTTAGTCAAAACCTTCGTTATATCCCCTCCTCTCTTTAGTACAACTTGATTCAATACACAGAATCTTAACTCTTGAACATCATGCCTTTTTTCTAGCCAATGCTGAACCAATGGAGCATTTTCCCTTTGTGTTCGTATATTGCTAAGATGTTCAATAATTCGAACCTTAATTTTCCTTTTAGTATGACCTATGTAACAAAGCCCACATGGGCATACCACTACATAAATTGCTTGAGCCGTTTCACAGTCAAATCTTTTAGACAAATAATATGTCCGACCTGTAAATGGTATTGTCAAAGATGATGTCATATATACATAGGGACAAACTACACAATGACCACATTGGTATTGGCCTCCCTGTTCGTTCACTGATCCTGATATACTTAAATTAGTTGAAGTCAACATATCCCTCAAGGAGCGTCTTTTCTTATAGGCAAAAATAGGAAAATCCTGAAACACTCCACCATCTTTAATAATAGACCAATACCTATAGACAATGTCTTTGATTTGCATCACTTGATGGGAGAAGGGCAGCGTGCACACCATTCTATTTAACATAGTTCTATTACCAGTTATTAATAGATTCTCTCTATTAGCATAGAGAGCCCGTTTGTATGCTCTCTTTATGATTTTCCTCTTATAGCCCCTTTCCAAAAATCTATCGACCAATTCCTGTGATTTTAACTTGAACTCATCTACTGTTGTACAAAATCTCCTTAACCTTAGGAATTGACTTATTGGAATATTCTCCTTTAATCGTTTGGGATGAAAACTAGAAAATTCTAATGTTGTGTTCCTATCTGTCTTTTTCCTGTAAATGGTTGTATGTAATTTCCCTAAATTCTTGTATACATATAAATCCAAAAAAGATATCCTCTGCTGGCTAACAGTGAATTCAAAAGCCAAGTTCTCATCCAACGAATTAATCCAAATCTTAAGATATGGATTAATTCAAAAGCCAAGTTCTCATCCAACGAATTAATCCATATCTTAAGATATGGATTAATTCTGTCTTTTAATTCGTAGGAAGGAGGAGTCATTTGAGTATTGATGGACCACGTGTTAGATGGTTAACCAATGGAAGCATGAGGAGAGTTCTTTAAATTGATTGGGGTTTGAGAACAGGTAGTGCGCAGCCGCGGCGTTTTTGATGAGAAAGTGCAGTAAGTTTGGAAGACGCGATTGAAGGTGAGCAGATTCTGTCCACAATATACAAAGCCTTAATCAAGAGTATATATAAGTAAGGGTGGTATAAGCTCTATTATATTTGTTTTTTCAGATGAGACTATCGTGTGACATATTGCTGGTGTCTTTGAATGAGAGCTTAAGGATATAGAGACTGCAAACCTGTGCAAGTAGTGGCGTTCAGCACGGAGTTCAGGCATTATAATGCTTTTTGGAATTAATGAAATATAAATAGTAGGATTGGATGTAATAACTATTGGAAGGTCGGTATGACTGTAGTAATGAATTGAATGAATTCAAGCCATATGGTGGTAAATTAATATATTGCATTTAATGATTTTGTTAGGTTATATAAAGCTAGATACAGCCAGAGAGCGTTATACCTGAGGGATCATACAAAAACGGATAGGTAAGCAGTTATTGGAATTTCATATTGGTGACTGGGTAAATATATTATTTATAGTTAAGTGCATTTTATGATATTGATTAAATTTTATTATTTGATGATATAAGATATATGTTTGTATTTAGGAGTGTCTCATCATTGATAGCACGGAACAAATATTCACATACCAAACAGAGAGGTTCCCGACTGATTCAATGAAATGAATGAATTGAAAATAGTCCCCTGAGGAAACCACCTCGGTGAAACGGAAGCTTTTCGTCGGGAGTTTATAATTTGTGAGGAACATGAAGGGAACTATGGTAGTTTACAATTGGTGAGGAATATATAGTGAATAAAAGGAATCAGAATTAATAGTGAAACAACTTAAAGGGCAATAGGATGGGATATTTGTTGATAATAGAAAATACTGTGCTATCTAAGCTTTAGTATGTGTGTGTATTTTAATATTGTTAGCAGTAGACAAATTCTGTTGTATTAGTGATAGGTGATGGAATGTGTGTGAATGTAGTATGAGTGAGAGCACTGGTGTGAATTTTAATATATTGTAATTTAAATTATGAAGTTATGTTAAAATTAAAATTTAATAAAAATGTGTTAAAAATAAACACAGGTATATGTGTAGTATTGTTATCTATTGAAGTTATGCCTGTGGGTTACCCATATGATATCTTATTGATTTGACCTTTGTGGTTACCTTACGTCGTAGGGGTATTTTTCCAGTCACTGATTGTTATATATGCCGTTGATCATAATTATATGTAAAGTTGTATTAAGATTATTTAATAATGGAAAATTTTTTCAGTTTCTCAGAACAAACGGCATCTACTATCATATCCCATTTTAGTTTGTTTGATGATACCTCCACTATTATCGCCAAAGGAAGCATTGATTATTATGTAGCCTTAAGAAAAAAATTTATAAGGATGGAATTGCATGCTTCTTATCTGTCGGAGTACTGTAAAATTAAGAGAATTCCTAGGGGATTGAGGGTTATAAAAGCACCACTATTGTTTTCTGAACAGGAGGATTTTGTGGTAAGATGGAATGCGATATTAAACAAATGTTCGTATGATTTAATGATTTTAATTATTGAACGAACGCAGCAAACCCTGGGTAAAGTAGAGGAGGAAGTGGAGGCTCAGTTGAAATTGTTACAGGAAACATCGCAGAGGGAAGTGATTGATAAGCAGTTAGAGGAAATACAGGAACAAATGGAAAAGTTTAAAACAGAAACTAAAGAATTTAAGATGAAGAAATTTTTCCGAGATCAAACAGATTATACAAAAGGATATGTCTATCCATGGATGGATAAACAAAATAAGAGAAAAGGAGGTAGTAAGACATTTTCTTCATCAGAAAGTTCTTCAGATGAAGAGATAGGAGCAGTAGATGTGAGACCAAAAAAATCAGTTGCATTTGCACAACCATTGATCCACCCAGTAGAGGAGATGCCCAGAGGGGGATATTCGTCTAGTAATGGAGGGTATCAGCAAAACAGGGGTAGTCATCAATATATGAGTGCGGGGAATCAATATAGTAATGAGGAAAATCCACATTTTTTACGGTCACAGAAACGGGGGGGGGGCAGGAGGAATTGGAATACGGGGTACCGTTTCAAGAATTATCGATTCCCCCGATAGAACAAATAGTACTACCAACAAAAGATCAATTGTTAAAAGACTCTGTAATAAATTTATCATCTCGAGTATTGTCGCCAGTGGAAAGAGGGATATTAAATAAGGGTTTAAGTTTTGTACCGACTGTGGATTATGACCCATTTGACACTAGGGTTGAGTTGTATAAGTTTTTCCGTAGATTGAGAATAAAGAAATTTTTTGCCACTGTCAATGATTCTGAATCTATTGACTATAATCAACAATCAAAATTTGTTAGACGTTCTAAATGGATGCCCCCGGACCCGCAGGATCCGTTTTTAGTTGTTTTTGAAAGTTTGGTTTTAAATGATTTAACCAAACTGGAACAAAGGGAATCGTTTGTGCATAATAATGTTTCAAGGGATGAAAGAAAGGCTTTGCAGCAGTTAGGACAAGATGGTAACATAGTAATAAAGCCGGCAGACAAGGGTGGAGCGCTGGTCATTATGAATAGACATCAATATATAGAAGAGGTTAATCGACAACTGCTGGATATTGACTTCTACCATCCTTTGGATAGAGATCCAACTGAGGGCATCCAGATTGAACTTTACTCATTGATTCAGCAAGCAGCTAAGCATAAAATCATTGATAGAAAATTGGCAGATTATCTCTATGAAAGTTTACCGGTATGTCCTGTATTTTATATAGTCCCTAAAATTCATAAGAATCTTGAATCTCCTCCAGGGAGACCCATAGTGGCGGGAATTGGGTCCTTGTTTGAACACATAGCTAAATATCTGGATTATTTATTGCAACCAAAAGTTCAGGCAATATCCTCTTATATTAAGGATTCAGCGGATTTCATTAGAAATTTGGAACAGTATGATGATATAGGGGATGATTGGTGGTTGGTGACAGCGGACATATCATCATTATATATGAATATACCGCAAGACGAAGCAGTTAAGATTGTTGAAGATACTATGAATGACTGTGACTTCTCGGACAAGAAAAAACAATTGTGTATTCAATTAGCTACAGTGGTGTTGAAGAAAAGTTTTTTTCAATTTGATGAAAAATATTACCATCAAACGAAAGGTATACCGATGGGGTCATCTATGGCCCCATCGGTGGCATGTTTATATGTAGCGAATTTTGAAAGTAGGTTTATTTACACCTCACAATTTTGGGGAGAGATAAAGATATGGAAACGTTTTATTGACGATATTTTCTGTATTTTTATTGGGAGTAGAGAGAGGTTGGAAGTATTTAAGATATGGATTAATTCGTTGGATGAGAACTTGGCTTTTGAATTCACTGTTAGCCAGCAGAGGATATCTTTTTTGGATTTATATGTATACAAGAATTTAGGGAAATTACATACAACCATTTACAGGAAAAAGACAGATAGGAACACAACATTAGAATTTTCTAGTTTTCATCCCAAACGATTAAAGGAGAATATTCCAATAAGTCAATTCCTAAGGTTAAGGAGATTGTGTACAACAGTAGATGAGTTCAAGTTAAAATCACAGGAATTGGTCGATAGATTTTTGGAAAGGGGCTATAAGAGGAAAATCATAAAGAGAGCATACAAACGGGCTCTCTATGCTAATAGAGAGAATCTATTAATAACTGGTAATAGAACTATGTTAAATAGAATGGTGTGCACGCTGCCCTTCTCCCATCAAGTGATGCAAATCAAAGACATTGTCTATAGGTATTGGTCTATTATTAAAGATGGTGGAGTGTTTCAGGATTTTCCTATTTTTGCCTATAAGAAAAGACGCTCCTTGAGGGATATGTTGACTTCAACTAATTTAAGTATATCAGGATCAGTGAACGAACAGGGAGGCCAATACCAATGTGGTCATTGTGTAGTTTGTCCCTATGTATATATGACATCATCTTTGACAATACCATTTACAGGTCGGACATATTATTTGTCTAAAAGATTTGACTGTGAAACGGCTCAAGTAATTTATGTAGTGGTATGCCCATGTGGGCTTTGTTACATAGGTCATACTAAAAGGAAAATTAAGGTTCGAATTATTGAACATCTTAGCAATATACGAACACAAAGGGAAAATGCTCCATTGGTTCAGCATTGGCTAGAAAAAAGGCATGATGTTCAAGAGTTAAGATTCTGTGTATTGAATCAAGTTGTACTAAAGAGAGGAGGGGATATAACGAAGGTTTTGACTAAAAAGGAACAACGATATATATTTCAGTGGGGAACAGTGTCCCCTGGGGGTTTAAACCAAGAAATAGAATGGAGTGCGTTTCTATGAAGTGAATGTGGTATCTCTTTGTTGAAGAACGATACAGAGATGTAGGAAGGAGGAGTCATTTGAGTATTGATGGACCACGTGTTAGATGGTTAACCAATGGAAGCATGAGGAGAGTTCTTTAAATTGATTGGGGTTTGAGAACAGGTAGTGCGCAGCCGCGGCGTTTTTGATGAGAAAGTGCAGTAAGTTTGGAAGACGCGATTGAAGGTGAGCAGATTCTGTCCACAATATACAAAGCCTTAATCAAGAGTATATATAAGTAAGGGTGGTATAAGCTCTATTATATTTGTTTTTTCAGATGAGACTATCGTGTGACATATTGCTGGTGTCTTTGAATGAGAGCTTAAGGATATAGAGACTGCAAACCTGTGCAAGTAGTGGCGTTCAGCACGGAGTTCAGGCATTATAATGCTTTTTGGAATTAATGAAATATAAATAGTAGGATTGGATGTAATAACTATTGGAAGGTCGGTATGACTGTAGTAATGAATTGAATGAATTCAAGCCATATGGTGGTAAATTAATATATTGCATTTAATGATTTTGTTAGGTTATATAAAGCTAGATACAGCCAGAGAGCGTTATACCTGAGGGATCATACAAAAACGGATAGGTAAGCAGTTATTGGAATTTCATATTGGTGACTGGGTAAATATATTATTTATAGTTAAGTGCATTTTATGATATTGATTAAATTTTATTATTTGATGATATAAGATATATGTTTGTATTTAGGAGTGTCTCATCATTGATAGCACGGAACAAATATTCACATACCAAACAGAGAGGTTCCCGACTGATTCAATGAAATGAATGAATTGAAAATAGTCCCCTGAGGAAACCACCTCGGTGAAACGGAAGCTTTTCGTCGGGAGTTTATAATTTGTGAGGAACATGAAGGGAACTATGGTAGTTTACAATTGGTGAGGAATATATAGTGAATAAAAGGAATCAGAATTAATAGTGAAACAACTTAAAGGGCAATAGGATGGGATATTTGTTGATAATAGAAAATACTGTGCTATCTAAGCTTTAGTATGTGTGTGTATTTTAATATTGTTAGCAGTAGACAAATTCTGTTGTATTAGTGATAGGTGATGGAATGTGTGTGAATGTAGTATGAGTGAGAGCACTGGTGTGAATTTTAATATATTGTAATTTAAATTATGAAGTTATGTTAAAATTAAAATTTAATAAAAATGTGTTAAAAATAAACACAGGTATATGTGTAGTATTGTTATCTATTGAAGTTATGCCTGTGGGTTACCCATATGATATCTTATTGATTTATCCTGCTTCAGGTCATATAATGCAATGGCTTGATGAAAAAAAAAATTCTGAACGCACAATAGACACGCACAATAGTAAGAGGCAAAATCGGCCTGGAGCGTGTCTATTGTGCGTGTCTATTGTGCGTCCAGAATTTTTTTTCAAGTCCTTGATTATGCTATTTATTTTAAACATCACAAGCAGTAGATTTAAGTGTCGCAATGATACTAAGTAGAAGGAACCACAGAGAACAGAATTTTTAATAATTTCTCCTGAGCCTTTGACTTGCCGATTGACTTATTGCCAGCTCCAAGCTGGAATTAAATTTGCTGCATTAAAAAGTGTGTGTTGGGAACCCAGCGATTTTCTGCATCAGAGGAAATTGCTAATAGCCTCATCTACATGGAATTTACATATGATGCATGCTATCGGCTACACATTTTGGACACGCTAATCTCCTTATTGCATTGGGTGCTAGTCTAGAACATCCAAAACATGCATTGAACCACACATAAATCTGTGTGCTAGGCTGGGCACACTTTATTGCATCGACCTGACTAGGTTTCCAAATGAGGATGCTCTACACTAGCAAGGCTGATGCCCCGCATCCTTCTGAAGTCATTCTGTAGTGCCACCCTGTGGCACCTAGGACCCATAATGTTTCCAAATTAGGGGGCTGATGTACTAAAGTGTTCTAACTGAATAAAATGCACATAAATATGTTTTTTTCTTAGCATTCAGACAGGTTAAACCACATCAGTGGGTTATGCACCTCTACCAGCAGATGGAGACAGAGCAAATGCTGCTGTATATATATATATATATATACACCCCTTCACCAGCAGCAGCCCACCAGTATTCTCAGTCTCCAGCAGATGGTGGACGTGCATCTCCTTACTGGGGTTTACTTTAAAATAATAATAATAATATAGAAAATGAAGGAGAAAAGAAGGACATTAAATTGCTCCTCTCTCCAGTGGTAATGCCTTACAGTCCCTCCCTCATTCAGGTTTTCCTGAGGTGATACCTGTGGATCCCTCCCTCAATCAGTGCCTCAGTCCAGTAGCTGATTTTCCAGCATGGACTTAGCTGTGGAGAGAGAAACAGCTGAGAGGCTAGCAGGTGCAAGAAGCCAAGCGCAGCAGTGAAGGCCTTTGCCCTCTCCCCCAGCAGCTGACCGGCACTAAATTCAGCTGGGATGGGCTGAGTTCAGATAAGGAGTTAAAATTAAAAAAAAAAAAAAGGAGTGAGGGTTTCTATTTTCCTTCTGGTCTCCAAGCCTCAGTGCGCTGATCTGACATACATTCTCACCTCTGAGGGAGCTTGGGGAGTCGTGGCAACTTGGCAGGTTGAGCAACCTTTTGGCTGGAACCAGGAGAAAAGGAATGGTACAGCAAAACATACTAGCTTATAGTGGGCCATGGAGACCTCCCATTTCTAGGCTTGCTGGCAACATCACACAATGTGAAGGTTCCTTGCTTCTTCAGTCCCAGGAGAGATCTGAAGTGGCTGGAAGGCAAGCTTCAATATGCTTTTTCCCTGTGGCCCATGTTGGGCTGAATGATTCGAAGAGATTGACCCAGGAGGTTGTAGTATGCAGATCTATGAAGGATTCTGGTGGAATATCCTCCCCAATTACCAGTCCACAGGAATTTGCTATGGCAGGAGCCTATTCTTCTCAAAGATTAATCTTGATTTTTGTCTTACAATGTGGCCTTTGAGAAGGCTCGGTTGCAGAAGCATGGGAGGTCCACTGTGGTGTTTTCCACCTTGCTTCAAGTGCACTTCCTTAGTATATGTTCCAGTTTTGTGAATGTTTTTGGCTTAGTGTGAGGAATGAGGGGTTCATCCTCATTTGGTTAAAATCCCGTTCAGTTTGGATTTTTGCAGGATGGGTAATGTAAGGACTTGGCCATTAACTCCTTGAAGGTACATGGTCTGTTTCCATGGTCATGCGAATAGCTCATCCGGTTGTGGTACGGTCTTGAAAGTGTTGAAGCATCTTTGTGCCCCCTTGTGGTTGCTGGTGCCCTTGTGGAGTTTTAATCTGGTTTTGTAATTCTGATGGGTCCCACCTTTGACCACTGCATAGCCTCTTCCAGAGGTTACTTACTAGAGAGCGATACTTTTGCACAGTTTCTGAAATGCGGGCTCTGTCTTGCTGGGAACTGTCTCTCCGAGTGTCTGCAGTAGCGGTCCAGTTGTAAACTGTTCTGTCCTTTTGGCCAAAGGTAGTCTTGGATTTTCACTAGAATTAATCAATCCCTGCAATCTCTGAGTAGGGAGAGAGAGGTAGATGAATATTGCCTGTTAAGGACCTTGGGTGTCAAGCGGCATATTTTGAGGTATTGGAGATTTCTAAACCTCTCAGGAAGATGGACCGGCTGTTTATTCTCCACAGTGGGAGTAAACAGGGTGAGCCGGCGTCATGGACTACGATAGCTCACTGGATTAAGAAGGTTATCATGGTCATGTATGTGGATGCTGAGCAGCCATTTCCTAGTCAGGTTAGCACTCATTCTACTAGGGCTCAGGCAGTGTCATGGGCGGAGATTAGATGGTTGTCTCCTGTCGAGATTTGCCAGCTACGATGTGTTTTCTTACTCAACTTCCAGGCATTATTGCCTGGATGTACAAGCCATGGAGGATGCAGCCTTCGTGTGTGCAGTGTTGATTGGACCATGGGCAGCCTCCTGCCCTGTTTGGGAAAAGCTTTGGTACATCCCACTGGTGTGGATTAACCTATCTGAATGCTAAGAAATAAGAAATTATTACTTACCTGATAATTTCCTTTTCTTTAATGAGGACAGGCTAATCCACCCACCCACCTTTGCCTGCTGGATGGTGCTAGCTGAGCCGCAGCAGGCCATGTGGCACCTATGGCCAAGTGAAAAAGTGAGCCTTCATCCTGAGCACAACCCAGCAGTTTCCTCCGACTCCTTTGGGCTTCTAACTCAATCAGAACCAGTAGAGAGATCTTGGTGCCAGGAACTTTCATTCAAACTCCCGGGGATCTTTTTTTCACCTCAACTTTCTTTAATTTATTTCTTTAACTTTTTTTTTATACTGGTATTCGTGGGTACATCATATTGGTTTATATAGAACTTAATTAGAAATTACAGAAAACAGGGGAGGGGGAAAACAGGGAGTGCAAGGGTACACAGTATGCTGTATCCTTGATTAACAATAACAAGTGACTTAACAAGTATAATACTGAGTAACGGAAGTACAGAACATCTGGAATTAGGAAAATACAAATAATGCTTGTACGAGGAGAATGGGGCTGTGTAGATAGAAGGTATAAAATGGTTCTATATAAAATTAATATGGTTCAACATATTGAAGTATAATATAAGATAATGATATAATACAAGGTAATGTATATTATACAAGGTAATCTATATTATATTTACATTTAATCCAGTCATTGCAGTATCAGTCCTGGGCTGGGAGGCCGTACACCAGGGTTCCCTTCAGAACCCTGTAGTCATGGATCCCCCAATCCAACCACTAGGTGTCACCCCCTCCTAGTCACCCCTCTCCACAGACAATTAATGATTATTCATTTTTTACATGAAAAAGGCCATTCTGAGCCAAAAATATCAGGTAAATATTCAGCCGCTGAGCGACTAATTAAGTTAGCTGAATACATATATCCGGCTAACTTAATCAGGATATTCAGCGGCGTAGCCACGCCACTAAATACTTGGATAAGTTAGAGTTAGCCGGATCTATCTGGCTAACTATAGACCTCCCTATGTCACATTAATTTAACTGGCTATCTCTGCTCCAGCCCAGAATACCTGCCTCCCACTCCAGGAACACCTTCGACTTATCTGGCTAAGCCATTTAGACTGATAACTTTCCCATTATCCGTCTAAATGGCTTTTGAATATGTACAAACCACAGAGAGAGTTATTCTGCATGTAATATAAATAGTCCAAGGGAATACGAGCAGGAAAGTCAAAAGTCCACACTTTAGTCACATAAGTATGCTACTTATTTATTTGGTATGGCAACTCCACTGATTCAATTAAACGCAGCTCTTATATTTCAACAAGTCCCCCGACACGGAACCCGTGTCTCACCATGCGGCTGCGTCGGGAGAGACAGCAGTAAGCTTTAATAATTCTGAAGGATTTCTGCGCACAAAATGACTGGGAGTACACCATCACTTACAACAACATCTATATTATATTTACATGCATTGCTATGATGTTAACTAGAAAATCCTGCAAAACAAGTAAAAGGAAAAAGGCACTTGAAACCAATATGGTATTAGGCCTATGGTAGCGCATGTTAGGTATAGGCTTGGTCCTCAGAAAGCCACGACTAAACAGAATTGCAATTACAATATACTAAACCTCCCATACCAAGACAGCACTAAAACTGCCAGCATTCAATCCTACCTATGAAAAATCAACATTGCAAATATTACACCAGGCCCTAAACACCGAAACAACTCCTATTAAGAAAACAGAACAAACCAGGCTGTTATAGATTCCCACACAAAAACTACAAACTAGCAGAGCACCTCACCTTGTTCACACATGCCAAATACAGACAGACCTTCACCAAATTTCTAACTGTAAAGTATAAACAGAAATGTGCAGACAAAAACTGAACTGGAAACCACAAACCAGACTGTACGCAGTTCAACTATGGAAAACAGAAATACCACCAATCCTCATAAAACATCAAACAGTAAAATCAAGAAACATAAATCTTAAAACCATACTAATAAAAATTTTAAATATTTTAAAATAGCTGATGGATAGAACATCCAATAATTAAAAACTATCAATATTTTATTGATTTCCAAAAAGTAGACTGATGTTTATTGCTTCCTTATGGGCAGTGCTACTTTTCATAGCCGGGGCAGGGCAGGGGGCTCAGAAGCGTGTGCCGCGCTGTTCTTCGTTGGCCCGGCCGGAGGAAATAGGAGGAGATCGATTGCTTTCGAAGCTTCACTGGCCGCTTTACTATTTACTGCCAGGGCAGGAGGAGGGAAGAGGAGGCTGGAGACGGATAGTTTTTGTGTGACGGCGCCCCTAGAGGATGGTGCCTATGGCCGAGGCCACATCGGCCATAAGCTAACTTTGGCTCTGGGTGGTGCTATTGTCCTCCTAAGTGGCTGCGTTTCTGGGGATTATTTGTAAGTGTCAAATCCAGTCCCTAGATTAGTAATATTACACTCCTTGTCTGACCTCAATGTTTTTCTGTTAACTGAGAGAACATAAGAACATAAGAACATGCCATACTGGATCAGACCAAGGGTCCATCAAGCCCAGCATCCTGTTTCCAACAGTGGCCAATCCAGGCCATAAGAACTTGGCAAGTACCCAAAAACTAAGTCTAATCCATGTTACCATTGCTAATGGCAGTGGCTATTCTCTATGTGAACTTAATAGCAGGTAATGGACTTCTCGTCCAAGAACTTATCCAATCCTTTTTTAAACACAGCTATACTAACTGCACTAACCACATCCTCTGGCAACAAATTCTAGAGTTTAATTGTGCGTTGAGTAAAAAAGAACTTTCTCCGATTAGTTTTAAATGTGCCCCATGCTAACTTCATGGAGTTTGAATGCTTGTATTAATGGTTATGATCATGTATTCTTTAGTTGTCCACAGTTGGCTTTTGCAAAGACTACTGGCAGGCTGATGCTTTGCTCCGTCTCCATCTGCTGGTAGAGGTGTATAACCCACTGGTGTGGATTAACTTGTCCTCATTAAAGAAAAGGAAATTATCAGGTAAGTAGTAATTTCTCATTATTGTGCATACTAATGGCTGATGTTAATGATATGTAAATGAGGCAAATTCTAAACTGTGCAGATATAAATATGATTGCACTTACAGATGATATTGCAAAAACTTAATTAAAGCTCCCTGAAAAGTAATTGTTTTTTGCACCAGTGAATCTGTGAAGCAGTTTACATGCATGCTTTTTCACTGCACTAATAAGTGATGATCTATTTTTTATAGTTTAGCATATAAGTACCTCCTTAGCTTAGAATTAATTTTAAAACTATTGCAGCTAATTTATGCATGTTCACAGTGCTGTAAACTAGCTTAAGAATGATAACAGTGCTTTTAATGTGTGTTAATGCTTGAAATAGCACTAAAAAACTTTAACACATTAGCCGCTTGGTGCTCTTTAATGGCGTGGTTGAATACAGCTCATACACCATGGACTTCTGAATTGAACCTGGGGTCAGACAAACTGGGGTCAGACAAACTGCCCATCTCTTGGATTATCATCGCACCAAGCCAGCCACTTCTCATTGCCATGCAAAAGGCCACCTACTGCGAGAGAGTCCCCCCTCAGGAATAGGGACCTCCCCTTCAATGATATAGGGTGTTTGTGCCTCCCTATTCTTCTCTCTCCCTACCTTCCTCCATCCCCCAATTTGGTTTAGATATCCCCCTGCTTTGATTATTTCGGCAAATCCTGCAGGTAAAAACTACCCATGGGGTTTGCCAGAATGCAGGCAGATTTTTGCCTCCAAAATGAGGTAGTAGGCTACTCCACTCATCTTTGTAGTCCCCCTACTCTCCACTACCTTCTCAGCATTCTCCTCAGCCTTCTGAGATTCAGTAGAAAATGTCCCCACTGATGGCTCCAATTACCAAAGGCCTGTATTTAAGCACAGGCAACTACCTAGGGTGCCAAATACCCCAGCTAAAGAGGAGCATGCTCCCACTTGCTTTAGGATGGTGGTCTCCAATCTCTGGGGAGTCACCTTGCTCTCCAGTTCTACTGAGAGGTAACAAAATCTTTTAAACAAGCCCTGATTATCAAGGAACAGGAGTGAGAGGGATCGCATTCAGTGGGGCATGGGAGCTATTATCAGTCACCTTCTATGCACCTGGAGGCCTGGAGCCTATAAATGTTCAGTCCAGATTTCCTTATGAAATGTATAACAATAACATATCAATGCCAAACAGAGAGAGAACAAAACAAGGGAAGTCACAGAAGGTGATTAAAATAATAGTGCAACATAATCATATATCCTTTGTGCACTGACAGCAAGTCTTGGTTTTGCAAGCAAAAAAGCTCCCCAAATTTCTACCATCTACCAATCATAATACATTTTTCAGCAACAGCTATCTCATATTACATGTATATCATATACTGTATTCCACCAGTGGTAAACACTTAACATTCCATTATTTTTTTATTTTATTTTTATACAGCAATTTTCCACAATCAATAACAATTACAACTACCCCAAGTTATAACACTCCCCCAACCCGCCCACCTCAGTTCAACAGAAATGTTTCACACCTATCCACCAACCAAGTTGTAAATGTTCCCCATATAGCTTCAAACTTTTCCAGCTTGTTTCTCTTCATAGCTGTAAGCTTCTCCATCTAATAAATGAACAAAAGACACTGATACGTCATAAGCTTCCTAGGCGCGCTCTTAAACTTCCATTGTACCACGATAGTGCACTTTGCTGCAGCAAGATCTGCATTACCATCTGGTCAATCTTCCTTGGTATAACTTCAAACAAGGCCAATAGCAAGAAAAATAGTGGGTCCTTTCATTTGAAATCCCGTAATGTCCAGAATCAATCAATCCAGTATAACAAAATTATCAATCAATCAATCAATCAATCAATCCAGTATAACAAAATTATAGGACAAAGCCACCACATATGCCCCATTGTTCATCTTTCTCCACACTCCCTCCAACATTGAAAACATAGAGCTCAAATGTACAGAGGTATAATACCATCTTAAATATATTTTAAAGAAGTTTTCCACCAATTACCACTCTTCAGCTAATGTCATTCCAGATGTCCTCATCATCAGAACAACCCAGATCTTTTACCCAGTCTTTTTCATGTTTAAGACGAGCATCTTCAGAAGGTAACTCAGCCGTTTATACATTTTTTTTAAATAAACCCTGTAATGAGCAACCCGTTAATATCAAATGTTTCAAAGACTGAGAGTCCCCTATCCTCCCATTTAGATCCCAACTTACTGCTTATGTAGTTACAAATTTCTAAATAGGCAGAAAAATCACCCCACCCAAAATTACATTTTTCTTTCAGATTTGCAAAGGGCACCCACCCTTGTGGAGACAGAATTTGACCCCCAAAGAGCCAGACCCTTCTTTTCCCAACTCTGAAACTTGACATTATATAACCCAACTTGAAATCCCGCACTCTCCCTAATCAGCATCAGTGGTGAGCACTGCCCCCCAAGAGAGCAATTTCTCTTTAAGCGTATCCAAACCTCTAATTCTTCTAGTAAATGGATTGTGTAAATCCTTCATCATATGGGAGCGCTTCATTTGACCCATAACAAGGCCTGTAACAGGAAATTCTGGAAGTAATGCTCTAAATAAACCCATTGCTTCACCCCCCTTCACCATTCCAGACTTGCCCTCAATTGTGCCATTCTAAATATAATACTTTTCCACCTGCAGAGCCCCTAGACCCCATACCCCCACATTCCCTTAGCTATAAATAAAACTGATTTGGGAACACGGTGACTCTTTTGCTGCCAAATAATATCCAGAAATTTCCCCTGAATTTGTTTCAGATCTCCAAGGGCTAGAGCTATCGGAAATACCTGGAATAAATAGTGTAGCCGGGTTAAGACATTCATCTTCAACACTGCTAATCTCTCCAGCCAGGTTAAATTTGTCTTACTCCACTTGACATTTCTGATACTAATACTTTAATTTAAAACACATAATTCAACTGTGCCAATTGAGAGATAGCTTTAGTTATTTTCACCCCTAGATACTTAAATTTAGCCGCTCAACGAAATGGGAAATTATCCTTTAATCAGTCTACTAAGTCTGGCATCAGAGATATATTTAAAACTTCAGATTTACGCATATTAACCTTGAATCCTGACACTTTTCCATAGCTCCCTAACTTCAACTACCAAGTTTGGAAGGGACACCAAGGGATTGGACACAGTAAATATCACATTGTCCACAAACAAAGAAATCTTATAGTCAGTCACTCCCCCCAATTCGAATCCCTTAATATCCCTTAATATTCTAATTATTTCTAACTTTCACAGCAAGTGGCTCAATCACTAAAGCAAAAAGAAGTTTGAACAGTGGGCAACCCTGTCTAGTGTCCCGCCCTAATTTGAATGAACCAGAATAACCCCTATTAACTTTCACACATGCCAAGGGAGACTCATACAGCCTAATAACCCACATATGAAAATTTCCCCCAGTTCAAACTTCTCCACACTTTGTAAATGGCCAACTCACCCTCTCAAAGGCTGTTTCTGCATCAATTGTTAGCAGCAGTGCCTGCTGATTCAGCTCTTTTGAAGCCCAGATTAGATTGAACACTTTCCTAATATTATCTGAAGTACTGCTTCCCAGTGGCATAGCCAGAATTGATTTTTTTGGGTGGGTACAAGGTTAATATGGGTGGGCTTTAGGCATGCAGGTCTACTAGTTGTTTTCTTATTGATAATGTCATATACTGCACCCTAGAATGGCTTTCTAAGTAATTTGCAACAGCCATTATGCATCATGTATGAAACTTTAAAATAATTTACCTCAATTATTTCAAGCACTTACCAGCATTAAAAATTTCTTATTAATCAGAATTTATTTTATATTTATTGCAGTTTATAAATGCACAAGTGTAGAAAACAATCAGAGCCAATCATGTAAGAAAACAAAAATTAATGCATTCTTTCATGAACCATCTTTGCAGAAAACCAGAAATCATCATAAATACAATAAAATATAATTAATCTTCAGAACAGGTGCAGCGCAGAGCTAGGGCAATTCAAATTACAACTAACATGAAAAAAAATTCAAATTCTGGTGTCACCTCAGCAAAAAATAACCCTCCACTGCTATTTTGTGAAGTAACACAAACTCTTGCAAAGAAAGAGGCATCTAGAACCTTGCTATACAGTCACAGCACTGACTCTCAGGATTCAAATAACAGAACCTTATGAAAAAGCAGCAATGCAAATACTACACCAGGCCCTAGAACATTAATACATCACCTACAGGAATAACAGAACAAGCTGCATTACTACTACAGAGAAACTACACTCTAGCAGAAAAACTGCATTTCAGTCACACACACAGGCAAAACAAAGACTGATCTTTACCTAATATAGAAATAAGAGACTACAAATTAGAAACAGAAACATGCAGATAAAACCAAAATAGCCTGAGAAACTAAAGTTTCTGAACAGTGGAATTATTAAGAAAGAGCAAAATACAAAAATATAAGAAATGCACATTCCTAAAGATGACATATTTAAATTGCAAACATCTCAAAATATTTTTTTTTTTACCTTTGTTGTCTGATCTTTGTATTTTTCTAATCAGATGGTACTGGTCTCTTTTTCCTATTTTTTTCCTTTGTCGCTCATTTCCTAATTCCTTTTCAGTGTCTTTCTTTCACTACTGTCTTCTTCCCTTCCACAAACACGCACACATGCTTTCTCTCACAGACTCCCTCAATCACATAAGCTCCCCCCCCCCACACACAAGATCACATTCTCTGCAGACACACATACAAGCTCTCACTTTCTCACCCCTTCCCAGGCTTAAATTCTTATGAAAACACAGACACACACATCCAGGCACCCATTCTCACTCATGCACACAAACCCAGACTCCCATTCTCACCCACAAACCCATGCTCACCCACACATACACACATTTAAGGTCCCATTCTCACCCACACATACATAAGAACATAAGAATATGCCATATTGGGTCAGACCAAGAGTCCATCAAGCCCAGCATCCTGTTTCCAACAGTGGCCAATCCAGGCCATAAGAACCTGGCAAGTACCCAAAAACTAAGTCTATTCCATGTTACCGTTGCTAGTAATAGCGGTCGTTATTATCTAAGTCAACTTAATTAATAGCACGTAATGGACTTCTCCTCCAAGAACTTATCCAATCCTTTTTTTAAACACAGCTATACTAACTGCACGAATCACATCTTCTGGCAACAAATTCCAGAGTTTAATTGTGCATTGAGTGAAAAAGAACTTTCTCCGATTAGTTTTAAATGTGCCACATGCTAACTTCATGGAGTGCCCCCTAGTCTTTCTATTATCCGAAAGAGAAAAAAACGATTCACATCTACCCATTCTAGACCTCTCATGATTTTAAACATCTCTATCATATCCCCCCTCAGCCGTCTCTTCTCCAAGCTGAAAAGTCCTAACCTCTTTAGTCTTTCCTCATAGGGGAGCTGTTCCATTCCCCTTATCATTTTGGTAGCCCTTCTCTGTACCTTCTCCATCGCAATTATATCTTTTTTGAGATGCGGCGACCAGAATTGTTACACAATATTCAAGGTGCGGTCTCACCATGGAGCAATACAGAGGCATTATGACATTTTCCGTTTTATTCACCATTCCCTTTCTAATAATTCCCAACATTCTGTTTGCTTTTTTGACTGCCGCAGCACACTGAACCGACGATTTCAATGTGTTATCCACTATGATGCCTAGATCTCTTTCTTGGGTAGTAGCACCTAATATTGTGTAACTATAGCATGGGTTATTTTTCCCTATATACAAACCTTGCACTTGTCCACATTTCATTTCATCTGCCATTTTGATGCCCAATTTTCCAGCCTCACAAGTTCTTCCTGCAATTTATCACAATCTGCTTGTGATTTAACTACTCTGAAGAATTTTGTATCATCTGCAAATTTGATTACCTCACTTGTCATATTTCTTTCCAGATCATTTATAAATATATTGAAAAGTAAGGGTCCCAATACAGATCCCTGAGGCACTCCACTGCCCACTCCCTTCCATTGAGAAAATTGTCCATTTATTCCTACTCTCGTCTCTGTTTTCTGTCTTTTAGCCAGTTTGTAATCCACGAAAGCACATCGCCACCTATCCCATGACTTTTTATTTTTCCTAGAAGCCTTTAATGAGGAACTTTGTCAAATGCCTTCTGAAAATCCAAGTACACCACATCTACCAGTTCACCATTATCCACATGTTTATTAACTCCTTCAAAAAAGTGAAGCAGATTTGTGAGGCAAGACTTGCCTTGGATAAAGCCATGCTGACTTTGTTCCATTAAACCATGTCTTTCTATATGTTCTGTGATTTTGATGTTTAGAATACTTTCTGCTATTTTTCCTGGCACTGAAGTCAGGCTAACCGGTCTGTAGTTTCCTGGATCGCCCCTGGAGCCCTTTTTAAATATGGGGGTTACATTAGCTATCTTCTAGTCTTCAGGTACAATGGATGATTTTAATGATAGGTTACAAATTTGTACTAATAGGTCTGAAATTTCATTTTTTAGTTCCTTCAGAACTCTGGGGTATAAGTTTGTCAATCAGGTCTACTACATCTTCTAGGTTCACCGTGATTTGATTCAGTCCATCTGAATCATTACTCATGAAAACCTTCTCCAGTACGGGTACCTCCCCAACATCCTCTTCAGTAAACACCGAAGAAAAGAAATTATTTAATCTTTCCGCGATGGCCTTATCTTCTCTAAATGCCCCTTTAACCCCTCGATCACCTAACGGTCCAACTGACTCCCTCAAAGGCTTTCTGCTTCTGATATATTTAAAAAAGTTTTTACTGTGAGTTTTTGCCTCTACGGCCAGCTTCTTTTCAAATTCTCTCTTAGCCTGTCTTATCAATGTTTTACATTTAACTTGCCAACGTTTATGCATTATCCTATTTTCTTCTGTTGGATCCTTCTTCCAATTTTTGAATGAAGATCTTTTGGCTAAAATAGCTTCTTTCACCTCCCCTTTTAACCATGCCGGTAATCGTTTTGCCTTCTTTCCACCTTTCTTAATGTGTGGAATACATCTGGATTGTGCTTCTAGGATGGTATTTTTTTAACAATGACCATGCCTCTTGCACACTTTTTACTTTTGTAGCTGCTCCTTTCAGTTTTTTTCTAACTATTTTTCTCATTTTATCAAAGTTTCCCCATTTGAAAGTTTAGCACGAGAGCCGTGGATTTGCTTACTGTCCCCCTTCCAGTCATTAAATCAAATTTGATCATATTATGATCACTATTGCCAAGCGGCCCCACTTGTTATGATCCCCCCCTGTTACTGCGCTACAGGAGGTATCTCACCTTTCCACTGGAGGCCACTTCAAAGCCAGGGCCTCACCTGTGTACCATCCAGGATTTGCTCCAGGGCCGGAGGCCTTGCTGTTCCTGAGGCCTGCCTGTGGCTTGCTTGGCTGTGTTTGGACTTCCTGGTTTGGCAACGCCCTTCTCCCTGGGAGCCGGCCTGCAGCTCTCCACCTCAGTTATAGGGCCAGTGAGGGGTGGTCCAGGTGAACTCCTCCCAGGGAGTTGCCCACATACAGCTGTATAAAAGGACTTTCACTTCAGTTCCTGCTTGCCTTCGGATTGAGTCTCACAGTCGTCTGTGTCTCTTCCTCGATCCAGGTCCTCCGTGGTATCGCTTGTCTTGACGGCTCCCTGTCCTGTCTCTGCCTTGATGTCTGTTCCAGATGTTCCTGATGTTTGTTCCTGTTCCAGTTCCTGATCCAGTTCCTGATGTTCCTACCTGCTTTAGGCTGCCAGGAGTGCAGCAAACCTGCTTTAGGCTGCCAGGAGTGCAGCAACCCTCCGCTTCCTCTTCCCTGTGCTCGTCACGCTCCCGTGTTTGTAGGACAGGGTGGTCCGTGACCAGTCCAGCCGTGCTGGCTGTGTAGGGCGCCCTGAGAGACAGTGCCAATGTCCTTTTGCCCTATTTCCTGTCTTCTCTATGATGTCTTGCTTCAGCCCTCCTCCATGATGTCTTGCTTCAGTCCTCGTCCATGATGTCTTGCTTCAGTCCTCATCCATGATGTCTTGCTTCAGCCCTCGTCTATGATGTCTTGCTTCAGCCCTCGTCTCTGATGTCTTCTGTGTACGAAGGACTCTGTCTGCCCTCGTCATTTGTCCGGCATGCCGCCCTATGCCGTTACCCAGCGGCAGGTCCGAAAGGGCTTGGAACAGTCGGAGGACCGTTCATCAATCAACATTGCATTGTTGGTTGCCATGGGTGTGCAGGTCTGGCTGAGGGTCAGACTCTGTTCCTTACTCCTGCTTCAGTACCTACCCGGCTTTCCATGCCTGCATCTGCTCACCTCCCACGGTGTGGCTTGGGGCTCCTCCCTAAGTCTTGCCGTTACCCAAGGGCTCACCATCTGCTTTAGAGGTGACCGCGCTCCTCGCGCTCGTAACACCACCACCATTACCTTTCTCACGAAATCCTGTTCTCCACTGAGAATTAGATCTAAAATTGCTCCCTCTCTCGTCAGTTCCTGAACCAATTGCTCCATAAAGCTATCATTTATTCCATCCAGGAACGTTATCTCTCTAGCGTGTCCCGATGATACATTTACCCAGTCAATATTGGGGTAATTGAAGTCTAATGGCAAAGAAATGTGGAAATCACAATATTATGAATAATAGCCTAAGAAGGTGTCAGCAAGCCTGACGTTATATGTCCTTATTATAGACACTAACCGGTCTACTCAATCATCCACCTTCATCATTTTCTAATTCTTTAATGCTTCAAAAATATTTTTTATAGAGCTTTTTTAGACTTTTAATTAAAACAGTCCTCCATCCATGGATCTCAAGATGACTCAGACTTGTATTTTACCTTACTCTACTGCTGCCTGTAAGGTTCGAGAGTCAATTTTAAAATATTGGCATGTTCTGCAAGTACATGAGATTTTTCAATTACCCCCACGGATCACTTTTTCCCGCGCTGCAAATTTGAGAAATTTGTTAGTAAAATCTGACAGTTCTGTGACGTCAGTTTCATCCAGTTGCACTTCAGGATTTCATTATCCTTGTCATACCTGTTCCGTTTGCCAATCATCTATGTCTATTCAGGATCATCTAATTTTGCCTTCGGGTTATAAAGTATTTCTTAAACACAACACCACTTGTGATTCCTCGATGGTGGTCTACCTGATTCAATGTCCGTGTTTATTATTCTATATCGGGAAGACTAAGCGTCTCTTGAAGACTAGAATGATAGAACATCGTTCTAATATTAAAAATAATTGGGAGGACGAACCCTTGGTGTTGCATTGTCAGGAACACAAACATACTTTTGCTGATCTACTTTTCTGTGCAATAGACCATATATTACCACATTGGCGAGGGAGAGATCGACATCATCTTTTATTGCAGGCTGAACAACGCTGGATATACAGACTTAATACTGTTCATCCATTTGGCTTAAATAATGAGTTGGATTTACATGCTTTCCTGGGATGATTATCTTTTTTATAGATCAATCTATGACATCTCAACCATACCTGACTTTGGTCATTGACGTCAGACTTTTGGGTGAATTTAAAGAGACGTGAGCCTCAGTTTCAGCTCCTCCAATCTTCCTGTTGACAAGATGGTTGAGACGTCTGGTCCCGTTTGATTGGTTAGCCATGCTATCATCAGATAAGTAGTATTTTTTACTTTCTTGCTATTCGATACACAAATTAATTACAATATGGTTATTTTAGGAAACTGACTCTTGCTAAAACATTTTTGATGTGCCCCTGATGAAGCTGAGTTAGCGAAACACCGGCCTGTGTTGGGCGATAAGAATGTTTTTCTGATAAGAGTCTGAGTCATCTTGAGATCCATGGATGGAGGACTGTTTTAATTAAAAGTCTAAAAAAGCTCTATAAAAAATATTTTTGAAGCATTAAAGAATTAAAAAATGATGACGGTGGATGATTGAGTAGACCGGTTAGTGTCTATAATAAGGACATATAACGTCAGGCTTGCTGACACCTTCTTAGGCTATTATTCATAATATTGTGATTTCCACATTTCTTTGCCATTAGATTATTTTTGTGGTTATCCTCGACTCTTTTTTGTGTGTGGTAATTGAAGTCTCCCATTATTACCGCACTACCAATTTGGCTAGCTTCCCTAATTTCTCTTAGCATTTCATTGTCAGTCTCACCATCTTAACCAGGTGGACGGTAGTATACTCCTATCACTATAGTCTTCCCCGTCACACCAGGGATTTCTACCCATAAAGATTCAATTGTGCATTTAGTCTCGTGCAGGATGTTTATCCTGTTGGACTCTATGCCATCCTGGACATAAAGCACCTCCCGGGTGCTCCTCTCTGTCATTGCGATATAATTTGTACCCCAGTATAGCACTGTCCCATTGGTTGTTCTCCTTCCACCATGTCTCTGAGATGCCAATTAAGTCTATGCCATCATTCATTGCTAACGAATTATCAAAAGGCACCGAAAAATGTTTAAGAAGGATCCTTATAATGCTAATTTAAAAACCTCAAAACGAATCCCTCATAGTGACTATAACTATTTATATTAGAACTCCTAAATCCTCATGAAAAGAGTGAAAAAAATTTTAAACTGTTAACTAGGAAAAATTTTTTATGGAAGGAGAGGAACGTTTCATATGCATGATCATAAATCCCCACCAGGGGTAATATGAATGTCAATTGTAATCATAAACATCCCTCCTCCGACCAATGTGTACAGTTCATGTGCAAACAGTGCTACAATCAAAAAACTTTTTTAAAAATAATTTTGTATCGTATTGCTCTAAAACATTTTACGTTTCAAAAATAGTGAAAAAATCACTCCACATATTCAAAATGCTGTCGATTCAACGCTCCACGCAGCCTTGTAAACTAATCCCAACAGAGGGTATGAATCTTGAAAAGCCGCTGATGGCGCGACCTAGATGGGCTTAACTGGCAGTCTCTTATGGCTTAAAAAAAGCTCATACAACACCCCGACTTATCTGATGCTTTAGCGGGTCACCGACGTAGCCACGTTTCAGGTCCACGCTGGGACCTTTCATCAGGGAATTAATCCTCTTACGATGTCTCGTCGGTCAGTGTTGAGCCATTGCCTGCTAGGTTCGTAGCATGGGTCTTGCGACTCAGCCTAGGATAGAGTCGCAAGACCCTACCCTTCGGAAGAGACTCCCCCTTCCCCAATAGGTTCCCCAGTTCCTAACAAAACATACACATACACACATTTAAGCACCTATTCTTACCCATATATTCAAGCTTCCATTCTCACCCATACACAAACCCAGGCTCCCATTCTCACCCATATATACACACATTCAAGCACCCATTCTCACCCACATATTCAAGCTTCCATTCTCACCCACAAACAAACCCAGGCTTCTATTCTCATCCACACATACACACATTCAAGATCCATTCTCAACCCCCCCCCCCCCCCCACCCACACACACACACCCAGGCTCCCATTTTCACCCACACACCACCCAGGCTTCCATTCTTACCCACACATACACACATTTAAGCACCTATTCTTACCCATATATTCAAGCTTCCATTCTCACCCATACACAAACCCAGGCTCCCATTCTCACCCATATATACCCAAATTCAAGCTCCCATTCTCACCCACGTATACATACGTTCAAGCTCCCATTCTCATTCCCACACACCCATTCTCATCCACACATACAAGCCTGCACACAGCTTCCGGTTCCGCTTCCTCCCCCCAGCAGGAAGATCAGTTGACCTCTCCTATTTCTGCTCCCCCCCAAACAGGAAGATCGATGGGCCATTCGGCCACAGGACCGCTTCCCCATGTGTGCTGTGCAAATGCACGGAATGGCATGACGAGCCTGGGTCTTCCACTTCACCGTCACGGGGATGGGATCCCACGATAGCCTTGCAGTTTCGATGCCAGTTGGGTGGGCCTGGTTCCAAATTGGGTGGGCAGCTGCCCACCCGTGGCTACACCACTGCTCCTTCCTAAAATTGAATCCATATTTGTTGCGACCATCGCTGTCCGAAATCTCCACTACGCCCACCTTACCTCTGTTGGAAGTTTGGCTGCTGCAGTGTCATCGTGCCGTTCCCCTCTGGCGTCCCCAGACTGGCTAGATGCCGCACTCTGCCATGTTTCCCAGCAGCCTAAGAGTGCGTGCGCGGCCCCAACTCAAGTACCAGCAGTGGCACGAACCTCAGGGGCGTCCCCCTGAGGTGACATCATCTCCACCGGATATTTAAGGTCTCTGAAATCGCTAACTAATCGAGTTAGCAAGGAGTTGGATTGCAAGGGAAAGGTTTCCTTATGCTCCTAGCTACTCTGCCTCCTCGGACCTTCTAGGGGTACCCGCTCCTCGTGGGCCTCGTTTCTCTTTGCCTTTCAGGTTGCAGTCTTGAACCGGTACTCGCTCCTCGAGGGCCCACGTACCCAGACTTGCTACTGAATACCACTTCTGCCAAGAAGTCATCACTGCCTACAATACCAGTGAGTTACCATCTCTCTCTCAGAGCGTTCCCTGGAACCAGTTACTCGCTCCTCGAGGGCCTACTTCTTTCCAGTTCCTGGGCAGCTTCTAAGAGACTATTGTGTGAGAGTTACCAACAAGGTTCTGTTCCTGAACTCTGCATACCCTGCCTACTCACTATATTCAGTTTCTCTACAGCTCAGTTATCCAGGATCACTGTTCCAGTATCTGAGGGACTGCAGCCCAACCGGGCATTCCAGCTCACTACTGCCACCTCTGGTGGTTCCATATACTGTCTAATAAAAGAACTAGTGTGTGTCTGTCTCCATACTCTGAGCCTGACCTTGGTCCCTCTCGGGATCTTCCCTGGGGGAATGGTCATCTGCCACCGGCCCAAGGATCCACCCACAACTACCTCAAACACCAACAATATTGATCTTCATGTATCAAATCAGTCAAAACTCTTGCCAGCCTACCCACCAGAATTTTCGCAAACAGCTTCACATCTATATTAAGTAGCGAAATTGGCTTGTATGACCCACAAATGGTACTATCTCTCCACTCTTTAGGAAGGACAGTGATGCCAGCCAATTTCATTGATGGAAGCAATGATTCCCCATTAATGAAACTATTGAAAATTACTCTTAGAGGCCCCACCGACACCCAGAAAATGTATTAAAAAAAAGAGAGCTGCATACCAATCCATTCCCAAAGACTTATTAATTTTTAATTTTTTAATGGCTGCCTCAATTTCAAATTCAGTGATTTCCTTATTTAATGCTTCTTTCTGGACTGGGGATAGGCAAGGCAACTGGACCCCCAACAAATAATCCTCCACATCAGCCTCTCGAGTCCTATGCTTCTCTCAGTAGAGGTCTTGATAGAACTCTTTAAATCTTTGCAAACTTTTTTGAGGTTCATTCACCATATCTTCTTCCTTTGTTTTAATCCCCAAAACTTGGGAATGAGCGTATGTCATAAAATGATCGTGTCCATGTGTGAGTGCCAGGAACTGCGTGCCCATGGTCATGCGCGCGCTCATTTTAAAATCTACATTTATGCTTTTTAACCTACATCTATAGGGAGCTCAAATCCTATGCTGCCATCCAGGGTGATGACATCACTTGCTCTCCGTTCCACTATTTTTTCAGTTACTGAGAATCATTACACTGCTAATGATATCAGAAAATCCAACAATTTTCTATGATTGAAAAACAATGTTGAAGGGAATAAGATTTAAAAATATTCATTCTAGGTTTAAAATATCTGAAATTGTATTCCATGCTCTTTTCCAAAATAGATATTATAATAGAAAAGCATTTGTGAAAGAGTTGCATTTCCTACATTGCAGAACCACCATTTATTTGATGCTGTAATCCCAGTTTTAAACAACTTAAGACCTCCACAAACTCTCCCATGAATCAGATCTTCACACCTCTAGAAATTCTCCTAGGATCTTCTTCACCATCATAAGAGTTATATTTACTATACAAAATGGGAGAAAACCTTTATTACGTAGACCCCTTAGTCTCTTTTGCAAGTATTTTCTAATCCAATACAACTAAAACTCTTTTATTTCCTCAACAATTTGTAAAATCCTGAAGCAGCATTTCTAGATTATTCCATTTTGGAAAAAAATAGTATATGTCTTTCAAGATATGTAATTGGACCTTACAGTGTTTCAAGCATGTTTGCAATTGCAGCCATTTAAAAACACGGAAAGAAGATACATTGTGTTTCTTAGATAAATTGTATTTCTTAGCTAAATTGGTGAAAGACAGAATTCCCCCCACCCCCACTCTAATGCATGATCTAAAACCCAAATCCCTTTTGATTGCCATAATGGCCAGTTAAGACAAAATTTCTTGATCTTAAATACAGGGTTAAATCAAATGGGGTTTTAAACTGTATTCTTCAATTGTATTTCCAAATTAATATATAGTTCACACATAGCTCTATGGTTAGAACTAATGATGGGAATATCTTTCAATGTTATAGGTAGCTTCATCACAATCAGCATCCAATGAGGAAATGGAAAAGCGAGACATCTTTCTGCTTCCAACCAAGTATGGGGATTGTCTATTGTACACTCTGGGGCAGATTTTAAAACAATATGCGTGCCGGTACTTTTGTTCGCGCCACTGGCGCGAACAAAAGTACACCAGATTTTATAAGATACGCGCGTAGCCACGCGTATTTTATAAAATCCGGGGTCGGCACGCGCAAGGGGATGCACATTTGTGCAACCTGCGCGCGCTGAGCCCAGCGCGGCCTGCCTGTTCCCTCCGAGGCCGCTCCGATTTCGGAGCGGCCTCGGAGGGAACTTTTCTTCGCCCTCCCCCCACCTTCCCCTCCCTTCCCCTACCTAACCCCCCCCCCCCCTTACCTTTGTCGGCAAAGTTACGCCTGCTGAAAGCAGGCGTAACTTTGTGCGTGTCGCCGGCAGCCCCGCTCCGTCCTCCGGTCCCGGGGGCGTGGTCCGGAGGCCTCGACCACACCCCCGGGCCGGCACCACACCCCCGGGCTTGCCCCCGAAACGCTGCGGCACACCCCCGAAACGCCGCGTCGTTTCAGGAACGCCCCAAGACACGCCCCTCCCTCCCCGTTTCGAAAGCCCCGGGACTTACGCGCGTCCCGGGGCTTTATGCGCACCAGCGGCCTATGCAAAATAGGCGTGCCGGCGCGCGAGGGCCCTGCGCGCATAAATCCTGCCGGATTTACGCACACAGGGGTTTTAAAATCCGCCCCTCTGTGTATTAACCATAAAGTTTATTGTTGTTATATAAAATCTTGATATTAACTATAAAAAAATCTGTAAAATTCTTTGCTATTTTCTTTTGATGCTTTAAGTTTCTGAATGGCAATTTGGCGGGGGGGGGGGGGGAATTCCATAAGAATTTAAATAACAGGTGATCCATTTCTGTTGTGGGGACGGACGAGAAGGTGGACCCCTTGCCCGAGGTGGAATTGATGCAACCTGAGAGGGCGAACCCCCACAGGAACCACCATCAGGAGGCAAGGCCGGACTAGTGCAGGGGCTGGAGCCGGCTGGAGCTTCACCAATACCAACCCCATTCTCCGCGGGTTGAGCCTTTGGGTGCGGGGGCCGGCTGGTCTTAATGTGGGCCCCTGTGAAGATGGTTGGGAAACAGCTGGAAGAATTGTCCAAAGTCAGTCCAAGATCAGAAGCCAGAGGATCGCCGATAGCCAGTCCAGAGTCAGAAGCCAGAGGGTGAGAGTGGTTGATTGAGGGGCCATCCCACAGCTGGTCAAACATTACAATACCCCCCTTCTAAGTATCCCCCCCAAGGCCTCTGGGTTTAGGCTTATGTGGGAAGAGGCGATGGAATTCTTAAATGAGACGAGGAGTTTGGATGTTTGAAGCAGGTACCCAAGAATTCTCTTCAGGGACAAATCCCTTCCATGAGATGAGGTACTGTAGTTTGTTGTTGATGCATTTAAAGTCAAGAATGTCCTTATTTTGTACTCCGTGTTTCCTTCAGAGGTTATCTCAGTCGGCTTGGGTATGGACAATAAACGTCACAGTAAGAGCATGGACCTGAGCAATGATACATGGAAGATATTGCGGATTTTGAGCATAGGAGGTAATTTCAGTTGGTAAGAGACTGCCCCAGTTTGGTGAGTGATTGGAAATGGACCAATGAAGTGAGGCAAAAATGATATGGAAGGAATTTTCAGGTAGAGGTTACTGTGTTAACCATACCATGTCTCCTATCTTAAGCTGAGGTGCTGGTCAACATCTCTAGACAGGCTGCCTTTTATATCTCTCTGTGGTTGCAGTAAGGAGCTGACTTGCCCATTGCCACAATTCTTCGAGGTCTTGATCCACCACATCAGCTTGTAGGGCATAGGACCATTAGTTGTATCAGAAGTAGAACCTGTGAGTGACTGCCATAAATGATTTTAAAGAGGGATGACCCCACAGAGTCTCCTGTGTGATTGTTATGGCAGAATTCTGCCCAGGTGAGTAGAAAGGCCCAGTCATCCTGCTGTTCATTCACATAGATCCTCAGGAAGCCTTTGAGGATTTGATTGGTCCTCTCTATCTGCCTGTTAGTTTGTGGATGGTACACTGAAGAAAAGTCCAAGGAAATCCTATATTTCTGGCCCAAGTTCTGTTGTCTTGGCTACATTGGGATGTCCCACCAGCCAGGAGTCATATGCCCAGTGAAGTATGTTCTTTTGTAAGCGTTTGGGAACTATGGCCTTTCCTGATAGCATTGGAATTGATACAGCTTCCAGAATTTTTGCAGTTCCTATGATGGGGTGAGGGGATTCCTGCAGATCTTCCATTTCAAAGGACCAGGATAGGGCATCTGCTTGCTGATTCTTCTTTGCTGGACAGTGCAGTTCAAAATCAAGTGGTTAAAAAATAATGACCAATGGGCTTGTTGTGGGTTTAGCCATTGTATTTGTTGAAGTTACTGAAGATTCTTATGGTTGGTGTATATTTTAACTAGGTGTCTTGCTCCCTCCAGCAAGTGGCGTCATCCTCCAAGGAAAGTTTAACAGCCAGAAGTTCTATGTCATCTTTTCCATCTTTTCCATAGGCGTGAATTTCTTAGAATAGAAAAAACAGGGCATGAGTGTACATTTATCGTTGTGTTGTGCAAGGACAGCTCCTGCCCCTGTGGCAGAAGCATCTACCTCCATGATAAAGAGTTTCGACAGATCCGGATGCTGGAGACAAGGCTACTGAAGGCTTGGACAGCCTCCTCTGGCCATTTCTGGGTATCAGATCCTTTTTTAGTGAGGACAGTAAGAGGTGCTGCCAAGGTAGAACATCCATATATGAATAACCGATAGTAGTTGGCATAGCCTAGGAATCTTTGCAAAGCTCTAAGACCAGTTGGCTGAGGCCAATTCTGTATGATTTTCACCTTTTTGGGGTCCATGCACAGGCGTGTGCAAGTTATAAAATCAGGGGTCGGCGCTCGCAAGGGGGTGCAATTGTGCACCTTGTGCGCACCGATCCCGTGGCGAGCTGTGCTGCCTTCCCCCGTTCCCTATCCTCCCACCCCACCTTACTTTCCTTTCCCCTACCTCCCCCACTATTTCCCACCTACCTTTTTCTTTTTTGGATCTTGTTTTAAAAGTTACTTCAGCCCTGGTGCTGAAGTAAGTTGCGCGTGCCAGCCAACTGCCGGCGCACATGGCTGCTCTTTGATACCCTCTAATGGTCGTGGCGGGATCCTGACCCCGCCCCAACCCACCTCCTCCCCGCCCCTTTTTGCAAGCCCCGGGCTTACACGCGTCCGGGGCTTTTAAAAATAGGCCCAGCATGCGTAAAACGCCCGGATTTACGCACGTAACCCTTTTAAAATCCAACCCATATTCAGCAATGTCAGGGGTGTTCTAGAGTGGAGTGCTATTGACTGGCTAAGTTAGATGGATAGCCCCAATTTTCAGCATTGTCTAACTAATCTAACCGGATAACTTTAGGACAGCTGTAGGTTCAAGAGGCCACAAATCTGAGTTAGGCCAAGAGTCATTTTCTCTGAATCAAACTAAGATGGAACAAAAGCAGCAAGGACTTTGGAATTTCTATTATGTTTTAAGACTGGAAATGCACATACTACAGAAAAACAAGATTATAAACCATTTCAAACATATCACACAGCTTAACACCAGGAAAAAAGGTGTAGTTCATTCCGGCATTAAAACCATGCAATAGCATAGCATGTGTTATGCTATTGCATGGTGTGATATTCCCCCTCATTTTCATAAATCCCACCCAAACTCCTCCCTAATCCCACCCCTTCCCAAAATTTACATTTGCACCATGCAATAGTGCTATTATCGCATGCATTATGGCGTTAATGTGTTATCGCGTTCGTTAACGCCATAACACATTTTGATGAATTACCCTGCAAGTTATTCAATGCCTGAGAAAATTCTGGTGAATCAGATATTGGAGCATATAGATTAAAAAAATAATAATTTTCCTACCTTTGAGCTAATCAATCTTCCCTCTAAGTCAGAGGACTGAGACAGGATCTCCCATCTAGTGACTTTTAGTGATTAATTTTCAAAGCCTTACAAAGGGGTTGCACATGTAAAATCATCATATATGCTCATAACTAGCATCTGTGCGTGGTAAACACATTTTCAAAAGAGTGGGAATGTGCATGTACTGTTGCTGCCATGTGGAAAAATATGCACCCACAAAGTTATTCTGGGGTGGAATTTCAAAATGTGTACATTTATAAGTTTTATAAGCGAAGTGCACATGCATATGTCATCACATCAGTCACACATGAATGCTTTTTATACCAGCTAATCAAGTTAAGGAAATTAAATACGTTTTCTCTTTTTGTCTTCATTCTTTGGGTGGAGATCTGGTAATGAAGGGATGGGTGAACTGGTGTATATCTCGGTGAACAAATGCTTGGAAGTTGGTGTATGAGTATTTTCATAAACAAGATATGTGCATACATCAGCCAACTTTATAAAAATACCTGCCTAGGTATATAAACTCAAGGTTATTACGTGTACCTGTTACAATTATTTAATATGTAAAATTTATGTGCACACCTCTATAAAATAGGTGTATAAACCATAGTATGTGCATCCCCACATTAAAAAATTTGCACGTACTGAAACATAAGCCCAAACGTTTGGGGTAGTGATACACGATATTTTCCAAACTGTGTGGCTCCCACTAAACAGTTTGTAAAATACAGGCACCCCTACTTATGTGTACATGTGCTGAGTTATGCACAATTACACATTATGAAAATCACCCTTCTCTCCCATGTCTCTTATAATGATAAACAATCTACTGTAGCATAATTACAAAAGGTCCTATACTTTTAAGATGAGTTAATACTTTTTTCTTTTTAATTGGATGATCGAGACCATTCACTTTCAAATCAGCGTTTTTAACTATTAATTATCACAGTGTACCATGTGCTGTTTTAAAAAATATCTTACTAGGACAAGCAGAAATGTATCAAAATCTTTCCTGGGTAACATGCGTCTGTCCTAAAAATACATATCAATAGTACATTGGAAACATGAAATGCAATATAATCATGTGCCTAGAAGTTAACCAGTTCACTAAGACTCACAAGTGTCTGTTTCCAAGGAATTAGGAAAAAAAAATAGCCAATTGTATTAACAACTTAATGAAATGATAAAGAACATGAACCATGATTGCTACATAATCAAAAATTATTTTAAACAAACAGACAGGAGCAATATTAAATTAAAGTAAATGCAGCGGGGGATAAATGCATAGTTCGTAAATCAATATGAGAATAGTTTAAGGAAATGATCCAACCTTGCTTCCAAAAAATATTCATTTACAGCCTGAATGCCGTAACCAAAGGAAAACAGCAGCAAATAACGCATCCATAGTAACATGGAGCCTGATATTCAAAAGGTTTACACTTTTGAAATAGAAAAATTTGCCAGATGTAAGTGCTTAAATTTAAGCTTCTGAAAGCTTGGTGGTGTCAGTTTGGAAAAATGAACTTAGAGGCTTAGGGTTGATTTCCAGTGCTGGGCACTTAAAAGTTAGGCATCCCTATACCTGGCTTAACATTAGGAACCTAAACTTAAGGCACCTAAAGTTAAAGTTAGGCAATTATATTCAGGGCCAGTGGAAGGTTATTAGGTGCCTTAGGTGAACATTCTGCCTTGTGCCCACCACTCCCCCCCCCCCCCCCCATCACGTCGCCCTCCCAGTCTCGGCCCTGACTCCTACCTCATTCATGACCACTGAGTGTGTGCTTCTCTGGGCCGCGAGCAGGATGGGCATTGTTGTGGCCTGCCAAATCTCGGTTATTTACTCTTTTGGATAACAGAAGGTCTAGGGGGCACTCTTTGCTAACTTCATGTAGCACATATAAAACATATTGGAGAAAATTCTTTTTTACTCAACACACAATTAAGCTCTGGAATTTGTTGCCAGAAGATGTAGTTAGTACAGTTAGTGTAGCTGGGTTTAAAAAAAGGTTTGGATAAGTTATTGGAGGAGAAATCCATTAACTGCTATTAATCAAGGTGACTTAGGGAATAGCCACTAGGGATGTGAATCGTTTTAGGACGATTAAAATTATCATCCGATAATTTTAATATCGTCTTAAACCGTTATGGAACACAATACAATAGAGATTCTAACGATTTATCGTTATAAATCGTTAGAATCGTGAGCCGGCACACTAAAACCCCCTAAAACCCACCCCCGACCCTTTAAATTAAATCCCCCACCCTCCCGAACCCCCCCCAAATGACTTAAATAACCTGCGGGTCCAGCGGCGGTCCGGAACGGCAGCGGTCCGGAACGGGCTCCTGCTCCTGAATCTTGTTGTCTTCAGCCGGCGCCATTTTCCAAAATGGCGCCGAAAAATGGCGGCGGCCATAGACGAACACGATTGGACGGCAGGAGGTCCTTCCGGACCCCCGCTGGACTTTTGGCAAGTCTCGTGGGGGTCAGGAGGCCCCCCACAAGCTGGCCAAAAGTTCCTGGAGGTCCAGCGGGGGTCAGGGAGCGATTTCCCGCCGCGAATCGTTTTCGTACGGAAAATGGCGCCGGCAGGAGATCGACTGCAGGAGGTTGTTCAGCGAGGCGCCGGCCGAAGACAACAAGATTCAGTAGCAGGAGCCCGTTCCGGACCGCTGCCGTTCCGGACCGCCGCTGGACCCGCAGGTTATTTAAGTCATTTGGGGGGGGGGGTTCGGGAGGGTGGGGGATTTAATTTAAAGGGTCGGGGGGGGGTTTTAGGGGGTTTTAATGTGCCGGTTTTGCGATTTTTAGATTTTTAGATTTTTTCACGATTTTTCACGATTTTTCACGATATTTTACCCCCCCAAACGGCAACAATACGATTCCCTCCCCCTCCCAGCCGAAATCGATCGTTAAGACGATCGAGGACACGATTCACATCCCTAATAGCCACTACTATTACTGGCATTAGTAGCATGGGATCTCCTTGGTGTTTGGGTACCTGACAGGTACTTGTAACCTAAATTGGTCACTGGTGGAAACATGATGCTGGGCTTGATGGACCCTTGGTCTGCCCCAGTATGGCAACTTCTTATATTCTTATAATAAATGGATACTCTCTGCACACATCTCACAGACACAGAGGGCTACTGCTCAAACATGCATGTATAAAGCACTACTTTAACAACAAACAAAGGCATCCCTTCTTTTGACATTTGGTTTGGAGCCTAATAGAGATTGGCCCATCAGGCTTATTTCCAGAACAGGAATGTACTGTTCTGTGTAGCTAAGGTTAGGGTTTATATGGTTCTGAACAGACAGACCCCAGAAAGCTTATATCTTTTATGTTATTTAGACAATGCCCAATTGAAATGGGTGCAGATTTCTTTTTAAAGTTTTCTGAAGAATGCATAATTAAATATGAAGGTGATATTTATGTGGGTTTTTGATCTTTTGAAATTACAGAGATTTATTTATTTATTTATTTATTTAATTCTTTTATATACCGACCTTCATGACGGGTGTCATATCAAATCGGTTTACATGGAAGGAAGGGGAAAACAGTCTTATCAACCGATTAACAATAAAATAATCAGAGGAGGTAAAAGGTTACATATAACAAGGAGATCAAACTTGGGAATTGAAGAAAGAAGGACAGAGAGATAGCAAAACCCTTTAATCACAATGGTTATGTAAGTTGTAAGGAAGGCTTGAGATGTAGAGTATCTAAAGTGAAAAGATTAAGGGAAAGCTTGGCTAAATAGCCAGGTTTTAAGTTTTTTTCGAAATGTTTGCAGACAGGGTTCCTGCCTGAGGTCCGGTGGTAAATTGTTCCAGATAGTGGGTCCTGTTATCGAGAATGCTCGTTCTTTGGTTGCGGTGAGGCGTGAAGTTTTGTTAGGAGGCACTTGAAGAGAACCTTTGTATGATTCTCTGATGGGTCTGGGAGAGTAGTGGAGTTTGAGGGGGAACTGGAGTGTAGATCTGATGGTGGGGTTGCTCTATCTTTGAACCTGAGTGAGGGTTTATTTATTTATTTATAGTTTTTATATACCGGGAGTTCCTGTATACAATACATATCACTCTGGTTCACAGTTAACAGAAGAACTACTGCCGGGGGGCAGTTTACATAGAACAGTTTACATGGAACAGTTTACATTGAACAAGACTTGAAACAGGAAAAAAAAAACACTTGATCTAAATAAATAGGCAATTAATAGACTAGATTAAATAAAGGCAGAGAAATCATACATTAAAACCAAAGGACAGGGTTTTTTAAATCTTCTAGTTCTTAGCTCTCAGGGAATGCTTGCAGGAAGAGCCAAGTCTTGAGTTTCGCTTTGAAGGTAGTATGGCACGGCTCAAGGCGGAGGTCTGGTGGTAGAGAATTCCAGAGAGACGGGCCCGCAGTTGATAGAGCGCGTTTTCTCAGGGAGGATTTTGCAGGCTGGGTAATCAATCTGTTTTGATATGCTCTTCTAGTCGGCTTATCCGAAGTATGAATTTGTAGCTTGAAGGTTAAGTTGAGTGGGGATATGTTATGTAGAGCCTTATGAATCATCATGCTGCTTTTGAACTGTATCCTGTATTTAATGGGAAGCCAGTGGAGGTGCTGGAGGATTGGGGTGATGTGATCTGTTTTTTTTGCGTTGGTGAGAATTCTTGCTGTGGCATTTAGGACCATCTGGAGGGGTTTGGTAGAGCATGCGGGGAGTCCCAGCAGAAGTGAATTGCAATAGTCCAGTTTCGGGAGAATGATGGCCTGGAGCACTGTGCGGAAATCTCTGTAGCGTAGGAGTGGCTTTATTTTCTTTAAAACTTGTAATTTAAAGAAGCATTCTTTGGTGGTGGTGTTAATGAATTTATTGAGGCTGAATCTGTCGTCTAGAATTACACCCAGATCTCTGACTTGCGGCGAGGTGGTGTATCCTGAGGTGTTTGGAGTGTTGCTGGAGGTAGGCAGGGTAGATTTGTCCGGTGCTATTATAAGGATCTCCGTTTTATTAGTATTTAGAACCAGGTTGAGGCTGGTTAGAAGCTCGTTGATGGATGAGAGGCATTTATTCCAGTAAGCCATGGTCTTGTGTAAGGTGTCCGTTATGGGGATGATAATTTGTATGTCATCCGCGTATAGGAAATGGGTGAGCTTGAGGTTAGTGAGGAGGTGACAGAGTGGGAGAAGATAAATGTTGAAAAGGGTGGGGGAGAGTGAGGATCCTTGTGGTACCCCCATTTTGGCTTGGATGGGATGAGATTCCTTGTTGTTTATTTTGACTCTGTATGTTCTGTTCTCAAGGAAGGATTTAAACCAGTTGAACGCTGCTCCTGTGATGCCAATGTCTGTGAGTCGTTGTAGTAAGCTAGAATGGTTCACGGTGTCGAACGCTGCTGACAGATCCAGGAGTGCGAGAAGGCAAGGTTGTCCTTTCTCCAGATTGAAGATGATGGTGTCAGCTAGAGTGGCTAGTAGTGATTCAGTGTTCTTTTTCTTCCGGAATCCAAATTGGTTATTGGTAAGGATAATAGGATATTGTTGTCATCAAGGAATTCAGAGAGTTGACGGTTGACCACTTTCTCCAAAATTTTGGCTAACATAGGAAGGTTTGCTATGGGTCTGTAGTTGGCAGGATCTATGGTGGGAAGGTTAGGTTTTTTGAGGAGAGGTTTAAGCATTGCAGACTTGAGTTGGTTGGGAACTTGGCCTTGGGTGAGAGAGAGGTTGATGATATCTACAAGTGGCTTGGCCACGATGTCAGTGATGGAACTCAGCAGGTTTGATGGGATATGGTCTAGGGGGTGAGAAGAAGGTTTTATCTTCTTAAGAATGTTTGTTATTTCCAAGGAGGACGTGGGTTCGAGAGATGTAAGCTCTGTAGTGTAAGTGTTGTATTGAAGAACGGGTGCTATAGTTGCTTGGGAGCTGTGGTTGTTGGTGCCGCTTGAGTGTGGGAGTGTCCCTTTGAGAGGGGCAACGAGTGAGGTAATTTTGTTGTCGAAGTAGTTGGCTAGTTCATTGGCTTTATTAAGAGCTTGGTCATCGGGAATGCACGGTCCAGGAGGTTTGGTGAGGGCTGAAACATAGGCGCCTAGCAAGGTGGGATTTAAAGCCCTGCAGGGCTCTCTCTGGTTGGCTGCCTTTTTATTTTGGGCGGGCCTTGGTGCGTTTCTCTGCTTTTTTTTTTTAATGTTTTCGATGCGATCGCCGGATTGGGCCTCGGCGAGCGCGGCTGGCGTCGGGGTCCCCCGGGTGGGGAGGCCGAGCACTGACCTGACCTTCCCCCGGTGGTTGATGGTAATGTGTGGTATTCACTGTTATTCCTGCACATTCTGTTTAGATTTATATTTTTTCTTTTTTTTTTATGCTTATTATTCCTCCCTTCCCAATATCATGAACTTGAATTTCACCAGGATCTCAGACTTGGCCTAGGCCAAGGTCCAGTTCCAGGCCCTATGCCAGGGTTTAGTCCAAAGGCTAGGTATCGACACTGGAACCTTGACCTGGACCTAGGCCCAATGCAAGGGCATCAGCTTGAACTCAGGCTCAGTGTCAGTGCTCAGCCTAGAGGCTGGGTTCTGAAGGCCCAGGCCCGATGCCAGGGCCCAATCTAGAGTTTGGCTTCCGAAACCAGGGCCTCAGCCCAGGAGCAAGCTCAATGCTAGGGCCTCAACCTAGGCCCAGGCCCAGTCCCAGAGGCCAGAGCTCCGCCTAGTAGCATTGTCCTCTTATTACAACTTCTTTAAAATGATGGCATAAGCTGGGGATGTCACAGAGTTAATTAACTCCGGCGCCTCCCTCTTTGAAGAGGACCTTGCAAGACTGGAAGTTTGGGCATCCAAATGGCAGATGAAATTTAATGTGGACAAGTGCAAGGTGTTGCATATAGGGAAAAATAACCCTTGTAGTTACATGATGTTAGGTTCCATATTAGGAGCTACCACCCAGGAAAAAGATCTAGGCATCATAGAGGATAATACTTTAAAATCATCTGCTCAGTGTGCTGGAACAGTCAAAAAAGCAAACAGAATGTTAGGAATTATTAGGAAGGGAATGGTTAATAAAATGGAAAATGTCATAATGCCTCTGTATCGCTCCATGGTGAGACCGCACCTTGAATACTGTGTACAATTCTGGTCGCCGCATCTCAAAAAAAATATAGTTGCGATAGAGAAGGAACAGAGAAGAGCAACCAAAATGATAAAGGGGATGGAACAGCTTCCCTATAAGGAAAGGCTGAAGAGGTTAGGGCTGTTCAGTTTGGAGAAGAGACAGCTGAGGGGGGATATGATAGAGGTCTTTAAGATCATGAGAGGTCTTGAACGAGTAGATGTGAATTGGTTATTTACACTTACGGATAATAGAAGGACTAGGGGGCATTCCATGAAGTTAACAAGTAGCACATTTAAGACTAATCGGAGAAAATTATTTTTCACTCAACGCACAATTAAGCTCTGGAATTTGTTGCCAGAGGATGTGGTTAGTGCAGTTAGTGTAGCTGGGATCAAAAAAGGTTTGGATAAGTTCTTGGAGGAGAAGTCCATTAACTGCTATTAATCAAGTTTACTTGGGGAACAGCCACTGCTATTAATTGCATCGGTAGCACGGGATCTTCTTGGTGTTTGGGTACAACAAAATGGCAACCTCAGCTGAAGAGGGAGATGTAGGAGTTAATTAACTCTGGCACATCTCAAGCAGGCCCAATGCCAGGTCCTGATGCTGGGACCTTGGCCCAGATCCAGACCCGACGCAGGGCACTGGCCCAGAAGCTGGATCCCAATGCCTGTGCCCAGGCCCAGACCAAGGCCTGGGCCCAACACTGGAGCCTCAACCTGGACCTAGGACTATGCTAGGCCTGGCCTGGAAGCCAGGTCCTGATGTCAGACCCCCAAAAGATCAGGTAAATGAGACCAGGAAATTTTCCAACATCTGCAAATTTTGGAGTCTTGGCCAAGCCACTGGCATCGGTCCCTGGCTTAGACCAAGGCACCTGTGTCGACTGTGACCTATGCCTCGGGGTGTCTAGGCCCAGGCCCTGGTATTGTGCTTTGGCGTAGGCCAAGGCCTGTGCTATGGGTCTTGGCCTATTCTTTAGGCGAGGCTCTGATCTTGGGCCAATGGATGATTTTTTTCTTTTGTTCTGTTTTTAAAATTAAATGTGAAAACCAACAAAATTTCATTGGATTTTCAATTGTTTCGTTTTAAGAATGAAATAAAACTAAATAGAAAATTGTGTTATTTCCCATTTCATTTCTCCCGAATGCTCTATATTGGTGACCTGCTATATGCAAATCTGTTTCGTGCATACTCATTATGGCTATCCTGAAAAGCAGACCAGATAGTTGTGACTCCAGAGCAGTTTTGAGAACCATTGCCATAGGTTCTCAATGCCCAGCTGCAACAGAGACTTTCTCTGGATATATCCCTGTCCTAAACTGGAGCCTGGTTGATGACGTTTGAAATTGAATAAAAGGTGTGAGTGTGTGAGTGAATAACCCCTTGTGAATTAGCTCCTGGTGGATTAGGTTATCAAAGCACTTGAAGTACCTCTGACTGCAGTGCATGCTAAGTTTATTTTTTTGAGCTGTGTTATTTTTTTAAGGCCTCACATATCTCCTTAATAGATACTCTTGTAACAGTTGCTACTCAGCAAATCCTCCAGGGTTAGGCTGCAAGACTGTCTTAAAGTTATCCAATTAGCTTTATCCAGATATACTCAGTGGTAGACTTAATCAAGATGTGTTACCCACTTGCTGGCTTGCTAAATATCAGGCTCATAATATACATGCACTATTTTTCTCCCCTGCCCTAAACATGCCCACAGAGATGCCCCTTTTTTGTCCCCATGGCTAACAATATACATGCTATGGAACCAGCAATTTCTAGAAATCAATTTAAGTCAGAATATTGCAATGTACCTGTGTCAGTGCTCAGAAAATAGTTCCCCGCTCTTCCCCTCCCACTGTCCTGCTCAGCGGGAGGAACTCTTCTTGGATGTCTTACCAACAGAAATGTAATTTCTTTTGAAATACCCTGGATCTGCATGCCCCATCAAAGCACTGTGTCCCTCTGCATGCCATTTTGTTCCTATCTTGAAGATTTGTTTCTGTGTGCAAACAGCTTCAGCTTTGTTTCCCCAACTTCGACTTTTGAGACCATCCAAAAAGAACAACAAACAAGCAGCTTGCAGTCCTACATCTGTGGCATAAAATAGCTCAATTCCTGCTCTTGTCATGAAAGAGATAAATTATACACTCAGCGCTAAATTAAAGCAACCATTTTCATCACTTAATGCTTTTCCTATCCAGGACTTTTCTCTTTCCTCTCCCCCCCCTTTCCAGCTGTTAATCATTACTGTTTATTCAAATGCTTTCAGAGAGGCCAGCTTGTTATTCATATAGAAGACAAGGTCATTTGTAATTGGGCACCTTTCATAATTACATGCATAGTGACACAGTTAATTGGTACTTTCAATCCCCCTGGTCTTCAGCAGATCCATCTCACCATTGCATAAATTAAGAACCATATAGCAGTCTTACAGGGCTGCAAGCCAAAAGCAGAAAACACACACCTGAGTCACCAATTGTGAAACTTAGGGTAAAAAGCAGAGTTGGTGAATGAACACCTCCATTTTTATCTACCTTATTATGTCTATGTTGGTAAAAGTAAAGCTTTTTTTTTTTTTTTTTTTTTTTAAATAGACAAGCAGGGAATGTTAATGACTGATAAAATAGTAACAAGGGGGATGAGTTATCCAAGCGAGGTTTCTCTGGTAACTAGCAGTGGGATCTGGAAATGACAGCACTGGTTGAATCACAAAAAAGAAACATTTATGGAAAAGAAAGGGAAAAAAGCTGTGTTTGATATTGGTCTCCTTGTATGAAGGGAGCAGTGGAAATGTATTTTTCAGTGTCTTTAGTTGAACACTAATGCTTCAGAAAATAATTTTCATTTATTGAATTGAATTGCTTTGATAAAAAAAAAAAAAATGCATCCAATTTTCATGTAGCCGCAGGTGATAAATTTTATTGTATTCAAAATATACTGCAGTAATTTTAGCTTGGAATATTAAACTTTGAACAGTATCACTTTAGCTAAGACCTGAGGAGATTAAGATTTCCACTTTTATTTAATAAAAGAAGCTGAGAATTAATCTTTGCTTTACATTGAATTTTTTCTATTGAATGATGATAACATATGCAAATTACCTGTTCTATGTCATTGGGTTACATTTGCTTTCTGAAGTACCGTAATTGGAAAGTTTAGTAAAAGATTGGAAAGTGCCCAATAAGGTATTAAATCTAGGGTGTGTACAAGCCACATTAAAAAAGTACTAAATAAATATTCTTTTGCTTCATCTGATTACTTTTGTAGTGTTGTCTGTAGAAAATTAGTGGTGGGAAGAAGGTTCTGGCAGGTTGGCCTCAGGTTTGACCACCAGGTGGCAGAGGGGTAAAAGGTGTGCTCAGAGAAAACAATGTGCAGGAAAACTAAATTAATTCTTTACTTCAATCTTTACTGAGGAGAGTATTGGGGAGATACCTATGCAGGAAACATTCAGGGTCATTCATCAAAGTGCATTAAGGTATTAACACCTGTGATAATGCCATAACGCACAAGATATTCATCGCAAAGTATGGCGTGAATGCAAATGTATTCAAAGGGACGGGATTGGGGAGGGGTTTGGGCGAGTTTAATGAAAACAAGGGGCATTATTGCACCACATGATAGTGTAACGCACACTATCACACGCTGGAAATAACTAAACCATTTTTGTAGGCGTTAAGCTGTACGATATGCCAGAAATGACCATAACAGAATTTATGATAAATATTGCAAATTCAGTTTCAGGTAGAGCGAGAGAGAGAGAGAACCTCTGGGGTGGCACACATAGTAGTCAACTATTTATACTGCTATAGGAGGGCTAGTAACGCGAGGTGAGGTTTTGGTGGTGGTGTAGGGTTTTTGGGCCAGTTTTACATAAAGAATGAGATGTGCGATCAGCATGGTAGACCTCAGTGAAGATTTGATGTCATTTGGAGTGAGAAAATTCATACAAAGATGAGATTTCTACAATGTTCTCTTGCCCTAGCTTGATGGACTCTCTACCAGGGTACTATCATGCTAGGGCAAGAGAACACTGAAGTAATTTCATCTTAGTCTGACTTTCCTCACCCCAAATGATGTCAAATCTTCACTGATGTCTACTGTGCTGTTCGTACATCTCATTCTCCTTGTAAAACTGGCCCCAAAACCCTACACCACCACCAAAACCTCGCTTCGAGTTACTAGCTGGCCTTCCTATGTGATATGTGATATGTGACTTATCACATATGTGATAAGTCACATATCACATATGTGATAAGATATGTGACATATCACATATCACATATGTGATATGTGAGATGTGACTGTTACCTGGATTAATCAAGTTCAATGTTACCTGGATTAATTAAGTTCAATGTTATTTACTTACTTATTTACTTACTTATTTACTTATTAACCCGCATGTTATTTGTTAAATGTTTAGCAATATTATATCCTAATCTGTTTCTCAGATTTATTATGTTCAATGTAAATGTAAATGTAAATGTTCAATGTAAACCGCTAAATGAAGCGATAGTTACGGTTCCTTGTAAACCGGGGTGATATGTATACTATACAGGAACTTCCGGTATATAAATTTAATAAATAAATAAATAAATAAATATAAATAGTTGACTACTATGAGGGTCTTATAAGAAGTCTCTCTCTCTCTTTCTCTCTCTCTCTCTCTCACAACCTGTCTGGGCAATTTGTGAGTAGCAAAGTACAAGTATCATGGTGAAAATTTTTAGGAACTGAAGCAAATCACAGTGAGCAGGGAAGATGTAATAGAGTAAACTGACAAACTAAAGAATACTAAATCACTGGGACCAAATGGTATATACCCCAGCATTCTGAAAGAACTAAAAAATTAAATTACAGACTTACTGTACTAATAGTAATCTCCATCTTCTCATTCAAATCAGCTATGGTACCTAAGGATTGGAGGGTGGCCAACATAACACCTAGCTTTAAAATAAGGTTCCAAATGTGATCCAGGGAAACTACTGAGCTTGATGTCAATACCGGGCAAAATATTAGAAGCTGGGACTTCCGGCGATGACGTAAAGGAGGCGGAAGCACAAGGGGAAAGCTCCGCGGCCCTGCTCCCGCGAATCGGTAAAAAATCAAGATTTTGCCACTCGTTTTGGCAGCTTTTCTCCCCCATCAGCTGGTGGACGTGCCGCTGACCCTAATCGCCATCCCGTTTAACACGGGTGATGCAAAACAAGAGCGTACGCTCCAGCTTAGCTTGCCGTCCACCCCGCATCCGCGCTGACAAGATGGCCGTGGCACCTCCGACTGGAGAGCCTGTCATAGCTACCGTCACCAAGGAAGCCCTGCAAAAAATTTCCCAGCAGGTTACCAATGCATTGGATGGAAGATTATATAAATTGCAAACTGCTGTGGAAGATCTAAAATCTGTGATGGAAGGACACTCTAAAAGGCTGGACACAGCAGAAGGTACCACCTCAGATTTGGGGGATCGCTTAGCCACCTCTGAACGCCAGGTGGCGGACCTCTAAGACTGGCAGCGCGATTTGATGGCTAAGATGGAGGAACAGGAGGATCGGGGCCGAAGAAATAATTTGAAACTCATAGGTCTCCCAGAGGAGGTGACAGAAGGAGAACTGAGAGCAGTGGTGGAGACATGGCTCCCACAGCAGATCGTCTTCAATGTGAGCGGGTGCACCGGGTGGGGCCACTGCACGACGGCCAGGGCTGACCATGGCCGGTAATGGCTCGGATACTTAACTGGGACCACAAAACCCAAGTCCTCAGGGCTTATCGACAGAAAGAGGTGGTGGAGTAGAAGGGGCACCGGCTGCTATTGTTCAATGCTTTTTCTGCCAGTACTGTGGCGCAGCGAAAGATTTTGGCCCCTGCCTGCACAGCCCTCCACAAGTGGGGCATCCGATTTGCGTTGTTATATCCCACAAAGTTGTGAGTCCATCACAACAATAAGACCTTCTTTTTTACCACTAAAGAAGAAGTGGACAGATTTCTTGCCTCCCTACCTCAGCCTGGAGTGGGGTAGCGGACATTCTGGTTCTGTGAGTCAGTTTTGGCTTCTCAGTTCATAGTTCTGATTGCCTAGTTTGGGAGGCATCCATATACCTGGCCCACCCCTGCAGGCGGTGGCCTTGACTCCCTGTTATGCAAGCAGTGAAAGTGATCGCTGTTTGTTTTACCAGCAGGGAATTGTCTGCTGGGGGGGCACTACCACTTGGCGGAGGCCAGCCTATTGCCTGCAACAGCCACTGGATAATTAGAACTGGCCCCTGTCCTGTTTATTGCCCAGATGCTGGTCTTGGTTGATGGAACAAATTCTTGTTACTATTCTACTACCGATTCATCTTTTTTCGGGATTGCGTTTTCAAGCCTACTGCTGTGTATACGCAACCGCCTTACGGGACCATTCTGGACTCACTATTTTAAGACTCTGTTGGGACGAGAATATATAGTTTAGCATTCGGATGGCAGGGGGAGGGGAGTGGGGTCGGAGGGGGGTGACCCTGGTACCCGACAGAGGAAGTGCGGGATGGGGATCACCCTGCGCCTCTTGGAGCAGAGGTCTGTATGTATGGTTATGTTACAACTGGTGTGGGTGATTGGTGTGCATGGGGGTATGTGTGATAGTGGGGGGGGGGGGGGTAGTGGGGGTGGGAAGGGGGGTAGGTTTTACCGAGTTGAATCCAAGGTACAAGGTCAGGTGTGTGGTATTGTATGTTTCTCATCCCCTGAGGCCTAGGCTGGGAGGCCTTGGGGTGAATATCTCTTATGGGATATCTATTGCTACCATCTTAGGGCGCAGGTTAAGTTGGTTACATTGAACTTGGATGGCATCCACTCCCTAATAAAGTGGACCAAATTAAACACCATGTTTAAACATATGCATGCGCAGGTGGCGTTCCTACAGGAGACTCATCTGGGAGATGGAGAGCATGCTAAATTACGGAAAGATTGGGTGTGTCAATGCTATTATTCCTCTTTTACCAGACGCAAATGGGGGGGTCGCCATCCTTGTTCATAAGAACCTGCCATTTCAGTTGGCGCGCACCTGTAGCGATGAGGAAGGCCGATATATCATAGTGGCGGGCACTTTATATCAGCAAAAAATAGTGTTCTGCGATGTATATGCCCCAAATGTATATTTCCATGTGTTTTTTTGCTAAATTGGTCACTTTACTGGCGGACTTTCCTGAATATACTCTGATACTGGGTGTTGATTTTAATATAGTGGCAAATAAGTGTCTGGATAATAACCCTTCAAAACCTGTCTCTGGGAATGATGCTTTGGTGGGGGTTAATTTTTTGTGCCAAGAATTACAATTAATAGATGTTTGGCGTGTCCTCCACCCACTGGACAGAGATTTCACTTTTTTCTCTAACCCGCATCACACCTACTCTAGGCTCAATTATTTTTTGGTTTCCGACCGGAGCTTCCCTAAGGTCAAAGCTGCCAGTATGGGTACATTATCCCTTTCTGATCATGCCCCTGTGACAATGGATATCCAGTGTGGGGTGGGTACCCGACCTCCATTCTCTTGGCGCTTGCGCCCTGACCTCTACTTGGATAAGGAGCTCGACACTTATTTACAGGGATGTTGGAAAGAGTACATAGATCATAACACTACCACAGATGTTACCCCCATGACGGTATGGGAGGCTGGGAAAGTGGAGATGCGAGGGGCTATTATAGCTTATGTGGCCAAGAAAAATAGGAAATGCAATGCCGAAATTCTGCGGCTTACTGCAGTTCTGAAGAATGCCCAACATCGGCACATGACACAGCTTACAGCTGAGGCAAAAGCCCTCATGGATAAGGCTTGCAAAGCACTTAATAGCTTGCTTCACCAGAGGGCGTCTAAATCCCTTAGATATTATAGGTACCAGCTCTACTGCTATGGCAACCGAGCTAGTAGACTTATGACTCATTTGGTCCAGCCCCAAGGGCTGCGGAAGGCTGTCGTGGGTATTAAGGATGGGCAAGGTATACACCAGACTGCCCCCGACATGATAGCGGCCCGATTTCTAGAATATTACCAGTGGCTGTATGGCCCCAAAGCCATGAATGTTGCTACTGTAGAGTCATTGTTTAACACAGTTTCTTGGCCCCAATTAACGGTGGAACATCTTTGTACCCTAAATAACCCTATCACTACCCAGGAAATTTACTCTGTGATCCAGAAGTTGAAATTGGTTAAGGTGGCCGGGCAAGATGGACTTGGGTCGGAGTATTATAGAATCCTGAGGTTTGGTGTCCTGTCTCCTTTACAAAATTATTTTGGGGATCTATTAAACACTAATATGTTATCTGCCAACTCTAACCAGTCTGTTATAGTAGTTCTTCCCAAGCCCGGTAAAGATCCCTTGGAGGTCAGGTCGTATCGACCCATATCCCTGCTCAATGTTGACATTGAAATTTTAGCATCAGTCCTGTCTGCCCGGCCCGCCTTATAAGCGCTGCCAAGAGGCGTCTTACATTGCGTACACCCTGACGGCCCGCCACAAAGCCCATTGGTCCATGCGGACCAATGGGCTTTGTGGCGGGCCGTCAGGGTGTACGCAATGTAAGACGCCTCTTGGCAGCGCTTAGTTATCAGGCAGAGGCTGAGGCACTGATTCTCAGTCTGGATGCCGAGAAGGCTTTTGACTCCTTATCATGGGAGTACATGTTTTGGGCCTTATGGAAATATGACTTTTCAGGTGCCTATTTGCAATGGCTGCAGATCCTTTATAGTAACCCGAGTGCCGCTATACTCCTTAACGGAATGCCTACTGAAGCTTTCCCCTTACATTGCTGCCCTCTTTCTCCCCTGCTGTTTGTTTTAGCCTTGGAACCCTTTGCCATCCGCCTTCGGGGGGAAAGATATTTTAGCGGGATTAGTGTGGGGGGACACCCTTTAAAAACTGCTATGTTTGCAGATGACATTTTACTGTTTGTTGGCAAGCCTTGTATTAGTGTACCTGTCATTATCCAATTATTTGACCAGTTTCACCTGGTGGCTGGCCTCCATATTAATTATACCAAATTGGAAGCCTCAGCTTTAAGCCCTCATCTCCCCTCCACGGGTTGGAACCTTTCCTTTTCAGTGGGCCCCGGGCAAGTTTAAGTATTTGGGGGTTTGGATTCCACGAGATCTGAAATGTCTCTATGCTCTGAACATTTCAACCTGTATCATTAAGCTACAGGTGCAGCTAACGGCTTGGAACCCTCTTCCACTGTCTTTTTTTGGCAGGTGCGCATTGGTTAAGATGGTGCTGGTGCCAAAGATCCTATATTTGCTGCATATGATCCCTTGCTGGTTGAAGGTGTCAGATATTCGGCGCCTGTGTTCCAGTATACAGCGTTTTTTGTGGAGGGGGAGGCGTGCCAGGCTTGCATATACTGTACTAGAACACTCCCGTGAGCAGGGGGGCTTTAATTTGCAGGACTTCTGCCTTTATAATGCGGCATGTCAACTCCAATTTGTTGGAGAGTGGCTTATGGGATGGTATCATTACTGTGATGCCGGGATGCTGGCCCATATGTCTGCCCCTTGCTCTCCCTTGAGTGTTATCCAGCTGCGCACTGAAACGAGAGCTACTGTGAATTACCCACAGATACTGTTATATCCTTGTATAAGGGCTTGGAGGTGGGTGCGCAGGCTGAGTAATATATTGGGAGTCCACTCATTGTTACTTCCCTTACTGAGGAATATGGAGTTTCTCCCGGGTCGGGATAGTGGAGCGGTTTTTCAGCTGTGGGTGGATAATGGACTTATGTTTGCTTTTCATATGTATGATCCAGATTATTATATGTTAATGGACTTTGCTACCTTGACACAGACCTTCTAATTACCCACGCGTCACTTCTATGCTTTCCTCCAAGCTCGTCACTATCTACGATACTTTGCCTGGACGCCGGCTATGTTGGAGGCTGATATTAAATTTGCAAATGCCATCTTTGATACTGCCTGCTTGGCAAACATCATTAGAGGATGGAAGAAGATGGGACAAAGGCTCCGTAAGGCTAATCATTTGGCGCCTTTAGCTGCACGATGGACCAGGGTCTTGGACTCTCCTATCACGGTGCCACAGCTGATTGTGTCATTCACTGCCTTATATCGACTGATACCTGACATTCAGGCCAATACAGTACAGTGCTCCAATGGAGCGCACTGTTAGCCAGCATTTGGACGCGCGTTTTGGATGCGCTAGCTTTACCCCTTATTCAGTAAGGGGTAATAACGCGCCCTAATTAAAATAAATTAAAATACTGTATCGCACGCGCCGGGAGAGCTGGCGCACGCCGGCTCTCCCGCGATTTTACTGTATCGGCCCGATTGGTCTCCGGGAAATACAATTTAAAATATTACACTGCACGTACTATGATGATGTCTGGAGATTCCAGATGCAGCTGACCTCGTCCACTAGCTGTATTGAGTGCGTCGCAGAGGAAGGCACATTGCTTCATAGGCTATTTGATTGTCAATCTCTCCAGCCTTTCTGGACAGCTGTCTTGGCCGAAATCCATACCTGTACTGAAGTCCCCCTTGGGGCTACGGGCAGTGTGCTATTGGAGAATTTACCATCACACCTCCTTCTGGGAGGCCGCTCAAAGGCCAAATTTGAGTGGGTGGCTATTCTGATGGCCTGCCGAACAATCCTGGTGGAATGGACTGAACCAACGGCTGTTCCTTCACTTGCTGCTTGGCTCGACAGAATGGCTTCATTGGGGCAGTTGGAGCGCCTAGACTTTTTGGCTGGTAACCGGAAACCGGGCAAACTTTATTGTGCATGCTGGACTAAATGCTTCGATGCTTTTCCTAAGGCATTACAGGACGGACTTCAACTTAATGGCTACACGCTGACCTGGTCATAACGGGGGGAGGGGGAAGGGGGGTGTTAAGGTGTGCATGGTGGATGTCTGTGGTATGCTTGGTTGGCTGGCTCTGGAGGGTGGGGAGGGGGGACTGGCAATGGGAGTGAGGGTGTGCTCTGTACAACACAGAAAATCAGGGATTGAGGGCAATGTAGGCCGGTTGTTGATTACTGGGTTTACTGGTAACCGGTACTGTTTCTGTACGGTATTGTTATGGTTCTGATCTTGCACGCCTGCGTGCGCTTTTTCCCTGTTTATTAATAAAAACTATTTTGCAAAAAAAATAGAAGCTATTCTGAAGAACAACATTGCTTCTGATTTATAATGAGAAGGGATTTTGCACACAGAAACCCCCTAACTCGGTTAACTCCTCCTTCAGGCAGTACAGGAAACAGGTATTCTGAACAAACATTTCTCCAGTCCAAAGGTGAATTCAGATACCTACTGTGCAAGTAAATGCTCTACAAACTGAAGCAGAAATAGTTACTTGGGCTGCTATTGGGAGCTGACCACAAGTTCCAAATGTATGCTAATTCAATTACTTTCCTGCACATGCAGGGTAAATAATTAATTATAATCAGATACATATTTAACTGCCAAAAAGGGAATGAAGTCTGTGACTCCATTTAGTGGTTTTCACTCATGCAAATAGATCAGCAGTACTTAGTTATTTCATCCTATTAATCTAGACTTCATTTAATCAATACAAGTAATTCACTGTAGAATAATTTGATCCATTTAGTTTTATGCTACAATAATTCTCATAATCCACTGCTGCCATGGGTATTATTATGTTTGACCCAATCAATAGCCATGAATTTAAGAAATTTGAATCACTAAAAATTGCACAAAATGGGATAAGTAAATTGCTGGTTTTAATTACTTTAATATGCTTCTGCATGTATGCCTTTAATATTGTTATGGTTATACCAACATATCAAAAGTGACCAGGCCTAGGGCAGCCTGGTGAAAACGGGGTTTGATTCTTGGCTCAGGTCTTCTGCTCCCTGGGTTAGCTGGGGTTAGGGATGTTAAAGAGGCAGCATTCACGCCCCGAGGTATGGGGAAGGGGGACGAGGCGGTGTCACTGTTATCATGGAACAGCCCCTGGCTGAGGACTGCCATTGCGATGACTTGTTGAGAGAGGACATAAGCTAGGAGGAAACTGCCCAGGTATTTGCGAATAAAAGCTCATGATGCCAGGTAAATAAATAAATGTGATATGATAATTTGCAGAGTTGTATCTTTCTGTTGTTTTCCTTCAACACTGATTTTCCCAGTTTTCTAGGGCCATATTTGCCAACTTATGAGGCAGGCATGACATGAAACTAATGGCTACATATGTGGTGAGGAGGAATGAGAGAGTGTAGAATCTGAGGTGGGGTGATGGTGGGAGGGAGGAGGAAAATAGAGGGGTGACAGAAGAGAGGAATTGAAAGGATCATTGAGGAGAGAGGTGGAGGACTGAGATAAGTCAGAGATGAGGGAGAGAACTAAACAGGTGACATGGGGAAAAAAATGCAAAAAAAGAATGGAGAAATGAGATGAAAGAGTGAAAGGGGAAGCTCCATCTGCCATTCAGTATTGGCTGCCAGCTCCTCCCGCATGTCTGCATTTGTGACTTTTTAAAAAATTGTATGTGTAATTTTCTGTTGACGGGCAAGCTATGCACTTACAAATCAATATTCAAAAAGCTAGTGAGCAGGAAGGTTAGCCAGTAAGGTATACCAGGCTAAACTGACACAGTGTTACCATTCAGCGCTCTTCCGCATCTGTTGCTTTCATCGGGGCCGGTCGCCGCATTCCTCGGCGGCATTCCCCAGCTGCAGCGTGCTCCGATGAATGCCGCGTCAGGACCCCTCCCACCGCGGCACATCATCGCTGTTCCCGGAAGTTCCCACGCTAGCGCGGGAACTGGGTCTATTTAAACACAACTCTTCAGCACAGCATTGCCTCGGCTACAGGCTTGCTTGTGCTGGTGCTGCTCCTCGGATTCGCTTGCTACCTCTCTGACCGGATTGTGCCTTGGACCTTCTCTTGTTGCTGCCTGCCTCTCTGACCTGGATTATGTCTTGGATCTTCTCTGGCTTGCTGCCTGGCTCTCTGACCTGGATTGCACCTTGGACCTTCTCTTGCTTGATGCCTGCCTCTCTGACCCGGTTTGCACCTTGGACCTTCTCTTGCTTGCTGCCTGCCTCTCTGACCCGGATTGCACCTTGGACCTTCTCTTGCTTGCTGCCTGCCTCTCTGACCCGGATTGCACCTTGGACCTTCTCTTGCTTGCTGCCTGCCTCTCTGACCCGGATTGCACCTTGGACCTTCTCTTGCTTGCTGCCTGCCTCTCTGACCCGGATTGCACCTTGGACCTTCTCTTGTTGCTGCCTGCCTCTCTGACCCGGATTGCACCTTGGACCTTCTCTTGCTTGCTGCCTGCCTCTCTGACCCGGATTGCACCTTGGACCTTCTCTTGCTTGCTGCCTGCCTCTCTGACCTGGATTGCACCTTGGACCTTCTCTTGCTTGCTGCCTGCCTCTCTGACCCGGATTGCACCTTGGACCTTCTCTTGCTTGCTGCCTGGCTCTTGAACCCAGATTTTGCCTTGGACCATCTCTTGCTTGCTGCCTGCCTCTCTGACCCGGATTGCACCTTGGACCTTCTCTTGCTTGCTGCCTGGCCCTTGAACCCAGATTTTGCCTTGGATCATCTCTTGCTTGCTGCCTGCCTCGCTGACCTGGATTGTGCCCTGGACCTTCTCTTATTGGCTGCCTGCCTCTGGGGACCGGATTGCGCCCTTGACTCCCTCACCAGCTGCCTACCATGGTCTGGGTTCAAGCCAGGGTAGGACTGTTACACGATCATTGGGTCCACTATCACAATTGTAACACACAGACAACTAGTTCGTAACCACTCAGGCTGAATAAACTCAGCTAAAGTGAGCCAAAGTTAGCAAGGTAACTTTGCTGCTCACTGGCTTACTGAATATTCCAAAAATTAAAAAAAAAAAAAAGAAAAGTTGGTGTTAATGGCACCCTGAGGCCCCCACTCCTTCCCAGCTGGTAGGATTAAAACAGCGGGGTTTTAGGGGTCGGGGCTAGTAGGGTAAAAGGGAGGCAGGTTAGATAGGGGATTTAGGAGGTTTGCTCCTTTACAGGGGCGAACTGGGAGGGAACAGGGAAATAGGCCGTAATGCGTTGCCGCGTGCATCTACTAAAATCCCCCCACTTTTGCCCGTGAGACGGCATTCACGCGCATATGCGCGCGTTTATATAAAATCATGCACACATATGCACGCGGGTAGAGGATTTTATAACATGTGCACATGCTGGAAATCTCACGCGACTCTAAAAAATCTACCTTTAAATGTATTACCCTGATTTTTATGGATTCATTCTTAAAGGACTCACTTTATTTATATTCTTAAAGCAGGAATTCACTTGACATGTGGAGCACAACTGTTAGCAAGGCATTTATGCTGCAGCTCTGGTGGTTTTCGTGGAACTACTCACAGATTGGGCCTTGGCCAGGAAGAGTCAATGTACTGGTTATTGTAGATTTTTTGCCCTCTTTTTGATCCTGGCCCCATATCATACTGTGCCTGTTGCATTTGTTTTCTGTTTTGCATAAAAAAGAGCATGTGGAGAAGGAACAATTCCACAATTCACATTAAAACATAATGTAGTATTCTCAGATTTTTATAACGAGAATTATTTTCAAGTACCTCTAACCTTCTAGAGTTAGAGGTTTCTCCTTTTATCAGCCCTAGTTGTACTTCCTGAATCTGAACTAATTGTTTCTCTAAAATCTCACATTTCTCAGCATTTTTCTTAACTTTTTCTTCTACAATTTTCCCTTGTGTTTGTACTTCAGACATTTTCACTTCTAGATTTTTCATAGATGTTTTTAAATCCATTAAAACTTCCCATATATTTTCAAGTGTGACACCACAATTTTCCTTAAATTGAGGATTTCTTTTCTTAATGACACTTTCACCAGGTTGTGAGTAGTTACCAAGCCCTACCCCTCCTTTAGTGCCTTTAGGTGTTGATGTAGAGGGATCCAAAGATATAGATCTTCCTTCGTTGCTCTCCTTTACTACTACCAACGAAGTATCTTTGGAACTTCCTCCTATATTCACTCCATTTCCAAGTCCCTCCCCGAGGATGGGCATTGAGTCCACATCTTTGGTTATAAAAATCTGAGAATATTGAATTTCCCCTCAGTTAAACTAATATCTCCTTTGGAACAATTTAAGAGATTTTTGATTGAAAATTTATTAATTACCTCTGAGAATATGCCCTCTTTTAGAAAAAATCTTTTATATTGTTTCAAAAAAACAAGAAAACTGTGATGTGTTAAATCAGATCCATCCTTTAGTAAATCTTACAGACTTTATTGAAGAATCAATGGAAAATCAAATTGAGTCAAGAGGTACCTTATGTGTGAAGTTTCAAAAGATAGAAGATAGGGATAATGTGTTAAAATTATTCCTAAGAAACCGGGAAAAGCTATATCTTAACGGGAAAATTTGGATGTACCCAGACATTACAAAAAATACACAGATAAGGAGGAAAAACTTTCTTCAGATGGGTCCAGATGTTAAGCAACTGGGAGCCCAGATGACAGTTTATTTCCCCTGTAAATGTATCGTTAAACATCTACATGAGCGATACGTATTTTTAGAACCATTGGAACTCAAAAAATTTATAGACTCAAGAGTTAAAAAATGAACTTTCACCAGGTTGGTCATTGGTTTATATATTTGTAATTGCATTTAAACGCACCTATTCCTTAAGTAATTTTGCTTAATTATGCTCTAGACTAATTGAATTGGGGCCTTCCTTTTCCTTATAACTGGCAATGTATAAAGAATTTTCCTTTAATTTGTTTGTCTTGCGTACTGATCAATTTGATCAATTATATACATAAATTGCCTTGTAATTGACATGTTTATTTGCTGTCAAAATCTTTTTAAACTGCATAAATAAAAATAAAAAAAAACCAAAAAAAAAAAACCATAGGGGTAGATTTTCAGAGCCCTGCTCGCCTAAATCCGCCCAAAACCGGGCGGATTTAGGCGAGCAGGGCCCTGCGCGCCGGGAAGCCTATTTTACATAGGCCTCCCGGCGCGCGCAGAGCCCCGGGACTCGCGTAAGTCCCGGGGTTCTCGGAGGGGGGCGTGTCGGGGGCGTGTCGGGGGGGCGGGCCCGGTCGTCGCGGCGTTCCGGGGGCGTGTCGGCAGCGTTTTGGGGGCGGGTACGGGGCGTGGCTACGGCCCGGGGGCGTGGCCGCGCCCTCCGTACCCGCCCCCAGGTCGCGGCCCGGCGCGCAGCAGGCCCGCTGGCGCGCGGGGATTTACATCTCCCTCCGGGAGGCGTAAATCCCCCGACAAAGGTAAGGGGGGGGTGTAGACAGGGCCGGGCGGGTGGGTTAGGTAGGGGAAGGGAGGGGAAGGTGAGGGGAGGGCAAAGGAAAGTTCCCTCCAAGGCCGCTCCGATTTCGGAGCGGCCTTGGAGGGAACGGGGGGAGGCAGCGCGGCTCGGCGCGCGCAGGCTATACAAAATCGATAGCCTTGCGCGCGCCGATCCAGGATTTTAGTGGATACGCGCGGCTCCGCGCGTATCTACTAAAATCCAGCGTACTTTTGCTTGAGTCTGATGCGCAAGCAAAAGTAGGCTGATCGCGCTTCTTTTAAAATCTACCCCATAATGTAGTAGTGCAAAACCAGGCTTTTCCAGCAAAATCAGAAGTTTTTAAATTTTCAGCAGAAAATATCTTGGGGTATCCTACACAATATTATTCAAAAAAATGTCCTTATTCTTTATACCTAGTGATCAAATTGTGCATCATCCTTCATGAATCATGGGTGAAATCAGAACCCTACATTGGCAATCTAAAAAGCAAATAGAATTTTAGGAATTTTTCGCAAAGGAATAGAAAACAAATCTACAGATATAATTTTTCTGTATGAATGTTTGGTGCATCAACACCTTCAGTATTACATTCAGTTCTAGTTACCCCATCTCCAAAAAGATACAGCAGAACTAGAATAGTTATAAAGATGGGCAACAAAAATGATAAAGGGGCTGGAACAACTCCCTTATGAAGAAAGGCTAAACAGGTTAGGACTCCAGTTTAGAGAAGAGATGACTAAGAGGATATGATAACCTTTCATAAATTCATGAGTGGCATGGAACAAGTTAATAAATTGCACGGATTAAGACTGTGATTGTTTGCTGGGCAATGGATTAATAACTTAAGAAAAATGATTCAACGCCTTGCTAAAAATGATATCTATCTACTGAGAACTACTATTAAGAACTTTTTGATACCGCATACAGCTAAGTGGATTGCTTTATCATCTTATAATATTGCATTTTATATGATGAGCCTGCTGGATCACCTAACTGTTTGAATTCACAGTGGTGAAGGAAAATAATTATATTGTTAAAGCTAACAGATTTTTTAAAAAGCTTTCAGAAAAAATAATTAGTAAATGTTAACGAGAAGCTCTCAAGAACATGGGTGTTCAATACTAGGGATAAAAAATGACTGATTAAAAATCATGGCAGAGTTGATGTGTTTGCACATTAAATGATGTGTTTGATCACTTTACGATGATGCCCAATATGATGGTCAATCATAAAAAATTAACAATTTTTTGAGGTGTGATAGTTACAGTATTTTCAGAGATATTACAAGTTAATAAATAACGTGCAGTGGGATGGCCCAAGTTATTCCCTTCTCTAACCAACAAATATGACAAATAACAACAGGGCAAACCTAGTATGTGGACAAAAAAAGGCTACAGCTTTATTTTTCTTAACATGGAAATGATATTTATTGTACCCGAGCTGCAATGAACCTTTAATAGCATTGCCCAGTTTCCTTGCTGCTGTCTCCTTTAGCTGAACAGGACAGCCCTAAACTCTACCCAGTTCCTTGCTGTGTTTCCAAGCAAATGGGCCTTGATTCCAGGCTTTGCCCTACCCAATTAATAACTCAACCACCAGCCCCGTAAGATTACACAATTCTGTGAGAGAACTTGCCGCCCAATCCAAATGCGTTCCCCCAGCCCTGGCTTGGGTATTCCCACCCACAATTGCCCAGCTGCGACATATAATAGAAAATTAAGATACAGCAAGTATATACATCCCGATTCCATAACTGACTAACAAAGTCCACTAGCTATGAGATTAATTTCAAAATAACCCATAACAAACGGATACTATATATTAATACATAATGAAAAAGCTGAATGGCTCAACACAGCACTCCGCGTACACGTCCCTCACAGAAACCTGAGATCAGCAAATAAAGCTTTACTGACCATCCCCTCAATTAAAACAGCAGGGCTAACCCAAGTAAAGGAAAGAGCGCTTTCCTTAGCAGGACCTATGCTATGGAACTCCATGCCTGTCGAGATCCGCTTACAAAGAGACATCAAAACCTTCAGAAAAAATTTTAAAACATGGTTATTTAAACAAACACAACATAGAGAAAGAAGAGTAGAGCACAAGGAAAATAGGAGGCAATCTGCAGAACACCCACGCACACTACCCAAGCTACACGGATATGTATTTTTATTTTTATATATTTTTCGCTCACTTCCAAAGAATAAGATATATAAATTCTCTTTTTTAATCTGTCACTAAAATTAATGGACATGATGTATCACACCCACCTATGAGTAATTATAACAAACTATGTTACCGTAAATTGTTGGCACCTGTTTAATGGATAGATTTAATTATTTCTTTCTAACATTAATGTTTGTGCCTTATTGTAAACCATTGTGATGGTACATAACTTAATGACGGTATAGAAAAGTTTATATATATATATATATATATATATATATAGTATCTGTTTGTTATGGGTTATTTTGAAATATAAATATATATATAGAGGTAGATCTTTAAAAAGTACGCTCACGCGTACTTTTGTTCGCGCAACTGGCGCAAACAAAAGTACGCCGGATTTTATAAGATACGCGCGTAGCCGCGCGTATCTTATAAAATCCGGGGTCGGCGCGCGCAAGGCTGCGCAAAATCGGCAGCCTGCGCGCGCCGAGCTGCTCAGCCTGCCTCCATTCCCTCCGAGGCCGCTCCAAAATCGGAGCGGCCTCGGAGGGAACTTTCCTTCCGCGTCCCCCCACCTTCCCCTCCCTTCCCCTATCTAACCCACCCCCCAGCCCTACCTAAATCCCCCCTACCTTTGATGTCCAAGTTACGCCTGCTTGAGGCAGGCGTAAATTGTGCGCACCACCTCAGCATCCCCTGGCACAGGCCTCAGTGCCGGTGGACTCGGGACCACCCTCCCGGCCCACCCCCGAACCATCACCATGCCCCCGGACCCGCCTCGGACAGCCCCCTGACCCCGGACATGCCCCCGAACACACCCACGGCCAGCCGGCACGCCCCCAGATACGCCCCCTCCCGCCCCATTTACGAAGCCCCGGGACTTACGCGCGTCCCGGGGCTTTGCGTGTGCAGGGCTTTTAAGATCTACCCCATATAGTATTCATGTATTAGGGTGGGAGGGTGTGTGTTCGGCCTAAACCAAGTATGGCAGCAGGGTCTGCCACTGCCAGTTTTAAAGCTCTGCCAATGACATCTTTAGGAGCCTGTCTTCGCTGCCCCTCCCTTCCATGTGAACCTCCCCCTGCTAGCGCATCCTGACAAGGAGTATCTTGATAAGAAAGGACAGAGGTCAAACCCATGCCAGCTGTGTGAGTGTGGTGACGGGATGAATGGGCACTCAGCACCATGTTATTCAGCACCTCAGGCACTCAGCCCAGGACTTCACATTAACAGGGGCAGCGGGTTGACCAGGGCCAGTGCAAGTATCTGTAGCACCCTAGGCGGATCAATGTAACTCTGCCCCCACCCAAACCCACCCTGAGTTGAATGTGTCCTCTGACAATAGTAGATATATAGAGTTATGATCACCCTCTTATAGTGCTCTGTCTCTCTATCCCCCCCTTCTCTTTCTCTCTCTCTCTCTCTTCCTCCTTCCCTAGTGAGTACTTTGTGACTGCTGTCACCCCTTCTTTCACATTTTAAAAATGGTGCCCTCACATACCCCGGTTGCACGCCGCTCTAGGCAGTCGTCTAGACACGCCAGCCCTGGGGATAACCTACCCAAATCCTAACCAATAAACAGGACAAATAACAACACAGCAAACATAGTATGTAGATATAAAAAGGCTGCAGGCTTTATTAATCTTAACTTGGAAATGCTACCTATTGTATTCAAGCTGCTTAACGGCAACGCCAAGTTGCCCCTTTCCACCATCTTCCTGTAGCCGAGAAGACATCTCCCAGGCCCCTTGCTGTGTTTCCATGCAAAGGGGCCTAGTTTTCAGGCTGTCATAGCCAAATAGTAGCTCAATCACTGGTCAATAAGATTACACAATTCTGTGAGAGTTCTTGCTGCCCAATTGAAATGTGCCTCCACCCTGTTTTGAGTACCCTCGCCACAGGCATGAGGTAATGAATCACTTGCCTCATGCCAACACACCTAGTTACAGCCTGTACACGTTTACCTGCAGTGAATTATTAAAAAAGATCCTGCTCTATGTCAGACAAATGTATTTTATGTGGTCTGAAAATCCTTCATATCGGGTGTCTGCCCACTTATGCTTAATCTGCTGACCTCCTAACCTCTGCACTCAAACACCAACCTGTCTGTTCACCTTTTTTCACCCTCTATTCTAGAGCTTAGAATTGCCCCATTTGATGTAGGGTATGATGTTAGACCATAATAAGCAAGTCTGCTCAAATAATGAGGCAAGCTCTAAAATTCTGTTTTGATTAACTGGATCAATTGCCTGCATGAAAAATTGTTCAAGTTGTTACACCCAAGATGTTTTATCATGGCACCAGGCTTAGCCACAATCTTCGACTCAAAAAAGGTAACAGTTGTTCCCAGTGCATGCTGCGCTGTCCCAGCCAATATATAAGGACCCCGTGAGAGGCTAGGCCCAAATGTACCGCATAAGGCATCTCACGTGCTCTTCTAGCTTCCCAATGGACAAAGGAATGTCCCATAATCCAGACTGTCCTCCACCCCTGGGGCAGACCCACAATGAAATTGATTACATATTGTTGGGTGTTCGACAAATTCGGCTTTACCCCAGGTAAAGAAGTGCGAGCATTGGTTAGAGTCATCAAAAAATATCATCAGCAAATTACATCATTTTAAGCATATGACTAAGAACATGAGAACATAAGAACATGCCATACTGGGTCAGACCAAGGGTCCATCAAGCCCAGCATCCTGTTTCCAACAGTGGCCAATCCAGACCATAAGAACCTGGCAACCAACTATCCACTGTTATTCCCGTTACTCACTCATGTTGCTGAATTTTAATAATTAGTGGCTCAAGGCTGAGAATAAAGAGATGTGGAGACAAGGGACATCACTGTCTGGTTCCCCTAGACAAAGAAAATAATTACATTTAAATATATGGATGCTCAGGGGTTTTATAGAGAAGGCAAATGGCTGATTTAAAAAAGCCTTCGAAACCAAATTCACCCAGTATTATACATAGAAAGCTCCAAGAGACTCTTTCAAAAGCCTTCTCCACATCAAAACTGACCAGCAAAGGGTCCTTAGGTTTAAAGTGCTTACATAGATCTAGAGAAAGCAATAATCTTATATTGAAGCATAGAAACATAGAAAATGACGGCAGAAAAGGACCAAACGATCCATCCAGTCTGCCCAGCAAGCTTATGGTAGCATCTGCTGTGCCATACAGGTCACCCCCTTACTTTGTTTCCCAAACCGTCAAAGTCAGGGCCCCTGTTGGTTGCTGTCTGAGTCCAATTCCCTGTTACCTCTTGCCATTGAAACAGAGAACAATGTTGGAGTTGCATCCAAAGTATCAGGCTTATTGATTAAGGATAGTAACAGTTGCATCAGCAAGTTACCCCCTTGCTTATTTGTTTTCCCCCCATGCTTATTTGTTTTCCCAGAACATAAAATCCAATGTCCTTCTTGGTTGCTGTCTGAATCTAATTCCCCTTTTCATCTTTTCCCCCTGCCATTAAAGCAGAGAGCAATAATGGAGTTGCATGAACAGTATGAAGGCTTATTGGTTAAGGGTAGTAACCGCCACACCAGCAAGTTACCCCCATGCACTCTTTTCTTCATTTCCATCCTCTAGCCTTTAGAGATCCACAATGTTTATCCCATGCCCCTTTGAAATCTTTCACTGCTTTTCACCACCTCCTCCATAAGGGCATTCCAGGCATCCACCAGCCTCTCCATGAAGAAATATTTCACTGCTGACCTTCTCCCAAATACAAACTATGTTTGTTCAAGGGAAATTAAGTGCAGCATAAACAGTTTGAGATGGTTCGCAAGGATTTTGACATACATTTTTTACATCCTGATTTAACAGGGAGATTGGGCTATATGACCTCTGGAGGGCCCGATCTTTGCCTTGTTTTGGTAGCAGTATAATAGCTGCTACTTTCATCGTATCAGGCATTATGTCATTGTTTATCATAAGATTGAAAAGCTCTTTTAGGGATGGTGTCACCAATTCTTGAATCTGTTTGTAAAACAGTGTTGAAAGACCATCTGGACCTGGAGATTTATACAATTACAGATCTCAAATCACTGATAGAATCTCTTGCTCCAAGGTCAGATTATTGAGTCTCCTTAAGTTACCCTCCGTCAACTGAGGCAATTTGACATCAGACAAAAATGACCTCATCATCTTCATGTTATCATGATCTGCAGAATAAAGTTGTTGATAAAATTGTTTAAACAACTTCCCAATCTCATTTGTGGATGCAATCCAAGTGCCCTGCCTGTTTTTAATACCAGGAATAAATTTAGATTCTCTTTGATCTTTTGCCAAGTTTGCTAGCAATCACCCAGGTTTATTCCCAAATTGAAATAATTTATATTTACAAGCAAATAGTGCAGCCTTCACTCTCTGATATAAAAGATCATTCAATAACGTCTGCATATTACAGAATCTAATTGACCATTCCTCAGAATGTGCCATATTCATCTGGCTTTTATAGTATAATAAACCTCTAAAATCAAGATATCCTTATTTCTTTTCAATTTATAGGCCACAGTATAACTAAGAATCTCACCTCTAAGAATAGCTTTGGCTGTTTCCCTAAACAGTACAGGGCCATTAGTATGTTGGGCATTAGTAACACTAAATTGATTCCTCATCTATGAATGATTTAAATTCAGAGTATGCACCCAACCAAATAGGCATGCATCAAGTCACAGGAAAATTAGATACTACCTGGCCCCCAAAAGTACATACCACTGGTCAGTGGTCCGAAATTGCCAAAGCCTCAGTCGAGGCTATTTGCACTTGATCAAATAACCCCTCCGAAAGAAGGATATAGTCTATACGAGACTTGGAGGAACATGCTTTAGAATAATGAGTATAATCAGTTTTTTGATGTGTATAACTCTCCATATATCCAAAAGAGTCAAGTTATCACATAGAGATTGAATTCCTTTTCCCCTTCCTAAGTCATGCCCCACTGTGATAGAGCATTTATCCAGTTTACTATCATGCACACAATTGAAATTCCCACCCAGGATTATTGGTGCTGGTCCCAGCTCAGATAGACACGTCACCAGTGATGTAAAGAATGAATGCACATAGTGATTTGGGGCATAAATAGAAACTAAAATAATCATCTTCCCATAAAGTTTCCCCTTAATTAAAACATGTTGTTCTTCGTCATCAGTAACATACTTATCTAATATAAAAGTGTTATGATTTTGAGGTGTTTGAGTGGATTCTTGGGTACTGCGGTGATGGCCACTCCCACGGGGAGGAGCCCCGTGAGGAACCGCAGCACTAGGCTAGACTCAGGTCACGCAAACACAGAAGATATTGTCTTTATTATACAGCTGGATGATACCACCAGAGGTGGCAGTAGTGAGGTGATCCAGTAGCGGCAGTCCAGGGGCCCTCGGCAAAGAAGACCTGTCCCACAATGGTAGATGTTAGCAGCACACAATAGTAGAGGGAGTCCCAGGTGCAGGTTCCCAGTGCTGAGCTGTAGATGAGACAGACTGACAAAGGTTAGCTGTATTGATGGAGATCCCAGAAGGCAGAAGGCGTTGGATTACAGGCACCAAGGCAGGGAGAGCAGGCCCTCGAGGAGCAAGTACCTGGTATCCCAGATAGGCACCTGAAAGAAAGGAAAGGGCCCCCGAGGAGCAGGTACCCAGGTTAGATGAATGACCCCGAAGGGCAGAGAGAGCTTCCAGCGGCAGCAAGAAGTGGCAGAGCAGCTTAGACCGGAGGCATTCCAATCCTTGCTAACTCAAATTGTTAGCAAACAAAGGGCAGGCTAAATACCCGGATGGCGTGACGTTACTTGAGGGGGACCCCCCCAAGGTTCCCGCCATGACGAGAATAAAGACGTGGGTGGTGTGTGCGCACGCATCCTAGGAGGCCCTCAGGAGAAACATGGAGGATAGCCTTGCCATTACCATTCCAGGGACGCCAGAGAGAGCAGCATGAAGACGCAGTGTTAGCCATCTTCCCAAGGCTAGTGGAGAGAGCAGGAAGAAAGGTGAGGCACAGAGGTCGAAGTTGTCTGAGACCGACAGACGCAACAGTACCCCCCTTTAAAGGGACGCCTCCAGACCCCCTACCTGGTCTTGGTTTTTGAGGATGCAATGGGTGGAATTGACGAAGCATCTCTTCATCTACGATATTAGCCAAAGGTTCCCAAGAGTTTTCTTCAGGTCTGTATCCCTCCCATGACAGGAGGTATTCCCAAACTCTGCCTCTCTTTCTTACATCAAGGATGGCATCAACCTTGTACTCAATGTCTTCTTCTGCATCAACAGGAGTAGGTTCAAGTGTCTTGGTGGAAAACTCGCTAAGAACAAGCAGTTTCAGCAGCGAAACGTGGAACGCATTATGGATCCTCATTGCTGGAGGAAGTTTCAGACTATAAGTAAATGTACCCAATCGTCGGAGGATAGGAAAGAGTCTGACAAAGCGTGGAGCAAAACGAGCTGATGGTAGCTTGAGTCTGAGATGTTTGGTAGACAGCCAGACCTTGTCACCAGGCTGGAATTCAGGATCCTTGCTATGGTGAGCGTCATAGCCCTTCTTAGCTCTTTGTCCAGCTTTTAGGAGCATATCTTTAGTCTTTTCTTCAGAGTTGTTGAATATCTTTGGCAGTAGATTGAGCTGCCGGGAATTACACTGAAAGTGGAAGTGATAAAGGTGGTAAGGGTTGTCATCCGTAGACCACTTCAAAAGGTGTTGATCCAGTAGATGGTGCTGGATATGAGCTGATGGCAAATTCAGCCCAGGGCAACAGTTCAGGGCAACAGCCCAGAGCAACATCATTCTGATGTGAACCAACATAGGCACAAAGGAACTTCTTGAGAGTTCTATTCATTCTCTCAGTTTGGCCATTCGACTGAGGATGGTATGCAGAGGTGAAGTCAAGAGAAATGTCATTCTTACACAAAGCTTTCCAGAACTTTGCTGTAAATTGAGCTCCTCTGTCAGACACAGTGTGTTTAGGCATGCCGTGTAGGCGAAAGATGTGGCTGAAAGAAGCCGTCTGAGACCAACGGACACAACAAAAAGAAACAGTTTTGTGCAGTAAAATGGCTACACCATTATGTCTAGAAGTACTAGAGGAGTAAAATACTTGATTAAACTCACACTTTTGTATTTTATGTTCAGTATCATTCATATGCATTTCTGCAGGATGACCACACTACTTTTCAGCCTATTAATATGTGAGATAACTTTTTCCTTCTTGACATGAGGACCCATTCCTGCTACATTCTAAGACACATTGGTTAAAGGATTAGACATTTTGGTTCAATCCTTGTTGATCCTTGGTGATCAATCCTTGGTGATCAATCCTTGTTGGTTCAATCCTTTGGTTGGTTGGTTGGTTCAATCCTTTGGTTCCATGTTTATAGATACATAAAAGTACCCTCCAGTCTAGTTTCCCATATTGCTTCATACCTCTTTTGCAGGCACATGTAATATCCCTGTCAAACTGTAAAAAATTGTCAGCTATGAGATTTCTATCCTGATGTATATGGTCAGCTACTGCCAAAAATTACTTAAATGCTTCTGAATAAACCCCCTATTCCAAACCATCCCTTCTCCCATCCCCACAACCCTGAAATAAATTTTCCAAACCAATCTTCTGATGCACATACCAATGTACCCTTTTACATGACATTCTGGCATTATTCTCTCAGATATGAGATACATGAAGTGTGCCATTAGCTGCCATCTCCCGCTCAAACAGCAAGACAGCTGATACATTGCTGCAGCCCGAATACAGCAACAGATAATAATAAAGCAGAACTCAATGTAGCATGTAACATAAAACCTCATCAAGATTTGTAGCTTAAGTTCCAATGATAACTAAACGTTTCCGCTAATATATTTCACTTCTGCAGAAAGATCGCCAACTCCTAAGAAAACAAAATATCGAGTACCAAAATAAAACAACTTCCATTGAGAATTCACGGGGAAAGTAACTTTAGATTAGTGCAGTGTTTAATTTGTGAAGTAGTGTGCACATCGGGACTCTCATTGGATCTTTCAACTGCTTCGCAGTATATACACTGGGCACCAGTGTACTTAAAACAGGCATTCGCAAGTGCCTGACCAACCTGGTTCTGCTAACAGAAAATCATCAAAGTAATGTATGATGTTTCTTTGTCTCAGTTCTCTGCTTGGCCACCCAATGCAAAAATGAACTGAAAAGTGCAAAGTAGGAGAAGGAGACAGAGCATTCCATAGTATACAAATCTTCAAATAGTATTGTCCCCCACAATATTAGATAAGTGAAATTGTCTTCACCTCGTATTCACGAGGTGAAGACAATTTCACTTATCTAATGAGTCTATATAGCTCTTTGATTCTTCCAATTTGTCAAACATTTGTATCCCATTCTCACTCCAGATTTGCAGCTTAGCTGGAAATTGTAGGGTAAATCTGATTTTCTTCACTACCAATCTGGAGCACAGGAGGACAAATTCTTTTCTCTTTGCCGACACTTTCAATGAGTAATCTTGGAAGATCCAAATTGCTCGGGACTGATACCGCAAGTCAGGTTTCCGGCAATATGCCTGCAGAATTTGCTGCTTTGAATTTGAGCAATTTAACTATGATCACTCTCAGTTTGTTACCATTCTCTATCTTGGCGCCGAGACGATGAGTCCTCTCAATCACAATGGGTTTTACAGAATCAGGGAGGTCCAGCACTTCCGACAGCCATTTTGCAAATATCTTTGCTACTTGCTGCTCCTCTGAAGATTCATTCCACCCCACAAATCTCAGATTGTTGCAGCAAGAGCGATTTTCTAAGTCATCAATCTTCTCTTCTTGTGCCACCAACAATGTTTCCAAATTTTGCAGCTTACACTAAAATGCCACTGCCTTGTCCTCCACTACCAAAACGCGGCCTTCAAGAGAGTCCAATTGCAGTCCAAATTTGGTAATAATATTCTTTAAATCTGCTATCTGCTCCAATATATTAGCTAACTTGCCACTTATCGTAGTGGTTACTGCTGCCATAAGGCCATTGATTGCCATGCCCACCAAGCATCTGGTGGGCCTTTATCCTTCCTGGCAGTCATTTTGTCTGTAGTCGGCTTAGTTTTCTCTTTCTCCATTTTTGCTATTGGAGGTTCTGGAGAATGCTGCATATATTTATCCTGTTGTTGGCAATAAAGAAGCTGCGATGGGTATAGATTTGTAGGCTGCGATAGGTATAGATTTGCAGGGGATGGCACATGGAGCACCAGCAAACACGTCTGCTTGAGCTTGCTGCCTAATGTGACTCCTGAGCCTGGAATTCTTAAAACAGGCATTCGCAAGTGCCTGACCAACCTGGTTCTGCTAACAGAAAATCATCAAAGTAATGTATGATGTTTCTTTGTCTCAGTTCTCTGCTTGGCCACCCAATGCAAAAATGAACTGAAAAGTGCAAAGTAGGAGAAGGAGACAGAGCATTCCATAGTATACAAATCTTCAAATAGTATTGTCCCCCACAATGAAAACCCAACAAAGGAAACTACATGGATGGACTAGGAGGAGCTTAAAGGTAGACTTTATATAAGTCTTAGCCATTAAGGTACCTTTTTTGCAAGTTCTCAGCAATGAGATAGTGCTGTCGAAAGATGAATATTTTACCGTGCATTCCTCTTGACTCCCCACGCGGGTACAACAAAATCTGAATAAGCCTGAATTTACCTGTCTCCTTTTTTGGAATAACCACTAACAGTGAAAATATCATGACTTTGAACAGGGGGTTAGTGAATGGACCAGCAATTTATTTATTTATATTTTATTTATTTAACACTTTTCTATACCAACCTTCATGGTTAAAGACCATATCAGATCGGTTTACATCGAAATGGGGAACTGTAACAAAAACAATAGTTTAAACAGGAAGAACAAAGTTACATATAACAAGGATACTTGGAAGCATAGACTGCTGGAGAAAAAAGGCCTAGGAACGCAGTAAACAAAGAGTATAAACAATTGTTGAGTCAGGGGAGGATCTTATTAAGGACTAGAAGGTAGTGCGGAGTGTTACTGAGATCCATTGTTCAAGAAGGATGCTCGGTCGTCTAATGTGTCTAATGTCAAGTCTAATGTCAATTCTACCAAGGGACACTTCAAAGTCAATTTTCTGCTGCACAATGTTGCTGTAGTGCATGATTGAGGACACAGTAATTGAGGAATTACTACTAATCACCCCTTGGTAAGGGAAAGAAAATCCCTCTCTGAATCCTTCAAGTATTTTAAAAGTTGCTCTGTGTCTGGGGTAATGATCAAGCCATTACATGGATAGTTTTAACGGAGACGGAAGATGAAAATCTCACTCAGATTTACTGGAACTCCCTGTTGTGACCCTCTTAGAGTTGTATGGTTCATGAAACAGATAGAACAAGCATGCTTAAACTTACAGTCCTGAAGATTACAGGACAACTTGCTGAAACACCAACAGATATTATTGTTCTGAGATGACTCGGCCAGGAGACTGGTGGCATTGTTATGTTTCTGAGCCATCTGCCCTGCTCTCTTTACATCATGTGCCTTGTTCATCATCTGTTTTATCCACAATTCTAAGTCCTGGATACCCCAGGCCATGAAGTGGTTCTCTACCATTTTGACCCTGAAGCACTCATCATAATTTAGCCATGCCTGTTACGGCTATGGCTGCTGTGCAACCGCCTCACCACCAGGGGTCCCTCTAGAGCTGGCTCTCCTGACAGGCCCAGTCCATCTCCCTTGTCCACTCTATGTTCTGGGCTTTCCCTTATAACCCTGCCTGACAGTTCCCTCGGTGCTTCGGCATCGAGCTCGCCTGGGCTCCCTGCTCTAGCCTTCCTTGCTTGCTGTGCGTATGGTCCTTGGACCTTGCTTTGCCTAGCCTTGCCTTGCGCGGCCTTCGGGCCTTCTTCCTTGCCTTGCCTTGCCTTCGGGCCTTCTACCTTACTTTGCCTTGCCTTGCGCGGCCTTCAGGCCTCCTACCTTGCTTTGCCTTGCCTTGCGCTGTGTGTGCCTTCGGGCCTTCTACCTTGCTTTGCCTTACCTTGTGCTGTGTATGGTCTTCGGACCTTCTGCCCTGCCCTGCCTTGCTTACTGTGCGTGTGGTCCTTCGGGCCCTCTGCTCTGCTGTGTGTGTGTGTGTGTGTGTGTGGCCTACGGGCCCTCTGCCCTGCCATGTGTGTGTGTGTGAGGCCTTCGGGCTCTCTGCCCTGTGTCCGTGTGTGGCCTACGGGCCCTCTGCTCTGCTGTGTGTCCATGTGTGGCCTACGGGTCCTCTGCCCTGCCGTGTGTGTGTGTGTGAGGCCTTCGGGCTCTCTGCCCTGTGTCCGTGTGTGGCCTACGGGCCCTCTGCTCTGCTGTGTGTCCGTGTGTGGCCTACGGGTCCTCCGCCCTGCCGTGTGTGTGTGTGAGGCCTTCGGGCTCTCTGCCCTGTGCCCGTGTGTGGCCTACGGGCCCTCTGCTCTACTGTGTGTCCATGTGTGGCCTTCAGGCCCTCTGCCCTGTGTCCGTGTGTGGCCTATGGGCCCTCAGCCCTGCCGTGCATGTGTGTGTGTGGCCTTCGGGCTCTCTGCTCTGCCGTACGTGTGTGTGTGGCCTTTGGGCTCTTTGTCTTTCTACTACCTGCCCTGACCCAGCCTGGACCCAGACACTGCTACCTGCCGCCTGCCCTGACCCAGCCTGGACTTTTACACTGCTTCTTGCAGCCTGCCCTGACCCAGCCGGGACCCAGACACTGTTTCCAGCCATCCCTGTCTCTCTCCACCTGGAGCCACCCTTTTGGGTGGTGTTCACTACACCTGAACATAGCCCAAGCGTAACAATGCCTACCCTTCATAATCCTTGAATGCTTACAGAATGGTGTCAATACTCTAAACAATAAAACCCAAAAGTGAAAGAATACCTATATTGAAAACCCTATATAAATCTAACTTGAAAGGATGCAGATGTGTATACATGAAATTGCATATCAATGTAAATTCATAAAAGAATGACCATCATACCAAGACTTTGATAGGCTTATCATGCGAAGTTACAATTTTGCTGTTACAACTGCGGGGCCTTCGAATCCTGTTGAGGACACAGAGGCATGGTCGCCTGCTCCTGGGAGATGGTGAGCCCTTGGGCCACAGGATGGCTCAGGGTGGAGCCCCAAGACACACCGTGGGAGGTGAGAGGGTACAGGCATGGGCGGAACACGGAACAACAGGGACGTCTGGAACACGGAGCATGGAACATCAGGAACTTCTGGACTGGGAACATATGATGTAGGAGCTCCAACGAGGAACATCAGACAAAGGAGACCAGAAACATCAAGACCATGGAACACGAAACCATCTGGACAGGAGCAGACCACGGAAGACCTTGACCGGAGAAGAGGAACATGGATGACCATGGAATCCGATTCAAAGGACTCCGAGGATGTGAAGCTGAGCACTTTTATAGGGCTGGACTAGGGCAAGGACTGATGATATCATTCGGTGGGGCTGTGGGCTTTTCCCGCCGCTGGCCCTTTAAATATCCTGAAGAGGAGTATGCCCGCGCCTAGAGGAGCCTGGAGGATGGAGAAGTCGGCGGCGGCACCAGAGCCATGAAGAAAACAAGGCCAGAAGCGGCCTCCATGCCATGAAGATGAATGAAGTCATCGGCGGTGGCTCCCTGCCACTTGGGAGCAAAGTCAGCAGCAGCAGTGGCTTCCTGCCGCTTAGAAAGGGCATCTGCGGCGCCTTTGCAAGCCGTGAAGATGGAACAGTACCAGAGGTTGCTTTCTGCTGCAATGGAGGGCTCCTGGCAACGTCTTCCCCGCCGCGAAGACGGAGTAAGTGGCAGCAGATCCAGAGCCGCATGGGAGGAGGAGCAGCAGTGGTCCGGGTGGCCAGGAGGTGGCCTAGACTTCAAGAAGGAGTCCTTCAGCGTCAGGCCGGCATAGCACATCCGGCAGCGGTAAGTGGAGGGCCTGCTCTCGGGATGGGCTCCGCGAGCAGGATCGTAACATTTGCCCATATCAAGTACTTATATTTTTAATCATCAGTCATTCTTAAATAAATGTGGGAGCTCCTCTCACTGGGTGCACCAAACACTTTAATCTTCTTTTGGATTTTTTTGAAAACATTTTTATGCACTTAAAAAGATCATTTATATAATGTTAGACCACACTTATCTTTAAAGTAGTCTTCAAAAAGTGAATGAGATGCTGATTGAGAAATGTTCCCCAATGCATGGAATTGAAACTCCCGACATTACAATGTTTTGGAAGATAAAAGGATGTATTTATTTATTTGATGAGTTTTATATACCATCATTCGGTAGAGCCATCATGACGGTTTACAAAGTGTACATTTTTCTTAGCAGTTTTGCAACTGTATAACAATGTGAACATTTACAGAAATAAACATATCAAGTCCAGAAAGCATTATCAGGTTGGATGAGGAGAGTATGCATGTTCAGGTTGGAGAGAATGTATTAAGAGGTTTATAGATGAGCATTCATTTGAGAGTTGGGATGATCAGACGTATGAAGGTCAGTGTAAAATTTGCGAAACATTAAGGTTTTTAGGTCTTTTTTTAATGTTTTTAGGTTGTGCTTGGTTCTCAGGACTTTAGGTAGGGTGTTCCAAAGTTTGGGAGAGGCGATGGAAAAGGCTCTTTCTCTTGTTGTTGCCAGATGCGCATCTTTGATGCTGGGGATGTTTAGGTTACCTAAGTTATTAGAGCGTGGGTTTCTTGGAGGATTTTGAGGAATTATGTTTAGGGTGTTTAGACCTTGATGATCATTGTTTAGAATTTTGTGAATGATGGTCATTTCTGTTGCGGCCTCGAGGCCTTGCATTCTGTTGTGTTGAATGGCCTCGAAGGCCTTGCATTCTGTTATACTCTGGTGTTTTAGTGTGCCCTTGGACCTCAGCCTGACCCCAGGCGCACCCAGGGCCGACCCGAGGGTTGACGGCGTATTCCTGCGTGACTGGCAGGCTACCCTCCACCAGGCCTGCAATCTCCCACGGCCAACAACAAGAAGGTGTTGGAATGTGAATGGTCCTCCGACCATTCCGAGGCCTTTCGGACCTGCTGCGTGGAACAGCATGGAGCAGCAGGCCTGGCCTGAGGTTGAGGGCAGAAGCTGGACTGAGAACTGGAACCAGGCAGGATCTGTAGCAAGACTCGGGTACTGGAACCAGGCAGGAACTATAGCAAGACTCGGGTACTGGAACCGGTGGGGATGCAACAGCATCACAGACGAGGGCTAGTACGAAGACATCACAGAAGACACATTGCACAGTCTCTTAGGGCGCCCTACTCAGCCCACCCGCGGGACTGAGTCATGGACCACCTTGTCCCACTGTGCGCCCTACACAGCCCGAAGGCTGGTCACGGACCACGAGGAAAGCGGGACATGCGCAGGGAATATCCAGGCGAGGAGGAACTCCGATGTCAGGAACAATGACATCCGAAGCTCCGACGCCTGGCAGGAACAGAAGCTCCAGGCGCAGGGACGGATCCCATCTGTTGGCCACTCCAAGGCCCAGCAGGTCAGAAGGCCAGGAGCACATACGAAGATGCAGGGAAGATCATCCGGGAAGGCGGGAACATCAAGACGTAGAAGATCATGGCAGGACATCAGGACGAAGATCAGGACAGGAACATCAGGATGCCTGGACGGGACATCTGGACAGGGACCTCAGGCACAAAGACAAGACTTGACATGGCGAAACAACAGGAACTCCATTGAGAAGACAAAAAGGCCTGATGGAGCTCTGGCAGGCAGGAGCCTCCAGAAAGAAGACAGTTCGATGCAAGGCAAGAAACAGACTGCCGGAGCAGCCCTTTATATGGCCGAAACAGGAAGTCCACTTAAAGGTGGGGCCAGCACACTTCCCTTGCCTGGCCCTTTAAATCTGGCAGAGAGGTGCGGGCCGGCGCCTAAGAAGCAAGCAGGAAGCTGTGCAGGACCGCGTACAGTGGCCTGCACCGACGTAGAGACGCTGAGAAGGCAGGGCTGGCCTGAATGCAGGCCCTGACGTCGGCAGCGGCTCCAGCCGCTGCGAGGAGGCCCCGGGGGCGGCTCCAGCCGCCGGACCAGCCCAAGGATGCAGCCTTAGCATCGCGAAGATGCCGGTGACATTAGGGGCAGTCTCGGCCCACTGTGAGGGGCAGGAAGGCCGCGGTTCCGACCGCGGGGGAGAAGAAGATCCAGGGCAGCCTCCGGGCCTCATGGGGCAAACGACAGACTGCGGCTCCAGCCGCGCAAGAGGCCCAACGGCGGAGTCCTGCCGTGTCGGGTGAAGAAGGGCAGCATGGGTGAGTAGTTCTGCTCGCGGGGGGGGGGGGGACCCGCGGGCAGCAGGTCATAACAATTGATTTGTAAGCAATACGTGCTGTAATAGGGAGCCAGTGAAGTGAGGTCAGTATGGGCGTTATGTGGTCCCTTCTTTTTGTTCCTGTTAGAACTCTAGCAGCTGAGTTCTGCAGTATTTGGAGTGGTTTGAGGGTTGAAAAAAGTATTCCTATTAGTAAGGAGTTGCAATAGTCGAAGGTGGAGAAAATAAGTAGTTGTAGGACAGTTCTGAAATTGTAAGGGTTGAGAAATGGTTTCAGATGTCTTAGGGTTAGGAGTCTGTGGTATCCTTCTTTAGTTTTATTTAATATGTGGTTCTTGAAAGAAAGATCTTTATCAATGATAATTCCGAGGTTCCTGGTGTGGGTGGTAGGGATTATAGATATAATTTGTTTGTCTGGTATTGTCAGGGGTGGTGGAGTTGGATTGTGTTTTTTGTCCATGAGTATTATTTCGCTAGCACAGACTATTGTAACACACTCTTCCTTGGATTACCACAGTCAACACTAAGACCACTCCAAATCTTACAGAACTCTGCAGCCAGAATTCTAACTGGAAAAAGCAGAAGGGACCACATCACTCAAACTCTTGCGGAATTACACTGGCTGCCAATCAAACAAAGAGCACAATTTAAAACACTTTGCACAATCCACAAGCTAATCAATGAAGAAAATACAGATTGGTTAAACACTGCATTAAGACTACATATTCCCCAAAGGAATCTCAGATCAGCAAATAAAGCCTTACTAACCATACCCTCTGTAAAGACAGCTAAACTGACACAAGTAAGGGAAAGAGCATTATCATTAGCCGGCCCTATATTATGGAACTCAATGCCACCCGAAATAAGACTAATGAGAGACCATAAACTCTTCAAAAAAAGCCTAAAAACATGGCTTTTCAAAAAAGCATTTCATAATGAGAATGGGGAATAGGTAGTACTAAGAAACTAGAAAAGGACTTATACACACAGGCAAAAGTCACCAGATAACATATATGCGTTCTTTACCTTTATTTTTATCACACTTAAGTTTTAAGTTAAAGAATTACAGTATATCGCATATATGGATAGCCCATAAAGGGAATTTCAATACACACTACATATAGCTTATAATATTTTGAATCATGTATCTGAACAACCTCGGCACCCTCTGTTTAAAGTAAAATCTATTTCAAATTTATTCATGTGCCTATTTGTAAACCGTTGTGATGGTATATCACTAAACGATGGTATAGAAAAGTTTTTAAATAAATAAATAAATAAATAAATAAATTACAGTTTTGTCGAAATTGATTGTGAGCTTCAGAGAATTTAGGAGATGTTTGATTGAAATAAGTAGATCTGATGTTTTCTTGTAGGTGTCTTCGATCGAATTTTGTATGGGAATTAGAAGCTGAATGTCATCAGCGTAGAGGAAGTGTGTGATTCCATATTCTTTTAGTAGTTGGCAGATGGGGAGAAGGTATATGTTGAAAAGGGTGGCAGATAAAGCTGATCCTTGAGGGACTCCAGTGTTGAGGTTGATCATTTTTGATGGGTTGTTGTTGATTAATACTTGGTAGTTTCGATCAGATAGATAGGAAGAAAACCATTGTAAGGTGGTGCCAGTTAAGCCAATTTGGGTTAGCCGCTCCAACAGTATATTGTGGTTTACTGTGTCGAAGGCAGCTGAGAGGTCAAGGAGTATAAGCAAGTATTTTTCACCTTTGTCAAAGCCTCTTAAAATAATGTCATTTAGGGAGATGAGGAGAGATTCTGTGTTTAGGTTTTTTCTAAATCCATATTGGGATGGAGGTAGGATGCTGTTTGTCTCAAGATATTCGTCAAGTTGATTGTGTACGATGATGAATCATTGTTGCAAATTTCAGCAAAATCCCTCCTATAAGGGAAGACAATACGTTTCTTTAAAAAAAAAAAAAAAAAAACCAACATGGGGGGGGGGGGCAGGTGAAAATGCTGTTCACATCTCAAAAAGTGACACAGACATAAAATTGCATTGAGATCACTTACTTGCAAACAATTTGGAAATGTAGTTTCTCTGTGCAGCACACTTGAATCTCTTAAAAAGCCGCTAATTAGGACCAACAGAAGATGAAAGGAAAACCACAAGACACTTAAACAATAGGTGGCAAAATGCACTCAAAGAGCCAACTGGATATGCAAACACACTTACTGCTTTCAGTACCACTGCAGTTTAGAAGCAGGAAATGGTTGGAATGATGCCGGTAGAGAAAGCTGCTAAACCTGAAGAAAGATTAGTGTAAGTTTCTCGGCCTTTCACTAAACTTCTTGTTAATGCTATATGGTCACCAAACATCATATTTCACACAGCAATTTATTGTACATCTCCACCGCCCTTGAGCCCCACATTGGGTGGCATTTTATATAATCCTTTTTTTAAAGCAGTAGGTTCTTTCAGGGCATACAAACAAGTATTTATAAATTGGGGCTGTGTCTCTTGCCACTTTATTACTTTACTGGGCCTCTCAGAAGCAGAGGTCATGACTGACAAAGATCAGTCAAATATCACAATCTCTAAATGAGAGAAGGGGGTGACAAAATATCTCCTCTCAACAAAAAGAGAAATACTTTCAGTTAAAATTTCTAAAACGTCCTGCGAAGTTCCTAGATCAGGGCTTCCCAAACTTTTAGCCAATGTGACCCCATTTTAGCACTTGAAAATTCACACAACCCCAGAGGACAACCAAACCTAATTAGCCGGGTATAGTTTGCCTCCAACAATCCCTCCACTCACCATTCCTGCACTCCAACTGATCCCCTCTCTCAACTTCCATCCCCCTCCAGAGGGCTTCTCAACCTCTGCCCCTCCATCTGATCCCCCTCATATCCCCCAGTTCCTCTCCCTTTCCCAGCCTAGCCTCTCGCTCACCCACTCCAGCTTTTTACATCCTCCTCACTGAACCTCTCTCACCTCCAAGCCATTTTTGTAACCCCAATTGATCATCCGTAACCCTTCTTCTCTTTTCTCATCCCCCCCCCCCACAGTTGATACTCTTACCCCTAGCTCCTCTCTTGCATCGCCCCCCTCTCACAGCCAATCCCTCTCCCACTGATCCAGCCCTCAAGCCCTTCCTGTATCTGATCCCTCCCTTCAAACAGCCCGCATCCAAACATCCCCTTGACTAGGATCAGCAGCAACATTTTCCTTTGGGCCTCAGGCGATAAGTGGATGACAGTTAGTGGGAAGAGAGGGCAGGCTGATGGCAGGAGCAACATTTTTCTCTTAGGAAAGTTCAGTGATGGGAGAGGATAGAGAAGAAGTGACAACCTGCACAGACCTGTGCACATTCTATCCACTCTTCCCGAATGGCTGGTCCAATGCCTGATGTTGATCTGCAACTGGCAGCAGCATTAGTAATGAAAGTCAGCACAGGATCTGTGAGCCAGTAAAAGCTCACAGGCCCAGCAGTGGCCCCAGTTCCTCCTCACACATGGCTTCCTGTTAAAGTGGAAACTCAAGTGAGGTCGGGAGCATTGCAGGACCTGAGAGTACATGCTAGCGCCAAGATCCCATGCTGATTTCCACTACTTCTGCTGCAGGTGATGTCTGGAGAGGACTGCCCTTTAATGCATTTGTGACCCTGGCTGGAGGTTTTGTGACCCCATTTGAGGTCCCGACCCACAGTTTGGGAAACTCTGCCCTAGATGTATTTTTTTGTATATTTACAGTAGTTCTATCTTGTACCGATCATACCGAAGAATTCCACCTTCTAAGTATCAAATGTGGTAACTGGAAGGGGGACAATATGTAAATCTACAGCTTTAAAACTAAATTTTCAAAAGGGAAACTTTGATAAAATGAGGAAAATAGAAAAAAACTGAAAGGTGCAGCTGCAAAGGTTAAAAGTGTACAACAGGCATGGACATTGTTTAAAAATACAGTCTTTGAAGTGCAGTCCAGATGTATTCTGTGCATTAAGAAAGGTGGGAGGAAAGCAAAACAATTACTGGCATGGTTAAAAAGTGAAGTTAAAGAGGCTAATTTATCAAAAAAAAAAAAATCCTTCAAAAATTGGAAGAAGGATCCATCTGAAGAAAATAGGAAAAAGCATAAGCATTGTCAAGTTAAATGTAAAACATTGATAAGGCATGTTAAGGAAGAATTTGAAATGAAGTTGGCCGTAGAGGCAAAAACTCATAATAACACCTTTTTTAAATATATCGAAGCAAGAAACCTGTGAGTGAGTCAGTTGGACTGTTAGATGACCAAAGGGATAAAGGGGATCTTAGGGAAGATAAGGCCATTGCAGAAAGACTAAATGAATTCTTTTCTTCTGTGTTTACTAATTAGGATGTTGAAGAGATATAGGTTCCAGAGATGTTTTCAAGGGTGATGATTCAGATGAACTGAACCAAATCACTGTGAACCTGGAAGATGTAGTAGGCCAGATTGACAAGCTAAAGAGTAGCAAATCACCTGGACCAGATGGTATGCACCCCAGGGTTCTGAAGGAACTAAAATTGAAATTTCAGATCTATTAGTTAAAATTTGGATGATTTTAATAATATCATCCATTGTACCTGAAGACTGGAGGGTGGCCAATATAACTCCAATATTTAAAAAGGGCTCCAGGAGTGATCCAGGAAAATATAGACCAATGAGCCTGACCAGTGCCATGAAAAATAGTGGAAACTATTCTAAATATCAAAATCACAGAGCATATAGAAAGATATGGTTTAATGGAACACAACATGCATTTATCCAAGGCAAGTCTTACCTCACAAATCTGCTTCATTTTTTTTAAGGGGTTAATAAACATGTGGATAAAGGTGAGCCAGTAAATGTAATGTATTTGGATTTTCAGAAGGCGTTTGACAAAGTCCCTCATGAGAGGCATCTAAGGAAACTAAAAAGTCATGGGATAGGAGGCGGTGTCCTTTCGTGGATTACAGACTGATTGAAAGACAGGAAACAGAGCATAGGTTTAAATGGTCAATTTTCTCAGTGGAAAAGGGTAAACAGTGGAGTGCCTCAGGGATTTGTACTGGGACCCATGCTTTTCAATATATGTATAAATGATCTGGAAAGGAATATTACGAGTGAGGTAATCAAATTTGCAGATGATACAAAATTATTCAGAGTAGTTAACTCACAAGCTGATTGTGATAAATTGCAGGAGGACCTTGTGAGACTAGACAACTGGGCATCAAAATGAAATTTAATGTGGACAAGTGCAAGGTAATGCATACAGGGAAAAATAGTCCATGCTGTAGTTACAAGGTGTTAGGTTCCATATTAGGAGCTACTACCCAGGAAAAATATTTAGGCCTAATAGTGGATAATACATTGAAATAGCTCAGTGTGCTACAGCAGTCAAAAAGAAAACAGAATTTTAGGAATTATTAGGAAGGGAATGGTAAATAAAACGGAAAATGTCATAATGCCTCTGTATCTCTCCATGGTGAGACCACACTTTGAGTACTGTGTACAATTCTGGTTGCCACATCTCAAGAAAGATATAGTTCGATGGAAAAGGTACAGAGAAGGGTGATCAAAATGATAAAGAGGATGGAACAGCTCCCCTATGAGGAAAGGCTAAAGAGGTTAGGGCTGTTCAGAAGAGACAGCTGAGGGGGGATATGATAGTGGTCTTTAAAATCATGAGAGGTCTAGAACGGGTAGATGTGAATTGGTTACTTATACTTTCGGGTAATAGAAGGACTAGGGAGCACTCCATGAAGTTAGCAAGTAGCACATTTAAAATTAATTGGAGGAAATTCTTTTTCACTCAACACACAATTAAGCTCTGAAATTTGTTGCCAGAGGATGTGGTTAGTGCAGTCAGTGTAGCTGGGTTTAAAAAAGGTTTTGATAAATTCATGGAGGAGAAGTCCATTAACTGCTATTAATCAAATTAGAGAACAGCCACTGCTATTACTGGCATCAGTAGCATTGGAACTACTTAGTGTTTGGGTTCTTGCCAGGTACTTGTAACCTGGAATGGCCTCTATTGGAAACAGGATGCTGGACTTGATGGACCTTGGTCTGACCCAGTATGGCAATTTCTTATGTTCTTATGTACTGCTTTATGATGCATTTTTTTTTTGTATTCATGAGGATTCATAATGAATGAAAGTATGTCTCCCATTCTTTTGGTGAGATGCATCATAATGGAGACATAATACACTGCCACCAGTAGAGAATGCATGGAGACTCAAAATGGCCCTGCCCCCTCCATGCTGATGTCACTTAAGCAACCTCCCCCTCCACCCCATACACACACATGGGGACTGGTTGCTCCTGGGTGGATCACGCTCCAAGAGGTGAACATTTGGGAACTCCTTCAGAAGCAGCTTTAGGACTCAGGCTATGATAGTTATTTAGGGTCAGTGGGTGGGTTGCATATAGTATGACACCATGGGGTATGTTGTTTATTATTGACTAGCTGTACCCGGCCACGTGTTGAGGTGGCTCAGTCTGATTAAATGGAAAGAAAGAAAAGAGAACGCGCACTTTTCTAATATGTTTAAGCAAGCTGTTCTCTGTTCAGCTCTTTGTGCTTTGGCTGCTGCAGGCTGTAGTTGCTTGTGATCTCTTCATAGCCGCTTTCTACTGCATTTGCTCTGCTCTGGCCATCCCAACTCCCTCCCTCCCTTCCCCGGTGGTGGACGGACTGGCTCGGCGACTCTTCTACCCTTTCCTCCTCCTGTGTGTAACTGTCCGGCAGTCCCTACTCCCTCCCCCTTCCCCAGCGGCGGAGGAACGGGCTGAGCTGTTTCTCAGAGCAGCGACTCGTCTGCCCTTTCCTCCTCCCCTCTGTGACACTCAGCACGTAGCGCAGAGCTCTAAGGTCTGCACATGCGCGGTAGAGCTGCTCTCTACTGTGCATTTGCGGTCCTTCGGTCAGAGCCCATTTATATTGTAGATAGCATGTGTTGCTTGTACGTCCAACAGATGGCGCTGTTTTTCCAAAAAAAGCATGTTTTTACCTGTCACAGGTGTGACATCTATATAATATAGGTATATAAAAACGCGTATATTCAAATGCAATGTTGTGTCAAAATTTCAAAGCAATCGGTGAAGAACTTTCGGAGATTTAAGATTTTGAACAAACAAACATTTACATTTTTATTTATATAGATTGTTATTGTTGTATGAACTGTATTTAGAATGATGTTGTTTTTGTTTTTATTTTTGTAACCTGTCTTATTCCTTAGTACAGGGGTGGCCAATTCTGGGCCTCAAGAGCCACAAATAGGCCTGATTTTCAGGACATCCATAATGCATATGTATCAGATAGCTTTGAATATAATGGAGTCAGTATATGCAAATTTATTCAATGCATATTCATTGTAGATATCCTGAAAACCAGATCTGTTTGTGGCTCTTGAGGACTGGAGTTAGTCATCCATAACTTAGTGAGAATAGGGGATGGCATTAGAATTAGGCTTGTATGATATAAATTGTTAATTTTATGTTTATGTATTTTGATGCTATTTAAATATTGCATTTATTATGTTAGCTGCTATGGGACTTATCTTAGGAGGAGGTAGGATAGAAATAATAAAATAGAATAATCTCATTGATAGATGTATGCCACTGGGAATGCACCTTATCGATGATGTGACTGTAGTGCTATTTTTCAAATTCACCCATTGTTTGATAATAATGTAGGAATGCAGTTTGAGACTGAGACAGTCATATAAGAAACCTCTCTTTTTTTTTCTTTGCAGACAGTGTGTTTGTAATACATGAGCAATGAACACTGGAACTCCTAAGGTAGGCATTGATTTTGTCAAAACAGTGGCTGACCAGGTACTGAATTTCAACTGTTATTTATGAAGGGGGTGATATATACTCACTAGCTATAAGGAAAAATAGACTCCTTTGAAATAATATTATCTTTGATACCCCCAAAATATTTTCTGTTGAAATTTTTTTTAAACTTGATTTTGCTTGAAAAGCACGGTGTTTGTGCTACATTTTGATTTCATGGAATGAATTTTCAATGGGGTTTGCATGTAAAAATAGCATATACACATATAAATAGCATGTACATGCAGGTATACTAGTTTCTAAAACTTGAAAGTGTGCACATACCTTTCTACCAGGGAGAAAAAAGGGGTGGACTGGGGCATTCCAGAGAGTGGTTCGGAAAAATGCCAGCAAGTTCCTATCTGTAAGAGGTATACACGCATCCATGACTGACCTTATCCAAACATTTTTACACCTGCTAATTGACTTGCGCAATTGAAATTGGACTTGTCTTTTGTCTGCAGTTTTTGGCTAGAAGGTCTATGTGAACTGGAGGGGGTTCAGGGTGAAGTAGTAGAAGGGTCTAGGTGAACTGGAGAAGGGCTGGGTGAACTGGTAGAAGTATTGGCAAACTGGTGAATCCAAGTACACACAAGTATTTTCAGAATGGTATATGGCGCATACTTTATAAAGTACCTACTCCTGCATTTAAATCAGGGTGATTAGGCAGATATGTTATATATTTTACATGCCTAAATTATAAAACAGGCAGAGAAAGGAAATGTTGTTTTCTGACATTGAATATATATGCATTTACTGAAACATGTGCACATACTTTGGGGGCAGAAATACATGGTAGTTTATAAACTGTGCAGCACCTGCCACATGGTTTATAAAATAATTGCATACATCTCCACACATCCACTTACATGTGCAAATTGTGTACCGCAGACAGTTTTGAAAGTTGTGCTCAATATGATTGCAGAATTGTTCCGCCCCCACTCAAACTCTTTTGTTTGCAGGAGGAATTGGAGATGCTTGTATTTTAGTGATTTCTTTTTATTCACAATATTATTTGTAGTTGTAACTAATTAGAAACTTGTCTGCATTTACTCTCCCAGATATCTTAGATATGAGTAAATATCAATCCAAAAGTAGCAATGAATTTCAGTGCCATGCTATATTATAATACTAAAATGATCATATCCTTTGGGTGGCACGAACAGTTCTCACAATGTGGTCAGGTCATACACAATATGTGTCAGAGAGCTCAGCTCAAGCAATTAGTGCAAGCCTAAAACCAGGGGGACTCTGCTGCATGTGCATGGCACCAAGAAGGACATTGAATTTTGCGGTCTGGGAAAACAAATAACCAGGCAGCCTGCTCACCCATGGTTCAATGCTGCTCACACCCAGCCTAGGAAAACTTGACACATAACTTGGAAGAAATGGTTGCAGCCATTTATTAGAGTAACCTAACATGGGAGTCTAATTTAAGTGCTGAGTCCTACCAATAATGCCTACTCTTGCCTTTGGGCAGGTGCCAATAACTATGACTCTTTCCACCCAAGTGAAACCATGGGGGTCTTACTCCCTGTGAGCCCTTGGAAAGATGTCATGACCAGAAAACCCGGAGGGGTCTCGGTCCGGCTGCCACTCAGAAGCCCCACCAGAACCCCTCCTCACATATGCAGCTATCAATCCATCAAGGCCCAAACCCCAGGCTTGACATTCAACATCCATGGCCAAAAACTGAGTGGTGGCCCATAGGCCCCTCACATCCATACCAGCACCTCCCTGCTTCTTTCTACTATCTCCCGTGTTACAATAGGCTTTCCTGGACTCGGTTGCTGCTGCCATGACAACATAACAAATAAACAATAAACCTGCTACCTAACAATTAATTCTGGCTAACACAAGGGGAGTTAGGCAGGGAATCAGCGTTGCTTCGGGGCTGAAGGAGAAAGAGGCTGAGCTGAGGGAAGCCAGAGGATATTAAATCTCCCGCCTGCCGCCCCTCCTCCGACATGACATGGCACGCTCCTCTGGGCCAAACTGGTGGTCCAGTGTAAGGGCGCGTTTTGTTGACATCACCGCACCCAACGCCGGAACAACCTAGAGGAGCTGTGTCAAACGTGGCATCGCCAAGAAGAGGAGCCCCCGCAGCACCAGCAACACAATGCCAGCACCATCATCTTTATCACGGGGTGGGGGGGAACAAGCCCCCTGGCGCACCCGAAGTAAGGTCTGGTGCGGTGAGAGCGGCCGCCCACACGGATGCATCGGGCACCCAGTTATTAGCGGTACTGCTGCCCATTAACCGAGCAGCCTGGACACCCATGGTTCAACGCCGTCCCCACCCAGCCTAGCTAGATGCCTCCAATAACACACACACAAAGAAAATGTGACACATAGCTTGGATGAAATGGTCACAGCCATTTATTAGAGTAGCTAACAGGGGAGTCTAATTTAGGAACCGAGTCCTACCAATAATGCCTACTCTTGCAGCCGGGAAGATGCCAATAACTCTGCCTCTTTCCGCCCAAGCAGAACCGCAGGGTCTCGCTCCCTGCAAGCCCCCGGACAGGCGTCGTGATCGCCAAGACTGGAGGGGTCTCAGCCCAGGCACCACACACCAAGCCCCGCCGGAGCCCCTACCCACATAGCCAGTCGTTAATCTGTCAAGGCCCAAACCCTAGGTTTGACATTCATCAGGCATGGCCAAAAACCAAGTGATGGCCCATAGACCCTTCTCATCCATACCAGCACCTCCCTGCTTCCTTCTACTGCCTCCCAAGTTATAATAGGCTTTCCTGGACTCGGTTGCCACCACCACAGGGGCCCCAGCATGTGAGGGCAAGGAAGTACCCTTCCGCCCACGTGTGACAGGTTCCCCCATACAAAACAACCATGTGTTGCATTCGTGCCTGTTTCTCGCCCTCGCCCCACCCTCTCTACTTATGTGGCGACTCCTTCCAGGTCTGACAGACACGGAGTTCTCCTGCCGCATCTCGTAGGGAAACCCCAGGCTGGATTGACGCTACGGAACCGCCATATTCCTGATGACGTAAGGGTCCGCGTGTGCGCGCTCCAGACTTTGAACCAGCAAGGGCGCGAACCTCGGGGGCATCCCCTCATACTGACATCATCCGTTTTCAATTTAAAAGGTCTTTGTTTGCTAACTACAAATGAGTTAGCAAGGACTCGAATGTATCTCCGCCAGATTACGATTCAACCAAGCTACTCTGCTTTTGTACTTACCAGGAGTAGCCGCTCCTCGGGGGCTCCACTCTCTCTATTCTTGATTTTAGATTGTTGGACGGGATCCGGTACTCGCTCCTCGAGGGCCTACGTTCTCGAAGACTCAGAAGACTCCTATTGCCTGGAGGCGATCGCAGACATGAACTGTGAGTCCTATTTCAGACAGGAACCGGTACTCGCTCCACGAGGGCCATTATTCCTAATCGCTAAGGCTCCTTTCAATATAAGACGTCATCGCAGGTACGGAGATTGTGAGTTACCATTGCAGACTACAGATAGGATTCAGTACTCACTCCACGAGGGGCTATGATCCTAACTCCTATTCTCATACTCTCTTCTTCCTCAGAAGATATCGTATACCTCTATCTTACGGATTGCTATTATAGATTGCAGATAGGAACTGGTACTCGCTCCATGAGGGCCTATGTTTCACAATTCTCCCAACTCTCTTCTATTCCAGAAGCCATCCCATAAACAGTTATTGTGAGTTCTATTTCAGACTGCTTATAGGAATCAGTACTCGCCTGCGGCTCCTGTTCCTGAAATATTGAAGATTCTCTGATGCATAAAGAAGACGCTATAGAGATCTACAATTGTGAGTGTATCTTCTACCTCTGGATATGCCCAGCATACCCTGTCTACTCACTACCTATAGTCTCTCCTTACAGCTCAGCAACTCAGAGATCGTGGTTCCAGTATCAGAGGGACTTCAGCCATGCCGGGCATATCGATTCACTACTGCCACCTCTTGTTGTTCTACTTCCAGTCTAATAAAGAACTATCTGTGTTTGTCTCAATACTCCAGCCTAGCTGGTGGTCCCTCTCAGGATCTCCACTTGAGGGCGCTGTCATCTGCCATCGTCCCAGGGATTCACCATTTTACTAAGTGTTCATTCCTTACACTAACAGAATGGTATTATCAACTGCCACTCTGTGGGAGCCAACCCACAGTAGATCACTAACTCCGCCTACAGAGTATCATAAAGTGCTAGCCCCTCCCCTTGGGGGAGCAGCATCGAACATTATGGCTCATGCATCAAACCAGTGAGTAACCTCTGAATAGCTGGCAGAAACAGATCATTTCTCATGTTTGACAAGTGTACTCAGTCCAGAGCGTACAATTCTGTGCAATGCTCGTCCACCAATTCATATCTCAAATGATAACCACCCCAGTGTTGGATGGCTTTGACTACTTGCCGATTGAACCTTCCCCACCATCCAATGCCCATCTTCTTTCGTTGAGGTATGATTTCGAACCAGCAGATATTTGAGGACGGCCACCATGAGGAAAGGTGTCTCAAGTCATCCCTGATCATGTTCAACCCCATTACTCAAATAATTGCCACCAAGGTGTATGATGATAAGGACTGGCAGTGTCAAACTCACTCTTCCCAACTGCAGCATGGGCCAGAGTTGGTGCCATCACATGCCTTCTTGTCCCAGCCATTTGGTAGTCCAGCCTTTTCCTGACATCTGAGGTCATGGCCTTTTTCCGGGCGTGATGATGAATGAGTGGCTGACGATCCACACAACATGAGATCAGACAGCAGCTGTAAGTGACAGGAGAACTTAAATCTTAGCATGCACTCGACCCAGATAGCCTAAATATGAGTAAATGAATCCAAAAGTAACAATGAATTTCAGTGCCATGCTGTAATACTAAAATGATCATATCCTTTGGGTGACTGGTACTATGTTGGTACAGTTCTCACAATGTGGCCAGGTCATACACAAGACATGTCAGAGAGGCCAGCTGAAGCAATCAGTGCAAGACTAAAACCAGGGTGACTCAGTCTGCATGTGCATGGCATTACATAGAAACATAGAAATGACGGCAGAAAAAGACCAATCGGCCCATTCAATCTGCCCAGCAAGCTCCCACACTTATTTTCCCATACTTAAATGTTTCATTATTTTCCCATACTTATCTGTTTCATCTACCACCAAGTTCAGGGCCCTTGTTGGTAACTGTTTGATTCAAATTTCCTGCCATTCCCTGTCATTGATGCAGAGAGTAATGTTGGAGTTGTATCAAAGGTGAGCATAAGGCTTAATGGTTAAGGGTAGTAACCGCCACATCAAGCAAGTTACCCCGATGCTTGGTTGCCCAGACTGCATGGATCAATGCCTTGTTGGATGTTGTCTGAATATAAAACCTGTTTTCCACATTTCCCCCTACCGTTGAAGCAAAGAGCAGTGCTGTATATGTATTCAAAGTGATGTGTCAGGCTTAATTGGTTTAGGGTAGTAACCGCCGTAATAAGCAAGCTACCCCCGTTCTTATTTGTTTATCCAGATTGTGAAGTTCAGTCCTTGTTGATATTGAATTCTGTGGTCTGGGAAAACAAATAAGCATAGGGGTAACTTGCTGATGAGGCTGTTACTACCCTTGATGCAACTCCAACATTGCTCTCTGCTTCAACGGCAAGAGGTAATGGGGAATTAGACTCAAACAGCATCCAACAAGGGCCCTGACTTTGACGGTCTGGGAAACTGATAAATATTGGGGGGAGGCTTGTATGGCGCAGCAGAAACTACCCATATGCTTACTGGGCAGACTGGATTGGCTGTTGGTCCTTTTCTGTTGTCATTTCTATGTTTCTGTGTTTCTATGTTTCCTACAGGGGATCATATCATTTCAATATTCCTAAGCTCCACGGACCCCAAGGAACATGAGATGTAAACTCCACAGTTATATCTGAACTTGCAGATAGGGGAGATGAGCAGATGTGGCTGATTACTGGAATTCATCATACAAACATAAGAAATTCAAGGGTGCTGAAAGATGCAGAGTTACCATGGCTCAGGCCAGTGCATTATTTTAGTTTGTTTTTTTTTTGCTCTTAAAACGCAGATAGGCCAAAACACTAAATTGTATTAATTTGCCCAGGGTTATATGTTCTATCAATTGGTATCAGAAAATCAAAACTGCCTTAACCATTGTATCTGAGCAGGGGAGACATGTGATGGTCCAGGAACCTTGAACCCTGTTGTGCTCCTATATAGAAGATAGATGTTTCAGTTATTTTACTACTTTCTCTTTAGGGTAGTGCTGCCGCCTCCTTTCTAGTTAATCTTTAATAGTGGAGCAAGAATATATTTTATATTGTTTATGTCAATATTTGCATATTGAATTGTATTTTAGGTTTGTTTATTGAAATGCATTTTAATCTTTATTTATAGTGTACTGAATTGTACTAGTTGATTAATTTGTTAGTCGCTTTGGATTCTATTCTTTACTAAAAAAAAAGCAGGATATAAAAATAAATATACTGCAATGCAAAAACTATTTGATTTTGTCAAAGGTTTTCTTTGGTTTATTGCTATCTGAATTCCCAGCACTCTGCCCCCATTCTGTGAACCTCTCTGTAGATATATCTGCACATGCACCATCTGGGCAGCATTCTGTTTTATGTTTTGACTCGAAACTGGATTGTTTAGCATCGGAACTTACAATTACAGTCATTAGAAGCAAAATGTTAATGCTCTACATTAGTCACTGTGTTAACTCCTGAGCGTGACATTTTTGAGAAGGTGTAGCTTGACTAATTCATCTAATTACTTGTTGTCCCATTTGTGCCAGGCTGGCTTTTAAAAATCAATTTGTCTTCGTTTCGGCAACATCTGTGATTTCTTGCCTCAGGAAATCCTGTTTTACAACTGAACACACACATGAACAGTAAGCATCTGATATCATAACCATTGGCGTGTTGCTTAGACAAAAAGAAAACTCACGCTACCTAATGGCCTTATGATTATAATATCAAACCGCAAGCAGATGTTACACCATCTTCTAAGGCCAATTCAAATTTCCATCTCTTCCTTCCTCTCCTTTATATATTTTTTTTCTTCCTTTTTAAACTGCTGCAGATCAGACTGCCTTGTCCTTCTGGAAAGATTTCAGTCTCTTAATGGTGTAGTGATTCAAGCCATGCACATGCAAGAGCCTGTGCTTCATCTGTTTCTTTTTGTTTTTTTCAAGGTGTGGAGAGCAAGATTTGTGAACTGACTTCCAGTCAGTATCATTATATCTGTTGCACACTGAACTAGTCAACTTGTACAAACTGCGAAACAAAAAAACAAATTAGGCATTCTTCTAAAATCTAGCATGAAAGTTGGTATGAATCTAACTGTAGCCCTCTCCTTTTTTTTCTGTATGTACTGGAAAGGGAAAAGTTACAATGGGGTCTTTCCTATTGGCAGGGAAAGCTAAGCTTCGGAGTCCTACAGGCGACATTAAAAGATATTTGTGAGGCAAATTGCACTTGCCACATGGACTTGTTCTAAAAAAATGATTTTACTAAGATAAATTTTAACAGTAATGATCTCTCATGCAATATGTCTGCATGAGAGATCATGCAGACATATTGCATGATCTCTCATGCAGACATATTTTCATTTTTTATCATATGTGCCTCTCTTGAGGATTTAGCAGCTCTCACGCCATCCAAGGAGACAGCAATTTCATGGATCCTTTGGGTATGTTTAGATCAATAAACTTAAGGTTTAGTTTTCAAACAGTTGACAATTTTCTAGGGCTCAGTACCTAAATTTCGGCACCTAGATTTGCCAGTCATCTAAATTTAGTAGCCTATCAAGTGGGTGGCTATGGAAAAAGAGGTAAGGTGGAGAAAAATATTATGCATTTCCTTATTCTTCTGATAGATCAGCTACTCTTGAGTATATTCTCTTTCCATTTCTGATGGAGACAGAGACCATACCTCTCAATTTTGCATGTGATGTCAGGTCCACCATAAGAAGGGTGTGGTTATAATTCTTTGTCTCTGAGACGAAACGTCTCCCCCTACCTGTGTCTCTGCCTGGCGCCTGGAATTGTAGATCCGCTCAAAAAAAAAAAAAAGAAACTTTGTGGTCCTCCTAGTTGAGTCCCTTGGGCAGGGCTCCCAGCAGCTTGCAGAGTTCCTAGTGTGGTGGCCCTTGTAGGGAGTTCCCCTTCCCTAAGAGGAGACTGGGAACCAGGGACAGCCCCTTCCCCCCTTTCCTCCCTTCCTTTCCCTGGAGGGAAAAGCATGAGGTAAGAGGCTTCAGATCTAGCATGAGGACAGGCTGCGTGGCCACTGAGTAGAAGGTAGCACTGTTGGCAGCAGCTTGGGGGGGGGGGGGGGTGTTACATGTAGGATTAAGGTATTGCTATGCACATGTGCAGTAAGTAAAACAAAAAAAAAGTTAGACTGTGTTCTCTTTTTTTCTCTCTTCCTTTCCTGATAAAATGCTGAGAGGCAGAAGGTGCCCGGGATGCAGGTCCAAGCAGATTCCTACTGAGACCGGGTCTATCTGTCCCCTCTGTGATGCTAAACGAGGGAGACCAGACTCCAATTTACAGTCTCTGCCCACCACAGAGGAGCATCTAGGAACTCCCAGTTCTCCAGAGGGAAAGGTTACAGAGCCTCCAGGGCAAGAGGTTAAGTTGAAGATAGGCAGCTTACCCAGGGATCTTGTAGGCCCAAGCTCACCCTCGAGGGCCTCCTTTGGAACAAGACAGCCCATTCGTTGAGAAAGGGAACTTGCTGGCCCCTCCCAGGGAGGTTTTTCCACAGAATTTATTATTTTAATGCACCAAGCTATGCAAGCCAACCAGGAACAGATGTATTCAGAGCAGCCCTAGGGGCTTCAGTGCAGCCAGATCTCCTACTCAGAAGCATATAGGAGATTTTTTTTTTTTTAATTTTCAGATTCAGCTCACTCTGACATGGAGGATTGGCTTTGGAGAGTGAAGAAGAGTCAACGGTGGTCCCCCTATTCCAAAATGAGGAGTTACCCATTTTGATTTCCAAGACTCTAGGAGAGCTCAAAATTTATGAAACTAAAGAAGAGAGGCAAGTCAAAGGAGATCCTATTTTGCAAGGCTTGCATAAACCTTTAAAGACATTCCCTCTTCATCCCACCCTGAAAGAAATGATGATGGCTGAATGGGAGAACCCTCAGGGAATTCTTAGAGGGACCAGAGCTCTAGGGAAATTATATCCATTACCTTTAGAGACAAAGGAATTTCTCCTGAGAATCCCTAATGTAGATGCCTCAGTATCAGCTGTAGTCTGTAAGACCCGTTTGAACCAAGACAGAAAGATTGAATCCATTCTAAAGCCACAAACACAATGGCCTTACAGGCCTCTAAATGAGGGGGTTAAGTGATCCACGCAGCTTTAAGATGGGTGCAATAGTTACGGGAGTCTACTGATATGGCTCATATAGAGTCTGGTGTAGCCTTTTTGGCAGATATTCTTTACAATCTCCTCAAAATTTCCACTTGGGTGACCGCTTTAGATGTGGCAGCAAGGAGGCTTCTATTGCTTTGAAACTGGGCAGCTGATGAAACATCTAAATCCCTTTTAGGGAAGCTTCTTTTTCATGTGAGCCTGTTATTTGGAGAAGAATTGGATAAACTTGTGAAGAATTTAGGGAAGGCTAAGCCTCAGAGATTACAGGAAGATAGGCCATGAGGTCATCTCAGAAACCTGAGACATCAAAGGTTCAGGGACTATCGAAGATACAGGCTCAATAACTTTGGACCTCAACTCTCCCGAAAGCCCAATTTCCAGCCCTTTCGTGGAGTCGAGAGATCAAGGAACAAGTTTCCCGGGACTGCAAGCACAGTTGCCCATCCGAGTGACAATCACCGGTTTTACTCAGTGAACCCACAGCACCTTGGTTCAATGGGTCCTAGAGGTCATTCAAGCTAATAAAAGCAATCCCTCAATCTTTTGTCGTATCCCCTTGCTCCCCAGCAAAGAGAGAAGCAATAAAGGCCTTCTTAAACAACTATGGGCCTTATAGACAGGGCACAGGAGTATATTCCATTTATTTCATCATTCCCAAAAAAGATGGCTCCTTTTGCCCTACACTAGACCTCAAGGGTGTCAACTGGTGCCTCAAAGTTCCACACTTCAACATGGAGTCACTTTGCTCAGTAGTGGCCTCAGTGAGTAAAGGAAAAATCTCTCCTGTCTAGATCTAACAGAAGCATATTTTCATATCCCGATAAGGGACACTCACCAGAGGCTATTGCACTTTTACATCCTGGGGCAACATTTTCAGTTTCAGGCTTTTCCCTTTGGAATTGGAACAGAATCTTCACCAAGATCATGGTAGTAGTAGCATTGGCACTGTGCAAGCAAAGGATATTAGTCTACCTGGAAGACTGGCTAAATCAAGCCAAATCATTGCAGGAAAGCAAACAGACCATAAGAGCAGTTTTACATCTAATGCATCAGTTAGGTTGGGTGGTGAACTTCTTAAAATGTAACCTATCTCCTAACCAGTCCTTGGAGTTCCTAGGGGCACTATTTGATGCGAGAGAGGGAAGGGTTTATTTAACCCAAAAGAGAATGGTGAACTTCAGAAAGCAATGATACTTCAGAGTCTGCGATTATCTTCATCTATCAGGCCTCATGGCAGAGACAATAGATTTTGTTCCTTGGGCCAAGGCTTTGCAGGAGGCTTTCCTGTCCAAATGGTTGCCCACATCTATGGATTATGAGTAGCAGCTACCATTACTACCTATCGTAAGGAGCAGCCTGAAATGGTGGACAGTTCCATCCAATCTTCAAAAAGGGATGTGTCTGGATCGACCACTTTGGTTGGTCCTCACTACTGATGCCAGCAGTTGTGGGTGGAGAGCCCACTGTTTGGATCAGTCAGCTTAGGGACAGTGGAAAGGACAGGAAAGTATTTGCTCAGCAAACAGGCTAGAATTAAGGGCCATCATACTAGCCCTTATAGCCTTCCTTCCCCTGATAAGAGGGAAACTAATCAGGATACTTTCAAACAATGTGTCGGCAGAGGCATATGTGAACTGTCAGGGAGGAAGTCGCAACAGAGCACTAGCTCAGGAAGCAGCAGAAATCTGCAACTGGGTGGAATGGAACTTGAGCCTCCTGTCAGCAGACTATATAAAAGGATCAAACAACATTTAGACGTTCATAAGCAGGCTCAAGTTAGACCCAGGAGAGTGAGAACTCAGTCAAGGGGCATTCTTAGAAATTGCCACCAAATGGGGATTCCCAACCATGGACCTGATGGCAACTCGATCCAATGCGAAGGCAAGCAGGTTCTTCAGCCAAAGGAGGGAGTGGGACTCCTGCAGCATAGATACATTGATCAATCCCTAGTTAACAGAAGGTCCCCTCTACCTGTTTCCCTCATGGTCCCTGATTAGAAGAACCTTGAAAAGGGATAGAAAAACACCCAACTCTGATGATCCTGATTGCTTCAGACTGGCCAAGAAGACCATGGTATGGAAATCTACAAAGATTGCTGGTGGACAAACCTCCATGCTCCTGGTGGAACAGGGCCTGTTACATCACGGCTCAATAAGGCACATTTAAGCTGTAAAGGTTACTCACCAATAGTAATTTCCACTATGTTTAAGACCTCCACATCCCTGGCATATATACGAATAGGGCGCCTATTTGAAAACTTCTGTCATTAACAGGGAGTTTCTCCCTGGGAAGCAGATCTAGTTCATATCCTGGACTTTCTGCAGCAAGGTCTGGATAAGGGTCTACCACTCAACTCTCTAAAAGTCCAGATTGCAGCCATTTCCTGTTTCAGAGGCCCAATAAAGGGTAGACACGCAGCAACGCATCCAGTTGTAGGTAGCTTCTTGAAAGGAATAAAGCACATTAGGCAAATGTTTTGCCCTCTCATCCCCTAATGGGATCTCATCTTGGTCCTTAGAGTACTAACAAAGTCTCTATTTGAACCACTGAAGCGAATCTCCCTTAAGGATCTGTCTCTCAAGATGGCTTTCTTGGTGGCCATATGCTCAACAAAAAGGATCTCCAAACAGGCACTCTCCTGTAGAGACCCTTTTTTGATTTTTTTTCAGACAAAGCTGTTAAATTCAGGCCTGACACTTCCTTCCTACCAAAGGTGATGTCTGCGTTTCGTTTGAACCAAACTTTTACCTTTTCGGCCTTTGAAAAAGCCAGGACAGGTAAAGAAAAAAAAAGAGAGCTACATTTCCTGGACATCAGATGAACTTTACTAAGATATCTGAAAGCCACTAATGCCTTCAGGAAGTCAGACAAACTTTTCATTCTGTTTGTGGGTCCATGGAAAGGAGAGGCAGCTAAATGGATCAAAGAAGCCATTGGTTCAGCATACCTCCTGAAAGGTAAACCAATTCCAGTGAAGCTGTGAGCACACTCAACTAGAGCTCAAGCAGCTTCTTGGGCGGAGGTTTCTAGGGTGTTCCCAGAGGAAATTTACAAAGTAGCCACATGGTCATTCCTACGCTCATTTAATAAACACTATAGATTGGAAGTATTGGCTGACACAGACACAGTCTTTGGTGCTGGGGTTTTGAAGGCTGCGCTCACAGTCTCCTGCCCACCAGATTAAAGGCTTTTGTACATCCCAAGAGTAACTGGTTTAGCAGAGGGATACGGAATTTTAAATTATATCTTGCCTGATAATTTTCTTTCCTGGACTACTGCTAGACTAGTCTAGTTCACCACCCCACCCCACCCCCACTAGCTGAACGAGCGCTTGCAAGTATAAAGGAATTCCTTAGCAGCCTGTTCCACTCAGGGGGAAGGTGGGACCCTAATCAGCTTTGGGAGTTTGCCAAAAAAAACCAAGAAAACATAAAGAAAAAAAATGAAATGATGATAGTCATGTCAATAATTGTTGATTCATTTTAAAATCAATTCAAACTTGTCCAAGAGATAATCTGAATCTTGGAGAGTTGACTAAGTCCTCTCACCACAAAGTTTTTCTTTTGTTCTTATCTTAATTTACTTATTGTGGTCTGTGGTCTCCAAAGCGGCCGGACATGGTTCAGCTCTGGCAATAGTCTACCGAAGGCCGCCTACAACCAAACCCCATTTTGATGGACCTGATGTCACATGCAAAATTGAGAGGTGTGGTCTCTGTCTCCACCAGAAACTGAAAGGGAATATACCCAAGAGTAACTGGTCTAGCAGTAGTCATGCAAAGAAAATTATCAGGTAAGATATTAACATTAAAGGCTCATGTTCAAAAAGTGTTCTTTTGAAAATAGCTCTGGAATCGGGTGTGTACTTAAAATTACACAGGAACATGATGTTCCTGGATTTTTACATGCATGCTGAATTGGTGTTTCGGGAGTGGTGGAATTGGAGTAGGATCGAGAATTACACAAATATTTTTGATTTGCAAAAAATATACATATAACTCCGCATGCACAAAGTTACGTCTGCTCTCGTGCAGGTGTAACTTTGCACGTGTAGGCCACACCCGTGAATTTTCAAAGTAGATTTATGCATTTGAATCCACTTGGAAAATTCTGGCTGAAGACTGTGGGTATAAAGTACCCACAAATTTTAGCCCCTGAAGGCTGTTTGAAACTTACCATCCCTTGAAAATTACCTTCCTCGAATTTTCAACATGTGCAAGTCTGCTTTGAAAATTCATGAGCCATGGTAGTATCTGCATGGATATACTTGCAGGAAGGAGCAGATGTAACTATATAGAGATAATTTTCAAAGTGTTACATGTGGGAGGCGCGAGTTTATGCTCTGCACCTTTTCTGATGCTGTCTCTCTGAGGATCTGAGTGAGAGTCGTCCCACTTTCTCTCTGAAAAATTAAGGCCTCCCCACTCATGGAGTAGTTGGGCACAGTGTGAAAATACCACAACCACAATCGCATCTAGCCTTGGTAATTGTCCTTGTTTACTGGTTTACTTCCCAGGCTCGCTTATTCCAAGTACAAAAGTGCCCAATTGAAGAAACAAACTCAACAGTTTATAGTTTTCAAAAGTAGTCAGGTGTTTCTCTTCTCAGTTGCCCAGGCTTACTGAGCCCAAATACAGCAGTGCACAAATAAAAACAAAAAAAGCTCTTCAAAATAATCAGGGATTTTTTTTCTTCTCAGTTTCCTATGTTTGCTGGGACCAAAGCATTGCACCAAATAACCTGCTCCTTATAGAAGCTGGGTTGTTTGCCTCCATCCTCCTGTGGTATTGTCTGACTCTCCTTAAGACCTCTATCTTAGTCTTCACCATCAGGACAACCACAATCACCCATGCAAACAATGTTGGTTTAATAACTTGTTCTGTACCTTATTTAGGTCTCTTTCCTCCTTTTTTGTTTAAACCATGCTCTTTTCTTATGTGCATTCCTCAGACTCCATGGGCTTCTCCATGTGTTCTTCTCTCTGAGGGTGAGTTAACTCTCCCCCTTGTGACACCCTGCAGGAAGGAATTCCATCTCTTCCTCTTTCTGTCTCCACCCTCCCTCATTAACTATTCCTGTTTCCATGGCGACCTTGGTATCCCCTCCCCATGCCTCCATGGCAACTGACTCCTCCCACCCCATCGTACATTCCATTCTCTGCCTGTTACTCTAGGAGGTGGCACCCATCAGTCTTCTAAGGATACTAATGAAACATTAAAGTTAGGGCATGCCAACAGAGAGGTTCCAATAATAGGAAAAGTAGTCCAAGTACCTAGAATTAAAAACTCACCTGAACTAAAAGATTCCAATTTATTTCTGTCAACTGAAAAGTAGAATGTTAATACAAACAAAAAAAACACACTTTGAAATGTTTGTATGTTAATGCCAGAAGTCTAAGAAGTAAGATGGGAGAATTAGAGTGTATAGCAGTGAATAATGACAAAGACTTAATTGGCAGCTCAGAGACATGGTGGAAAAAGGATAATCAAAGGGACGGTGCTATACTAGGGTACAAATTATATTGCAATGACAGAAAGGAGCATCTTGGTGGCAGGGTGGTGGTTTCTGTCCAGGGTGGCATAGATTTCAACTGGATAAAGATCCTGCATGAGACTAAATGCAGAATCAAATATTTATGGGTAGAAATCCCTTGTGTGTTGGGGAAGAGTATAATGATAGGAGTATACTACCATCCACCTGGCCAAGACTGTGGGAGGACAGTGAAATGCTAAGAGAAATTAGGGGAGCTAACCAAATTGGTAGTGCAGTAACAATGGAAGATTTCAATTATCCCAATATTGACTGGGTAAGTGAAACATCAGGACATGTTAGAGAAATAAAGTTCCTGAATGGAATTAATGACAGTTTTATGGACCAATTTGGTTCAGGAACTGACAAGAGATAGAGCAATTCTAGATCTAATTCAATGGAGTGCAGGATTTGCTGAGAGAGGTAATGGTGGTGAGGCTGCTTAGCACTAGTGATCATAATATGATCAAATTTCAATTAATGACTGGAAAGAGGAAAGTAAGTAAATCCATGGCTCTAGCACTTGGCTCTAGCACTAAACTTTCAAAAGGGAAACTTTGATAAAATGAAAAAAATAGTTTAAAAAAAACCTGAAAGGTGCAGCTAGCTACAAAGGTAAAAAGTGTGCAAAATACCATCCTAGAAGCACAGTCCAGATATATTCCCCGCATTAAGAAAGGTGGAAGGAAGGTCATACGATTGCCAGCATGGCAAAAACGTGAGGTGAAAGAGGCTATTTTAGCCAAAAGACCTTCATTCAAAAATTGGAAGAAGGATCCATCAGAAGAAAATAGGATAAAGCATAAGCAATGGCAAGTTAAATGTAAGACATTGATAAGACAGACTAAGGGGGTCATTTATCAAAGTGCTATATGGCATTTTCACATGCGTTAAGCACCTTTAACACATGCGAAAATGCCTTTAGCGCATGCAAAAGCACCATAATGCATGGTGCAATGCAAATGAGAGAAATAGGAGGAGTGGGCTCACAGATTAGTGAAACATATTGCATGGCTTTAATGTGATTTTTAACTATACCCAGCCATCATGGCCTGAGAGAGAAAGAGAGAGAGAGAGAGAGACTGACTAGCCATAATGCCTTTATTCTAGATAGGTATTTATATCTCTATAGAAGGCCCACCTAGTAACTCGAGGTGAGGTTTAGGTATTAGTGTAGGGGTTAGGGGCCACTTTGACACTCAAAGCGAGACGTAAGAACAGAACAGTGCTCTCTTGTGAAGATTTGATGACCTTCAGAGTGAGGAAACTCACCCAAAGATGAGATTTGTGCAATGTTCTCTCAACCTAGCTTGATGTTACCCAGGTAGAGAGTCAAAATAATGGTAAATGTTCTAGATCTTGATATGTTTCCCCCCCCCCTCTGGTTTCTTTGTAGCCTCCATGGCTACAGTAAAATCTGGACTAACTATATTACATTACAGATATAATGGAAGAACATTAAATGTATTTAAGCCCAAAACAGAGCTAAACATATCAGAACTGAGGAAGTCCAGCTCATTAATTCCAGAAGGCATCTGGTTTGAATTCCTCAAGGAAGAGCTAGAAACTGAGCCTAGCTATGAGAGCTCCTTTAACCCTTATGCATGAGGAACTCGCTTTTCCAGGTCTATTGAACCTGCATTTCACGTAGATTTGCAATTGTTTGGTGGAATCTGCAGCAATCCATTTTCCTTTCCAAGCATTTACTATAGTGATAGCGTGTGAGTCAAGGGTTTAAAAGTAAATTGCCCCATGCAGTGTTGTTGTAAATGGATCTCTGTGGCAGCCAGGGAGAGAGAGAATGAGCGTGAAGGAAGATGGCAGGGAAGGAGGCAACAGTCAGCTAAACTGTCCTATTTAATCCATGGCTACACTGGCAAGTCTGTCTATGGAGTCAGCTGCCTGCTGTTGTACCACAGATTCCCTACGGTAATACTGATGAGCAAATACAACCTAACAGAACAGAAAATTAAGGAGAAGCAAGATTATTGCTAGCCTGCTCTTCCAGGAAGAAGACTGAAAAAAAAATGAATTATGCTAAACAGTAAATATTCTTGCTTATTGTTAGCAGGTGCACTCACACAAAATTTAATAGACTGGCATTGCACATCAAGATAAGATTGATTCTGGACTGCTGTTCCTTTAGCACACACATTTTTATTTTACTGTATTATCCAAGTCTGCTGTCTGTTCTCTGTCCCTGTGGAATACATGAAATAGGAAGCCAAACAATAAAACAAATCACAGAAATCACAATGACTATTAACCCAGTTAAAAACATAGGTATTTTGGCACACACTAATAGAAGTTCGGTGTGTTTTATGGCCCAGAGTAATTTCATGTTCCAATTATTTTCTCTTTCTTTTTCTTGCATTATAACCAAGAATAAACAGAAAATTACAATATTTTCAAAGGGAAGAAAGATTATAAGTCTTTTGACTCAAAGCAGCTACCAAGAATATTACCAATTGCAGGTTTCAATATATCCACAGTGGAAGTATGAAAGGAAAGTGAAACAATTGAATTTGAGATCATCAGTCTCAGTGCATTGCTTCATGTTTAGATGGAATACAAGAGAACCTACTTAAAAACATTGGTAATGGAATATATGAGTTTTAAAGCCAAAATGGAAATGGGACTAAAAGGCACCAACACGTTGATTGCTTTCATTTATTTTTAGAGTCCTCTGATAAATTTTATGCACAAATTCTGTATTACCTCACATGCCAAGATTCCAGAGCAGTGACAGAGAGAGCCGAGGAGAAGGGAGGCAGGAGAAAAGAACAAAAGGGAAAGACAATAGGAGAAAAGGAGCGACAGAAACAGAGAGAGAAAGAGGAAGAAACAAAGAACTTCTCTTAAAAATGACTTTTTCTCATTCTGTGCTTATGGGAAAAAAATTATTGAAAAAGACCCAAAGAGATAAGTTTCTAACAAATTGGATCTTTTTTGCATCTACTCATTCGGTCTCTATTACTTTTCCCTGCCTGTTCCAAATGTTTTCTTCAAATCCAGTTATTTCCTCTATTTTTATTCTGTTACATAAGAACATAAAATAGGCCATGCCGAATCAGAATAAAGATCCATTGATCCCAGCATCCTATCTCAGACAGTGGCCAAACTGGTTAATAAGTACCCAGCAGGTCTCAAAGACAGGAGATCCATTTCTTGATACTTACTCCCATGAATATGTGGTGGTTTCCACAAATCTACCTGTCTAATAATGGTTTATGGACTTTTCCCAAAACAGAGAAAACAAAAAAGATGCACTCAGAAAGAAATCAAACTAATGCAACCTAAATTTCTAAAATCTGCTATCAGAATGGTATTGCATGTAAAAATGTATCTTTTTGTCTCCTGCCCATGTAATGGGCTTCAGACAATTCAGAGACATCGCATTGTAAATGTCATTTACCAGATTAAGTTTTCTAGTGATTATACTGTTTGCTGAGAATTGTAAATCAAGTGTAACAAATCGTGAACAATGAAATTACTAAAATTGTTCATAAACATAACTTGCTAGTAGCAACTGCTGATCAAATGATGAGAGTCATAATGCCACTTGTTAAAGTAGTATAACGTATCAATCTTAACAGACCCGACAATGTCTTCCTCAGGGATTCACTAAAATAAATAAAATAAACAGTCAAAAGGACAAAACTGAAAAATGAAACTAAAAAACAAAAAAACCTTAATTGGCCGCTCACAAACATCTTACTGTTGTGCAGGAGGTGGACCCTAGGGCCGAGGTGGGTTGACACTACCCACAGGGCAAGCCGTACAGGTCTCCACCGTCGCCAGGCGGAACTGGCTGACTGATGGAGGATGGCTGGAGCTTCGCCAATACCAGCCCTCGTTCCCCGCAGGTTGAGCCCTTGGGTACCAGGGCTGGCTGGACTTAGGTGGGCCTCCGTCTGAGGTCTACTCTGGGATGATGAGGAGGTCAGCCAACAGCAGTCATAGGAGTAGGTGGTCTGGTCTAGATGAGGTGGAGTCCAGGAGACCCGGGATCCAATGAGAACAGGAGGCAGATAGAGGACACCCAAGTAAGAACAGGCCGAAGCCTGAGAGGCCAAGTCCAGAGTGAAGACAAGAGGAGCGTCGTAGAGCAAGCTGAAGTCAGGGCAGGCAGCAGGCAAGGAAGAGTGGCAAGACAAGCGTGGGTCAATACCAGACATCAACTAGAGAATGGTCAGGCAAAGCAAAGGTCAAACCAGGAGGCGGGCAGGATCATAGTCAGACGAAGCAGAGGTCAAAGCCAGGAGACAATCAGAAGCATGGTCAGATGAAGCAGTGGTCAAAGCCAGGAGACAATCAGTAGCATGGTCAGACGAAGCAGTATTCAAAGCCAGGGGTCAGTCAGTAGCAACAAGCAGGGAAGACCCGGAACACAGGAGCAGGAATGGGTACCAGAATCAGGAACAGTAACAAAGACAAATCAGGAACCAGGAACACGGAGGAAATGCAGGAACAAGCAACTAAGCACACGACTAGCATGGAGACCTTTTGCCAAGGCAAGGAAGCACTGGCTGGGCCCAGCCTTAAGTACCGGGACCCAGTGATATCATCATCTGGGGCCACGGGTTGGATTCCCACTGCGGCCCCTTTAAAAGGAAAACTGATGCACGCGACTAGGGAGGGGCGCAGCGTGAGACGGCAGCGTCTCCCCGCGGACCATGCGGGGAGGCCCATCGCAGAACTAAGACATACACTGCGGAGCTGAGAGCATGGGGAGCAGCCCAGAGTCGGAGGCGGCAGCCCACAGCTGCAAGAGAGACAGAACCAGGTGCTGGAGCAGGCAAACGGGGTAAGAGGGCCTGGCCGCGGGCCTGCCGCAGCTGGCACACGCAACACTTACTTGAACTGTGAATATTCAATTCAGGACGCCTACATGATACTTAATAAAGTGTGATCAGCAATGGAGGTGGACCAATTACAGATCTCCACAATGAAATTAAAAGACCAATTGGAAAACATTGTTTGTATATGCCATCTAAGCTAAGGAATATGTTATAAGAAAACTGACCATTCAATTTCTTTGTTGAGACCCTCAGGTTGAACTGTTCAGAGATTGCAAATCCATTTGTGTTCTGGCCCGAGGTGGTATTGGCACTACCCGTGGGGAAACCCCAGGCAGATTTAGCTGGCAGGACAAGGCAAGGCTGGATACTAATCAAGACCTGGAACTAGACAAGACAAGAATGAGACAAGGCAAGGAAAAGAGTCTGGTACAGCCAGGACTGGACAGGAAACAGGAACACTTATTCACAATTGCCTTTCTCTCAATTTCAGCTCAATTTCCATTCCAACAATACGGCAATGATTTATGAGAGTGAGTCCCCAGTTTCTTGAACTCTCACCCTACAAGTTATGAAGAGATATCTTATTTATATTATCATGTGATACTTGTGTTAGGTTTTATTTTGTAGTTCGTTTTAACTGATTATGTACATACATATTTCCGTTTATGCATGTATTATTGTAACCTGCCCTGAACTTTGGAGGGAGTGGGCTGTAAATAATTAAAAATAAATAAATAGGTAAATAAATAAATAAAGACTCTGTTACAGACAGGACTGGACAGGATAGTGGAACAGACAGGAGAAGACCAACAAGATAGACTAGGGCAGGACTTAGACAAGGCAGACAAGGGAAATACCAAACAAAGAATACTGAAGCCCAAAGGCAGAATGGCTTGGAACAGACTGAATAGGCCTGAAGGTCTCAAGGCAGGATACAAGAGGGAATATGCCAAAGGCCTCAAAACAGGGAACAAGGCAGGATAGGTCCAAGGAGACCAAGGCAAGGCAAGGCAGAAGGCCTGTAGGTCACAAGGCAAGGCCTTATTTTGAAATCTCTATTTATTTAATCTAGTTAGTGTTTTTAGACTTCTGGCTAATGTGGATTGAAATAACTGTGTTTGTAATTTATAGAACAAAGAGCTGGAATCTGCAGGAGCTGTTTGTTCCCTCCCTCCTACCCTGCCCTACACCCACCCACCCTAAGGACTTGGTTAAGTAAATTATGGGGTAGATTTTAAAATTTGCACGATCGCATACTTTTGTTCACGCACCAGGCGCGAACAAAAGTACGCTGGTTTTTATAAGATACGCACGTAGCCGCGCGTATCTTATAAAATCCGGGGCCGGCGCGCGCAAGGGGGTGCACATTTGTGCAACCTGTGCGCGCCGAGCCCAGCGCATGCTGCCTGTTCCCTCCGAGGCCGCTCCGATTTCGGAGCGGCCTCGGAGGGAACTTTCCTTCGCCCTCCTCCCACCTTCCCCTCCCTTCCCCTCCCTAACCCCCCCCCCCCCCCCCCCCGGCCCTATCTAAATCCCCCCCTACCTTTGTTGGCAAAGTTACGCCTGCTGAAATCAGGCGTAACTTTGTGCGCGCCGGCCGGCAGGCCCGCTCTGTGTTCCGGTCCCGGGGGCTGGTCCGGAGGCCACGGCCACGCCCCCGGAACACCCCCGGGCCAAAACCACACCTGCGTCGCCGCCCCCGAAACGCCGCGTCACACGCGACACGCCCCCAAAACGCCACGTCACTCCGGGCACGCCCCTGACACCCCCCAACATGCCCCTTTTACAAAGCCCCGGGACGTACGCGCGTCTCGGGGCTCTGCGCATGCCGGTGGCCTATGCAAAATAGGCGCGCCGGCGCGCAAGGGCCCTGCACGCGTAAATCCGGCCGGATTTACGCGTGCAGGGCATTTAAAATCCGCCCCTATATGAATAATGTACCAATCTAACAACTTCTATAATAGTCACTATTAGCAGAATGGTTTTTATTAAGTGTAACATTTATGATGTTTATGTCCCCAGGCCTACCATTTGGAGACTTAAGGATTGTCCAATTTGTTTTCAGCTGTCTGCAATGAAAAAGCAGGTGAGTGGAGAGGATCACCTTGCTGGTGGCTGAAAGGAATCTGTAAGTTTTGCTTGGGAAATTATTTTTTTAAAGTATTAGGGAGAAGTAAACTATTGGGATATATTATTTAGTATGTTTCTGTGTTTGTGCTTTTAATAGTCAGTAAGGCAGCTAATAAACATAGGTTAGAGTGGTTTTGGGTTTTTTGTTTTTTTTAAATAGTCAGTCAGTAAGGCAGCTAATAAGCAGAAGTTAAGAACATAAGAAAATGCCATACTGGGTCAGACCAAGGGTCCATCAAGCCCAGCATCCTGTTTCTAACAGTGACCAATCCAGGCCATAAGAACCTGGCAAGTACCCAAAAACTAAGTCTATTCCATGTTACCATTGCTAATGGCAGTGACTATTCTCTAAGTGAACTTAATAGCAGGTAATGGACTTCTCCTCCAAGAACTTATCCAATCCTTTTTTAAACACAGCTATACTAACTGCACTAACCACATCCTCTGGCAACAAATTCCAGAGTTTAATTGTGCGTTGAGTAAAAAAGAACTTTCTCCGATTAGTTTTAAATGTGCCCCATGCTAACTTCATGGAGTGCCCCCTAGTTCATGGACAGAACCTAATGGTAACACTCACACAATGTCTCATAGAAGCCCAGGAGCTGGAATGAAGTAAGCCCTCGAGGAGCGAGTACCTGGTTCCAGGGAAAGCTCTGAGAGGGCGATGGTAACTCACAGATGTAGTAGGCAGCGATGACTTCCAGGCAGAAGTGAATTCCGAAGAAGTCCGGGTACAAGGGCCCTCGAGGAGTGAGTACCGGTTCCAGACTGCAACCTACAAAGTAAGAGAGAACAAGGACCCCAAGGAGCGGGTACCCCTGGTTATTCCTAGGCAGAGTAGCGTAGATAGAACGAATCCTTATCCTTTCTAACTCAAGTTGTTAGCAATTCAGAGACCTTTAAATATCTGAAGCGGATGACGTCATCTCAGGGGGACGCCCCTGAGGTTCGCACCACTTCTGGTACTTGAGGCAGGGCCACGCCACGTGCACGCCTCTAGGCATCAGGTCAACATGTTGGTTTGCAGCGTCGGGCCGGTCTGGGAACGCTGGACGAGGACGGCCGAAGAACGCCGCGGCAGCCAGCCTTCAATCAACCCCAGAGGGAGTCGCCAATGTGGTAAGGTGGGCGGAGTGGAGACGTCGGGCAGCGACGGTCGCAACACTCCCGCATGGCAGAAGTTGAAGATACCAGCAGCCTGCCTCAATATATCCTGGATCCAGCCAAAGTTCTCCTTGCTGCGTCCGAGTTGATTCCCGCGGGTAAGACGGTGGTGCCCTCTCGTCTATGAAGAAAGGTGCTGGCATGGGCCCATGATTCCCTGACCGCAGGATACCCAGGAGTAGCTTGGATGCTGGAACTCTTGATCGAATTTTACCGGTGGCCGCAGGTCACGAGAGATGTTGGTCTCTATGTTCAGTTATGACCTACCTGTGCCCGGTAGAAACCCATGTATGTTCGACCCTGGGGACTCCTCCAGCCGCTACCCAACCCTACCGAGCCCTGAACCCACCTGTCCACAGATTTTATTGTGGATTTGCTCGTCTCTGACGGGAAGACTGTGATCTGGGTCACGGTCGACCGATTCTCCAAGATGGCTCACATCGTGCCTCTCGCTAAACTGCCTACAGCACCAGAGTTGGCCACTCTTTTCACACAGCGTATCTTCTGACTGCATGGACTCCCTTTGCACGTAGCCTCAGACCGTGGTCCCCAGTTTACAGCGAAATATTGGAAGGGCCTTTGCAAGAAATTTGGAGTACAACTGGACCTGACAACGGCCTTTCATCCCCAAGGCAACGGCCAAGCCGAACGCTCGAATCGGATGCTGAAAGCCTTCCTTCGGGCTTTCGTGGGAGACCTTCAAGACGATTGGGTCACCTTGTTACCATGGGCGGAGTTCTCTTACAACCGTCATAAACATTCCGCGACTGACCTGTCTCCCTTCCAGGTGGTCTATGGGAAAACCCCCAGGCCTCCCTTGCCTTTGCCTATGATGGTACCATCTCCCGCAATACAACTTATGGCATGACAGTTGCGCAACCTCTGGAGATCCACCCAGGAAAAATACCGTCTGACGGCAGCCAAGGCTAAAAGATATGCGGGCAGGTTACGGCGGGCTGCCCCGGCCTTCCTTCCGGGGGAGAAGATATGGTTGAGTACCAGGAACATCCACTTATGGACTCCCTCTATGCGCCTGGCCCTCAGGTACACACCGAGGGATCACCGCTTGCTAGTCTGCCGTCATACACCGCTTGCCAACCGAAGTCAATACCAAGAATCACCGCTAGCCAGTCCGAAGTCAGGAACCAGGAACACCAAGACGAAACAGGAACAAAGCACTGGAACTCACCAAAGCAAGCAGATCTGACCAACGTGGGACCTTCGCCAAGTCAAGGAATGAGCAGAGGAAGCCTTCTTAAATACTTCCTCTGCCCTGGATCATTGGGAGCAGGTGAGTATCATTAAAGGGATCAGGTCCCTTTAAATCAGGCAAGGGGGCGCAGCCTCGTGCCTAAAGATGGTGGCGGCCATCTTGAATTTCTTCTGCGGAGGAAAGCCATATATTCTATTTATGGCTTTCCATAAATATTCTATTTCCATAAATATTCTATTTATGGCAAGATATGTGGAATTTTAGGAAAATTCACTACACACAAGTTCTTGTTTTTTAGGGTGTTCTCCATATATTCTATTTTACTTAACAGTGCCAAATTATCTTTTACCATAAGCTCATGTTTAGCCTTAATAGAATCCAGGAATGGTTTCCTCTCAGAGTCCTGTTGATGCAGAACTTTAACTGTATTTTCCAGCGTTTTAATGTGGACCTCATGGCCTTGCATTTTTTGTACAAGTGGCTCAGTTTGTTTGATACTTACATTTCCAAGCCCCTCCATTGCTTCCCACAGCGACTCCAGTGTTATTTGGCTTGGTTTTTGCAGAGAAAAAGGAGAAATATTCAAACTTAACTGATGCAGTGTAGATGAACTTCCAGGTATACTCAGTCCCATTATACCTCTGTCTGGGCTGCCGATGGCTACGTCATGCCCCAGGGGCCAATCTTCCATGCTGTCCTCTTCTGCAAAGAGACTCCCTGCCTGGCTACCTCCCTTTGCATCTTCAGCCAACGGAGTTTCCGGGTCTCCATCCGGGTCTCGCAGCGACACAGGATTCCTCGGCGCCTCCCTCACCATCGGGGACAAGGTAGTTTCAGAGTCCAGCAGGGAACTCGCTTCCTCCACCACAGTTCCCTGCTCTTGCGACTTGCCTCCCAATGTCCAAACCCCTCAAAGAACGTGGGTGTCCATCAGGTCTGTCCTAGGCGTCTCAGGGAGAGTCCCAGGGGTGGCTTTCTCCCTGGCTCACCTTTTCCTGGCTGAACGGGACATTAGAACAACTAGTTTCAAAGAAAAAATTCCAAGGTAAGAGCTCCACACTCACGATGCTATCACATCAGCGCCATCTTGGAGACTGTCTTTCTTGTGTTCCTTTTTTTGGGATCCTTTATATTTCTTGAATGCTGCTGTCTTGCCTTAATTTTTTCAGCCACCTCCTTAGAGAACCAGATATGTTTCTTTTTCCTCTTACTCTTACTCTTCTTTACTTTCCTAACATATAGATTTGTGTACAATTCTGGTCGCCGCATCTCAAAAAAGATATAATTGCGATGGAGAAGGTACAGAGAAGGGCTACCAAAATGATAAGGGGAATGGAACAACTCCCCTATGAGGAAAGACTAAAGAGGTTGGGACTTTTCAGCTTGGAGAAGAGACGACTGAGGGGGGATATGATAGAGGTGTTTAAAATCATGAGAGGTCTAGAATGGGTAGATGTGAATCGGTTATTTACTCTTTCGGATAGTAGAAAGACTAGGGGACACTCCATGAAGTTAGCATGGGGCACATTTAAAACTAATCGGAGAAAGTTCTTTTTTACTCAACGCACAATTAAACTCTGGAATTTGTTGCCAGAGAATGTGGTTCATGCAGTTAGTATAGCTGTGTTTAAAAAAGGATTGGATAAGTTCTTGGAGGAGAAGTCCATTACCTGCTATTAAGTTCACTTAGAGAATAGCCACTGCCATTAGCAATGGTTACATGGAATAGACTTAGTTTTTGGGTACTTGCCAGGTTCTTATGGCCTGGATTGGCCACTGTTGGAAACAGGATGCTGGGCTTGATGGACCCTTGGTCTGACCCAGTATGGCATTTTCTTATGTTCTTATGTTTGTTGCCATTATAATAGCTCCTTTTAATTTGGCCCACTGTTGTTCCACCTCACCTGCTTTCTCCCAGTCTTCCAGTTCTTCCTCCAGGTACATACATATCAATGTTGACAAAGTCCATATTTGTGAAATTCAAAACTTGGGTCTTTGTGTGACTTCTTTGTATCCTATTTGTGATATCAAACCATACCATCTGATGATCACTAGTGAGCCCCTACCCAAACATCATAGACATTATCTTCATTAGTCAGCACTAGATCGAGGATCACACCCTCCCTCATAGGTTCCATTAACATTTGTTTCAGCAGAGCACCTTGACGGGCATCCACTATCTCTCTACTTTTGTAGATTCCACAGAAGGGATGCTCCAATCCACATCCGGAAGATTAAAATGTCCAAAGAGCAAAAGTTCTCCCTTCTTTCCCAGCTTTTGGATGTTCTTGATCAGTTCTTGTCCAGTTCATTCGTTTGGGTTGGAGAGCTGTAGATCACACCAGTAAAAATGGAAGCACCATCATCTCTTTTTAGGATGGTTCATAATGCTTCTTCTTTTCCCCACATCCCTTGCAATTCAATTGCTTGGATATTGTTTTTGACATAAAAAGCTACTCCTCGCTATTTCTGTCCTCTCTGTCCTTCCTTAACAAGTTATAGCCTGGCATGGCCACATCCCAATCATGAGACTCAGTGAACCATGTCTCCATAACAGCAACAATGTCCAATTCCACCTCTACCATTAAGGCCTGCAGGTCTGGGGTTTTATTGCTAAAACTATGAGCAATTTTGATCATAGCTTTCCAGCTGCTACTCCTAGTCACCTTTTCTGTTTTTTTGAACTGATTGATTTTGTTACTTTCTCTTCCCACTTCCTGTATTGCTTGAGGGTGACATTCCAATTTCACTGGCTACCTCCTGCCACCCCACTCCCTAGTTTAAATGCATGATAATGTAGGATCTGAATTTTTCACTTACCATCCTCCTTCCTGCCACAGACAAATGTAGTCCATCCTTACCATGTAATCTTGTATTGCTCCATATATGGCCCCTGCCTCCAATGTATTCAAAACCATTTTCCATACACCAGGTTTTAAGCTAGACATTGAAATTATCTATATGGCATAACCTTTCCTTTTCCTGTCCATGAACAGATAATACTTCTGAAAAGGCAATAGTCTTTCACATGTGTCTAATCTTCTCCCCTAGATTTTGGAAATCTTCCTGTACCATTGGTTCCCAGATGGATGATAACATTGATATCAGCGTTCTTACTTTCTTCTATAATTGTATTGACCACCTGGTTTGCATTTCTATTAGTTGAGCATCCTGGAATGCATTTAAACATTGTTTCCCCATCAAATTGAGTTCCTAAATTGGTTCCTCTGATGATCAAGTCTCCCAGAAGACGCAGCATTCTTTTATGACATTTGACCATGTTGAAGGGTTTCTGGGTACATTGGGTGACTACTTCCCTTTCAGATATCACTTCACTTTTGCTGGGGCTTCTTCATTTTCCAAAGCAGAAAAAGCATTATGTAAATGTAACAGCTTAGAGAGTGGGTGTCTCTTCATCACAGGCCTTATTCTGCTAGAGTCAACTATAATCCAGTTATTCCTGGGATTCTGAATCTTAGATATCTGACTTCTCTGTGGGAGTGAGGGTGGCTATTTAGGATACTATCCAGTTGGGGAGATTGAGTGTTTTACAGTCACATGTCTCATTCTACCAGACCCTTCAGTAGACCATTTATTCTTGGGATTCTGAATCTTCTGTGGAAAATGAGGAAGATATTCTGATTGCATCAAGAGAGGGCAGGTTTTTTGAAATCTGAACAATTCTTCATAAGAACATAAGAACATGCCATACTGGGTCAGACCAAGGATCCATCAAGCCCAGCATATTGTTTCCAACAGTGGCCAATCCAGGCCATAAGAATCTTGCAAGTACCCAACCACTAAGAGATCCCATGCTACTGATGCTAGTAAAAGCAGTGGCTATTTTCTAAGACAACTTAATTAATAGCAGGCAATGGACTTCTTCTACAAGAACTTATCCAATCCTTTTTTAAACCCAGCTACACTAACTGCACTAACCACATCCCCGGCATCAAATTCCAGAGTTTAATTGCGCGTTGAGTGAAAAAGAACTTTCTCCGATTAGTTTTAAATGTGCTAATTATTAACTTCATGGAGTGCCCCTTAGTCCTTCTATTATCTGAAAGAGTAAATAACTGATTCATATCTACTCATTCTAGACCTCTCATAACTTTAAAGACCTTTATCATATCCCCCCTCAGCTGTCTCTTCTCCAAGCTGAACAGCCCTAACCTCTTTAACCTTTCCTCATAGGAGAGCTGTTCCACCCCCTTTATCATTTTGGTCGCCCTTCTCTGTACGTTCTCCATCGCAACTATATCTTTTTTGAGATGCGGCGACCAGAATTGTACACAGTACTCAAGGTACGATCTCAACATGGAGTGATACAGAGGCATTATGACATTTTCCGTTTTATTCACCATTCCCTTTCTAATTATTCCCAACATTCTGTTTGCTTTTTTGATTGCTGAGGCCCACTGAACCGATGAGTTCAATGTGTTATCCACTATGACATCTAGATCTCTCTCTTGGGTGGTAGCTCCTAATATGGAACCTAACATTGTATAACTATAGCATGGGTTATTTTTCCCTATATGCATCACATTGCACTTATCCACATTAAATTTCATCTGCCATTTGGATGCCCAATTTTCCAGTCTCACAAGGTATTCCTGCAATTTATCACAATCCACTTGTGATTTAACTACTCTGAATAATTTTGTATCACCCGCAAATTTGATTACCTCACTCGTCATATTCCTTTCCAGATCATTTATATATATATTGAAAAGTAAGGGTCCCAATATAGATCCCTGAGGCACTCCACTGTCCACGCCCTTCCACTGAGAAAATTGTCCATTTAATCCTACTCTCTGTTTCCTATCTTTTAGCCAGTTTGTAATCCACAAAAGGACATTGCCACCTATCCCATGACTTTTCACTTTTCCTAGAAGCCTCTCATGAGGAACTTTGTCAAACGCCTTCTGAAAATCCAATTACACTACATCTACCGGTTCACTTTTATCCACATGTTTATTAACTGCTTCAAAAAAGTGAAGCAGATTTGTGAGGCAAGACTTGCCTTGGGTAACGCCGTGTTGACTTTGTTCCATTAAACCATGTCTTTCTATATGTTCTGTGATTTTGATGTTTAGATCACTTTCCACTATTTTTCCTGGCACTGAAGTCAGGCTAACCGGTCTGTAGTTTCCCGGATCGCTCCTGGAGCCCTTTTTAAATATTGGGATTACATTAGCCACCCTCCAGTCTTCAGGTACAATGGATGATTTTAATGAAAGGTTACAAATTTTTACTAATAGATCTGAAATTTCATTCCTCCAAAAAGTACATTGATGATCCAATAGTTCTCTTCATGTGGGAGACACCACTTACTTTAGATGGTACAGTCCCTGGGTCCTAGGATACTCAGGCAATTATCAAAACAAGTTCTTAAGAAAAAGGGGAAACCATTTGCTCCTCCTAACAAGAGGTTTCCAAAAATCATGGCCAAATTAGGGAAAGGCATCCTGTCTTTTTTACTTCACCCAGGTTTCAGTTATAGAGACCTGAGGTCCTTCCCCCCCCCCCCCCCCCGAAAATTGTTTTATTTATTATATTTTACATATTTTTTATTATACATTACTTTGATTTTTATCTAAGAAATGTGCTTAATCAAATTTATTAAACTAACTAAAACTAACCCATACTGGAGAAGCAAAGAGATATGCTTCCCCTAAGAGGGTCAATTAAAAACTCCAGGTGACAGGGATTTTTATGAGCTAGGAGCTCACAAGCTCAACTTCCCACATGGGGAGCTAAACCTCACAATAATACTATTATATTGGTTTCCCCTCTAAAAATACGATTTTCCTCTTAGTAGAAATCCACAGGGTTTTCTACATATAAATACAAAGAATAAACTGTAACCATCTATTTTCCTTTGCTCAATTTCTTCCACTTATCCATTGGCCTTATCTTTCATCTTAGTTCCTTACTACATCTGGTCGTCCAACTCCATAACACATTTCCCCATTGGTCTTGCACTGCCATGCTCTACACAATATCTTCTTATCTCTGCCCACCCTTTCAAAATCTGGTCTAAAGTTGTCTCCCTACTCATTACAGATATGTCTTCCCAAGATCCTTTCTATATGTCACTGATCAATCACTGCTTTGCTTCTGCCTCTAATCACTATGTTGCACTCCTCTCTTGTAAACGTCTGTATTCCCATCAGACCTTTTTAAATCTCCTTTTTTCCTTCTCTATTCCCAGGTCCAGGTTCACTATTCTCTGTGTAGTCTTTGCTTTGGAAATTTGGTAAACAGTTCAGGGGTCATGCTCAGTCCCAGGGTTAAGTTCTTTTACACAGTCACAAGGCCACTCAGCCCTAGGGCATCGATTCTTTGATGGGGGGGGGGGGGGGGGAGCTGAACCTCCAGGACCCAAAGCACAGGGGTGAAAACCGCTTTAGTAGATGTACTTAGAATGTGATGGTGATTAATCAGACATAGGTGTAAAATAAGACAGCAAGACACACTGGCTGGGTGTTCCAAAATTAACTATACTGAACATCTTCTGATTTCATCATATGGACCCATACATAGATTTTATTATTTTTTTATTTTTTTAAGCATACATATCCATAAATGCATCTACAATCCTGTCCTTCTCTTCTCCATGCCTGTATCCCTCAGTAACTGGATCCTGAGAAGGCCTCACTCTCCAGATTTGGATGAGTAAATAGCTCGAGTGGGCAGGGTTCCTAGTCATAGACCTCAGGTCCTGGGCTGTAACAGTCTTCCTTAATGTCTACTTTCCTCTTTCTTCTCAGGTAAAACTCTTGTGAGGAGTCTTCAGATATTCTAAGCTCTTATTTCAGGTTTTCTCCTTCACTGGGCAGGAAGGATAGCAGGGCAAAAACTTCCACCAAAAACAGGAAAAAATAAAGTCTTTCTCAAAAATGCCTCCAAAAGGAATCCCCCTGTGGCGGGTCACCACTTAGCCACTGTCCAAAGATTGTGATATGGTGCTAGAGGGTCTTCTCTGTTCCTGGCCCTGCCAGCGAAACGTTTTTTCCCCAAAGTCCTCTTTTGAGCCAGGGACAAGGGATATCACAAAGACTCCAAATATTTTGAAAAAATCATAATAACAAAACTCAAGCTATAGACAACCCAACCAAATAGGTGGTATACTGCAAAGGATTAAATGAAATCCTTTGCAGTATCTCCCGCCTCCTTGTGAACTAACTTGTAAACTCCTTGTAAACTTATCTCCCGTCTCCTTGTAAACTAACCCCTTATTCCCCGCCACTGTTCCCAGCTTACTCCTACAGTTCCAAGTTACAGCCCTGCCTTTTCCCCTCCCTTCCCTCCCCCCCCCCCCCCCCAGTTATAATATCAGTTACAATGTAAAGCCCTGTTGGCTGAATTTGCTGTTATCTGGAAACCAATGTGATGTCTCGTGCGAATGTCGGTATAGAAAAAATGTTAAATAAATAAAATAAAAATAAATCTCCATGTGAGCAACATCGCGGAAGGGATAGAAGGTAAAATATGTCTATTTGCGGATGATTTTAAGATCTGTCACAGAGTGGACATGCCTGAAGGAATAGAAAGAATGAAAAGTGATTGAAGAAAGCTTGAAGAGTAGTCAAAGATTTGGCAGCTAGGATTCAATGCCAAGAAGTGCAGAGTTATGCATCTGGGATGCAGTCATCCAAAAGAGCTGTGGGGGGGGGGGGGGGGGTGAAAGACTAATGTGTACAGACAAAGAGAGGGGTTGATAGAGTCTGGGCATCTGAAGATGGTGAAGCAATGTGACAAGGCTAAAGCCAGAAGAAGGCTGGGCTACATAGAGAGAGGAATAACAAGTAAGAAAAAAGAGGTGAAAATGCCCTTGTACAGGTCCTTGGCGATGCCTCACCTGGAGTACTGTGTTCAGTTCTGGAGCCCGTACCTCAGAAAGGATAGAGACAGGGTGGAGGTGGTCCAGAGAAGGGTGACAAAAATGGTGTGGGGTCTGTATCAGAAGACCTATGAAAAGAAGCTGAAGGATCTAATAATGTATGTATACCCTGGAAGAGAGGAGATGCAGGGGAGATATGATACAGACCTTCAGATGCCTAAAAGGTTTCAGTGATGTATGGACTTCAAACCTTTTCCATTGGAAAGAAAACAATAGAACTAGGGGGTCATGAAATGAAACTCCAGGGGGGCCAACTCAGAACCAACATCAGGAAATATTCTTCACGGAGAGAGTGGTGGAGGCCTGGAATGCACTTCCAGAGGAGGTAGTGAAGAAAAAAACAGTCAAAGAATTCAAAGGGGCGTGGGATAAACACTGTGGATCTCTAAAAGCTAGAGGACGGAAATGAAATAAGCATGCAGGAGGGTAACTTACTGGTACAGTGGTTACTACTACACTTAGCAGAAGGCTTGGAGATTACTACCCTTAACCAATATGCTTTGATGCTTTTAATGCAACTGCAACATTGCTCCCCGCTTGGACGGCAGGGGGAATAGAGGAATTGGATTCAGACAACAACTGAGGGCCCTGTTTCCATGGTCTGGGGTACTGTTATGTAGACATGTATTTATTTATTTATTTATATACCGACATTCAATCAAGATGTCACATTCAGGTACTATAGGTAAGGAAAAAGCACAAGACTACTTCAATGGCCAAGTTCTAAAGGAAACAAAGTTTACATGGGGATAACTTGCTGATGCAGTAATTACTACCCTTAACCAATAAGCCTTGATACTTTTGATGCAACTCCAATGTTGCTCTTTGCTTCAATGGCAGGGGAAAAGGGGAATTAGATTTGGACAACAACCAGCAAGGGCCCCAACCTTTACAGTTTGTGGAACTGATAAGCATGGGGGTAACCTACATAGAGCAGCAGTTACTATTCTTACCCGAAGGCATGGGATTACTACCCTTAACCAATAAACCTTGATGCTTTTAATGCAACTGCAACATTGCTCTCTGCTTCGAAGGAGGGGTTGGGGGTGGAAGGAAAGAGGAATTTAGATTCAGAGATAACCAATACGAGCCATGACATTTTCACAGTCTAGGATACCCATGCAAAACATAGGACTGTTTTTATGGGCTAGTCCATAAGCAAAGCATATCAAGCAAAATTGACCGATGCATGGGGGTAACATGCAAGGCGCAGAAGATGCGACCATGGGAAGCTTGCTGGGCAGACTGGTTGGATCATTGGTTCTTTTATACCGTCATTTCTATGTCTCCATGTTTCTATGTTTCCAGGGCACCCAAACCGTGAGGCCTAGTACCAGGGACAGGCAACATAAAAACCTCAACATCACTCCTTTTCTTCTATCTAAAATCCAAGTAAAACTGCCACAGAGCTTTCCTACGCTACCTGCTTTTATTCAGGCTGGGCTGACAAATCCAGCGACCTCACAGGAGGCGCTGTTCAGGAAATTGTCCACCCCCTCCCACCTCCTACATCCGAACCCAAGGCTTGAGCTTGTAGTAGAGATCCCTGAAAGGGATTTTATACTCTAGGCTTTTTACTCTTGTCTTTCCTCTACTCTCACCCTGGACTCCTGTTTCCATGTTGTATTGGTGCCAGCAAGGTGCTTTGTTCTATTTCCTTCTCAGCCCAGGTCCTTGCTCCAATATCCTCCTAGCAAACTCCAAATTCTGTGCTCTTTTCCTTCCCTGACATTCTGGCTTCTATAATCTCTTATACCCTCCTAGATCAGTACCTGGGGTTTCTTCCATGTCACCAGCTTAGCTTGACACTTTTCTACAGCCCCTTTTGTCATTCATGATGAAGCCCCCACATATTATAGGATGAATGCATAACGAGTGAGAGGAGAGTGGTGCGAGTCCACGTATTGACTTTTTATTGTTTGATTTGGTCCCTTAGCAACTTGACTTCTCTAAATGTGAAATCTCATTTTCTAAACATCACACAAAATGACTTCATCTTACTCATTTGAACTTTACTTTTTGTTCAAGTCAGTAAATAGTGTCTGTAGGAGAAGTCAGTGGGAGCAAACACAAGCCTAAGAATAAAAGCTTGAGTTTTGTTCTGTTGTTTGACAGTATGATGTTGTAAAACCGTACTGCAAACACACGCCTCCTGCTCTTAGGGAAACATGTCCATAAATAACATTTCTATATCTTCCCCAGTTCATCTGTGCAATTCAGCATTGAATTTCAATTTACACGTGTTTGTTTAGACTCAGGAAGGTTTAGAGAAGTAGGTTGTTCATCCTTTTACAAGCTGCAAGCAAAGTCTTACAGAGTCCTAGTCACATCCTACTTTTTGTTTAGACTTATAGAGAGCAATTTTGAAAGTGGACAAAGGTTGCAGGTCCATGGGTACTCTGTGTCCCATTCAAAGGGAAATTGCCCACATAATTTTCCTTTGAAAATGCAGGTGAGCAAATGCGGGCACCTGTGGATTTCACACCTATATTCCTGCAGGTGCAGGCTTTGTGTGGGAAAAGTACCCGTGCTTACTTTCCCTTCCCTGCCCCTGGCTGCACCCCTTTCTGGCATGGCTAAAAAGTATTCTTGTTGGGAAACATAGAAACATGGTGGCAGGAAAAGACCAGGGCACATCCTTTTGACTGCATAGAGTTGGAGGAGGTGTGCAATTTTCAAAAAGACAATCTTGATGCCGCTGAAAATTGTCTGCTGAGTATATTAACTCCAGTATATTCTGTGATGTCTTAAAAATTCTGTGATTTAAAAATTCATACAGCAGGCACCAGAGAGCCAGATAGGAAGTCACAGGCTGATGCAAAGTTGTAGGCTCAAGAATCATTGTCTTATGGGAAGTCAAGGACAAAGAAGGAAAGGGAGATAGTGCTGCGACAGAGATGTGTAAACGCATTCAAAGCAAAAAAAATATGAAATTTGGAGTGTTGATCCCTTTCTGCTTGTTTGCAAAAAAAAAAAAAAATACCCTTTTTGCATTACCCTTTTGTTTCAAATCAATTGATCTTGCATGAATTTTAATGAAAATTTGTGAGAATTAGACATATTGAGGTCAATATTCAGACATAGCTGGCTAAGTAAGTTATCCTGATAAGACTTATCCAGCTAGTTTAGCCGGGATTTTCAGCAGCATGGCTATGCCGCTGAATTTACCCAGGTAAGTTTAAAGTTAGACCTGCTCAATAACAGCCAGAGAGCTTAGCTTGATAAGTTTGCATATTGCTACTTATCTGGTTTATTTATTTATTTAAAAAATTTATAGCCTGCTTATAATGAATTCATGCTAAGCGGACTACAGATAAATAAATAACAAATTACAATAAAGCAATTCTGTTATATCACATTAAAACAATATAACTAAAATGGAATAAAATAAAATAAAATAAAACATGATGAAATCAATCCCCACCATTGTCAAAAGCATATAGGGAAAAATAACCCATGCTATAATTACACGATGTTAGGTTCCATATTAGGAGCTACTACCCAGGAAAGGAACCTACGCATCATAGTGGATAATACATTGAAATCATCGGTTCAGTGTGCTGCAGCATTCAAACAAGCAAACAGAATGTTAGGAATTATTAGGAAGGGAAAGGTGAACAAAATGGAAAATGTCATAATGCCTCTGTATAGTTGTGATGGAGAAAGTACAGAGAAGGGTGACCAAAATGATAAAGGGGATGGAATAGCTCCTCTATGAGGAAAGACTAAAGAAGTTAGGGCTGTTCAGCTTGGAGGAAAGATGGCTGAGGGGGGGATATGATAGAGGTGTTTAAAATCATGAGAAGTCTAGAACGGGTAGATGTGAATCGATTATTTACTCTTTCGGATAATAGAAAGACTAGGGGGCCCTCCATGAAGTTAGCATGTAGAAGATTTAAAACTAATCGGAGAAAGTTCTTTTTCACTCAACGCACAATTAAACTCTAGAATTTGTTGCCAGAGGATGTGGTTAGTGTAGTTAGTATAGCTGGGTTTAAAAAAGGTTTGGATAAGTTCTTGGAGGAGAAATCCATTACCTGCTATTAATCAAATTGACTTAGAAAATAACCTCTGCTATTACTGGCATCAGTAGCATGGGATATACTTAGTTTTTGGGTTCTTGCCAGGTATTTGTAGCCTGGATTGGCCACTGTTGGAAACAGGATGCTGGGCTTGATGGACCCTTGGTCTGACCCATTATGGCATGTTCTTTTGTTCCTAAATGGATGGTGTTGGGCAGGAGGGAAGGGCTTGGTGCTCTGCTGCTAGATGAGATGTGTGTGCGGGGAAAGAAGGACCTGGTATTATGAAGGGGACAGAAAGGGGGGCATTTGGGACAAGGGAGAAGATCTGCCGCAGCTATACAGGACAGGAATCTGTGGGGCTGCATTGAGGGTGGGAGGATTCCGCTTTCTTGAATTCAGATAGTGTATTTTTCTCCACCTCATCCATGGGGAGGCTGTTCTGCCCGCCTTCTGCCCGCCCCCCCCCCCCCAGTCATGTCACCCCCCAGTCTTGGCCCCAACTCCTACCTTGTTCTCAATTGCGCCCACCGAGTGTGTGGTTTTCTGGGCCACGAGCAGGTTGGGCGCTGCTCGCAGCCCGCTGAATCTCCACTCTTCTTTGCTGCCGTTCGTGGCCCCACATGGTTTGCACCCTCTAATGGTCGGCACCCTAGGCCCCGGCCTAGTTCTTCTAGTGCTTCCACAAGCCCTGGTTCCATGCACCCACCACCCTCTCTATAAACAAAAATTTCCTTAGATTACTCCTGAATCTACCCCCTTTCACCACCTCATCCCCATGACCCTTCATTCTAGAGTCTCCTTTCCTTATTGTACTTACATTCTTGTTGGAAACTACTTTATGTCTCCTTTGAGTGAGGAAGGCTGTATATAAAAGTAAATGTTATGTTCTCCCAAGAGTTTTCCCTGCACATCCTTCTCATTTCTTTGTCAGTTTGGAAAATGTGCATCTCTGCTATCTTTGTATTTTGCAAAGTACAGGAGGAAATTCATGTCTCTTAGTTTCTCTGGGATTGTGCTGCTGGCAGATTCTGGATTTCTGGGTTTTCCAGTTCAGCTTTTGAATTTCTAATTTGTGATCATTTATTCTGTATTTGGAAGGGTCTATCTGTGTTTTGCATGTGAGTTAAAAATTAGGTAATCTGCTATCATGTTGTTTCTGTGTAGGTATCTGTAGTCGTCCAGTTTATTCTGTTTTGCAATTTGCACCTCCCAATAGGAGGGTGTACTGTATTCTAGGACAGTGGTCCCCAACCCTATCCTGGGGGCCCACCAGCCAGTCAGGTTTTCAGGATATCCACAATGAATATGCATGCGAGAAAATTTGCATTCACTGCCTCTATAACATGCACATTTTCTCTCATGCATATTCATTGTGGATGTCCTGAAAACCCGACTGGCTGGTGGGCCCCAGGATAGGGTTGGGGACCACTGTTCTAGGGCATTGGTTTCATAACTACTGTACTACTTTCAAGAATTTTAGATGTCTTGTTTTTCCCTAGGATCACAAAAAATGAAAAAATTCACAGCAAGTACTGCAGCCCCTATTCAAAAAAGTAGTACATAAAAATTTTATGACATGCACTGTTTAGTGTAGCCCCATTATTTTCAATGGGGCTTGTTCACTAATAAAGCACATTTTGGTGGTGCCTTCCATCTGCAAAGTCTAGGTAAGACTAATAGTGCCAACTGCCTGATTTCTTCAAATACTGAAATCATTTTAATTTAATACCAACAAATATATAAAAAAAGATAAATAAATGTCTTAGACTAACATTTTATGGCCTGGCATACATTTAATAGTTCAACGCTGAGATCGTAAGCCTGAGAAAAGGTCAGATATAATTCTGCTGAGCATCTCAAAATTCTTATTTTTCAGTCACATAGCTGCAGCAAAGGTTTTGGTGCACCAACTTCAGCAGTCACTCTATGCCCCTGCCCACCAGGCTTCCTGCACTTGAAGGGGGTGAACTGTATGCACCCACAGGAAAGGTTGTGCACAAGCGTGCAGCTTAGAGCTGCACGCATGCATGAGCACAGCAATTTTTCTGTGCATGCGTGCAACTTAGAGGAAACAGCAGTGGTAGGCAGCAGCACTTATTATTCTGGGGGAGAGCCAGAAAAGATGTGATAGCTTCCCAATTTAGTGGTGCACCAAAACCTCATTTTTTAAAGTTGGTGGACACTACGCCCATGCTAGTGGGGCTGTGATGGAGCCCATCCCACCACCACCCGAAGTTTATGTGTGTGTGTGTGTGTGTGTGTGTTTGTGTGTGTGTGTGTGTGTGTGTGTGTGGATGTATGTGTGAGAACTTGTGTGCATTTGTATTTGTGTATATGTCTGTGTGAGAGCCTATGTGTGTGTGTGTGAGAGCCTGGGTGCATGTGTGAGATCTTATGTGCTTATGTGTTTGTGTGTGTTTGTCTTTGTGAGAGCTTGTGGATGTGTCTAGATGTCTGTATGAAAGCCTGTATGTATGAGAGCCTGTGTGCATGTGTGTATGTTTGGTTAGATCTTTTGTGCTTGTGTGTGTGCATGTTTGTGTTTTTTTCTGTGTGAGAGTCTGTGGGTATGTGTATATGCCTGTATGAGAGCCTATATGTGTGAGAGCCTGTGTGCATGTGTGTGTGAGAGCCTGTGTGCATGTATGTCTGTGTGAGAAACTGTGTGTGTGTGTGTGTGTCTGTGTTTAGAAACTGTATGTGTATATTGTGTGTCTCAGAGCCTATGAGCATGTGTCTATGAGAGCTTATGTGTCACACACAGGCTCTCACAGGTACGTAATGTGTGTGTGAAGAAGAGAGAGCCTGTGTGTGTGTGTGTGTGTGTGTGTGTGAGGGAGGGAGTGTGTGTGAAAGCATTGGCATGTATATGAGGGAGTTTCTGAAAGAATGAATGTGTTAGTATGTGTGTGTGAGTGAGTGAGGGAGAGAGAGAAGAGAGTTGTGTGGCCCTACCTCCCCTAATGCACAATAATCTCAGGGGGAGATTATCAAAAGCTCCCAGGTATGGAGAGCAGGAGATTTTTTAATCTGTATTAGTTTTAGTTATTGGGTATAATTTAATGTTTCTGTAACCCGAACCACTTTCCGAATTACTAATAAGTCCTGGGATTCAATTTAATGCAGTTAGGAAAATAATTAGGGGAGTATTCATTTTGTGGCAGCCCTCCCAATGGCGGAGCTATAATGGATACCCCTGGGGCAAGGTTTTATAGTAGAGCTCTGCATTGGGCTCTGGGGTAGTCTAAGTTGAAAGTTATAGAGAGAGGTTGGAGTTTTTTCTAAGTTACTTTTTTGGCCTACCTTGGAGCCTTGGAAACCCTCTAAGACCCTCCAGGACGGGTTTGAACTCCACTCTTGACCTAAATTATAGAGTGTTTTGTCCAGAGACTGAGTTGGATTTTGGAACTTTATTTGACAGGAGCCCTGCTGAAGGCCTGGGCCTTTCCGAGGCTCAAGGATTGGGGAACCCTGAGTCGAAAATGCCCAGGTTTAGGGAAGATCTGCCCTGAAGTGGTGGTGACCTGTTGCAGTGGACATCTGAAGTTATCTATTGTAGGGAACAAAGAACAAAATAGAACAAGAAAGTATTTTATCTGCCCCTCTTCCTACCTATTGGTGGACCTGAAGTTCCATCTAGGACCCCTTCCACCCAGGATCCCCTTCCAAAGAAGATACAACTAACTGTGTGTAATAAAATCATCTGAAATAGGAGAGGGCACCCATCCGGCATCTTCAGTCAATCCTGGAAGATAGAGACTTTAACTCTCTGTGCTAAGAGTAGCTTTTTGCCATCTGAGAGGGGTAACTACCCATTAAAAAGGCCCTAACCTGAAGGGACCACTGCTTAATCTAACCCAGGATAGCAGGTGGATTTCGGGCCCCATACAAGACTCCTGCACGGATAGAGGACACAGCCTTGTAAAAAGAGACAGATAAAAAGCTATAACTGTGGAGCTGGAAACATGTTTATTTGTGCTATTCAGTCACGCTGTTTACAGTAAAGTATTATTTTTGGACACTTACTCAGTGGTCCCTGTGCATTCTTTGGCACTCAGCACTCAGAACTTGGCACCCAGCAGACAGCACCGAATGTAAAAATTCACCTAGCCAGGGAATGCAGTGCATGAAGCTAGCCACCCTGCACTGGGACCTGAGAGGATTCCTTTCTGCACTTAGTCAAAAGGACCTGCACCTTGGGAATGGAAGAGTCAGAAGAGCTAGCCAGGGTCCCTGCTCTGTAGAGCAGATAAATAATCTTATGTATACATCTATGCTGGACTTGCACACTGGGGTCGGGTTACCTTTCTTTTGTTTTTAAATATATATTTCTTTAATATTAGAACATTATTTAATAATTGGATGTTTTATTCATCAGATGTTTTGAAATATTTTATTGGTGTTTTGGAAATATTAGATCAAATTTATGCAATTTTTATTTTAATTATTGGATGTCCATCAGCTGCTTTGATATTTATTCTTTTTATTAGCATGGTTTTAATATTATGAATGATGTTTTATATTTCTGATTTTATTGCTTGATGTTTTGTGAGGAATAATGATGGTTCTGTTTTTCCATTGTTGCAGTGCATAACACAGTTGGGCTTATGGTTTCCAGTTCAGTTCTTGTTGGCACATTTCTATTCTGTATTTGGTGAGGGTCTGACTGTATTTTAAAGGTCCAGTTCTTGTGTAACTTTAATTCTTGCTGTGAAAATGATGGCACTTATCCCTGACTTTTACAGCATTATTGTTATCTCTTCCTCATTTCTATTTTAAACAGGTTTGCTTTTTATTAATTTCACTTGCATACAGAAAGCAGTTCTGAATGTTCTTGCAGAAAATATTTTTTCATTCACATATTTTATTGTAACTACTGTTAGCAGATTAGGTGATTATTTTAAGGGATTAGCTAATGTTACCTCTAAGGATTGGGTTGCTGTGAGCATAAATTTGATAGGCTTTTTGCATCAAAGAAAGTAGTGCTCACTAGGGATGTGAATCGTTTTTTAACGATTAAAATTATCGTCCGATAATTTTAATATCGTCTTAAATCATTATAGAACACAATACAATAGAAATTCCTACGATTTATCGTTAAAAATCGTTAAATCATGTTAGTGCGCACTAACGGGAGTTAGTGCGCACTAACTGAAAATGATACAAATTGACACTTTCCAGGTCAGTAAAGGTCAGTTAGGAATGAATATGTGTTCCTATTGGCTGGCTGCCCTCTTATCTATTGATGTTAACCAGGTTCCCACTGAGGTGATGGTTGGGGGGATGGGAAATGGAAATGGAAACTCAGGAACACTAACAGAAAATGATACAAATTATTGACACTTTCCAGGTCAGTAAAGGTCAGTTAGGAATGAATATGTATTCCTATTGGCTGGCTGCCCTCTTATCTATTGATGTTACCAAGGTTCCAACTGAGGTGATGGTTGGGGGGATGGGAAATGGAAACTGTTGGTAGTTGGCAAAAAAAGTAATGTGATCAGTCAATATGACTAGAACCTGTGCCCTATTCCTGATACCAGGGGTGTTGTGATCTTCCTGCACTCAGTGCCCTATCCCTGATACCAGTCTGAGACAGCTCCCTCCCTGCATTACTAGTGAGAGGCTGGCTTCACAGACAGGGGGGAGCTGCCTGACCCTCACTCCTGACTTCCCCCATATCCCAGCCAGTGAATGGTGTGTGGGTGAGGGGGGGGGGGGGGGGGAGGATGGTGAAGTCTGAGACAGCTCCCTCCCTGCATTACTAGTGAGAGGCTGGCTTCACAGACAGGGGGGAGCTGCCTGACCCTCACTCCTGACTTCCCCCATGTCCCAGCTAGTGAATGGTGTGTGGGTGAGGGGGGGGGGGGTGGATGGTGAAGTCTGAGACAGCTCCCTCCCTGCATTACTAGTGAGAGGCTGACTTCACAGACAGGGGGGAGCTGCCTGACCCTCATTCCTGACTTCCCCCATGTCCCAGCTAGTGAATGGTGTGTGGGTGAGGGGGGGGGGGAGGATGGTGAAGGGTGAGACAGCTCCCTCCCTGCATTATTAGTGAGAGGCTGGCTTCACAGACAGGGGGGAGCTGCCTGACCCTCACTCCTGACTTCCCCCATGTCCCAGCTAGTGAATGGTGTGTGGGTGAGGATGGTGAAGTCTGAGACAGCTCCCTCCCTGCATTACTAGTGAGAGGATGGCTTCACAGACAGGGGGGAGCTGCCTGACCCTCACTCCTCCGGGGTATTGTGATCTTCCTGCACACAGTGCCCTATCCCTGATACCAGGGGTGTTGTGATCTTCCTGCATGCAGTGCCCTATCCCTATTAATACCAGGAGTGTTGTGATCTTCCTGCACGCAGTGCCCTATCCCTAATACCAGGGGTGTTGTGATCTTCCTGCATGCAGTGCCCTATCCCTGATACCGGGATGTGTGCAAGAAGATCACAACACCCCCGGTATCAGGAATAGGGCACTGTGTGCAGGAAGATCACAACACCCCCGGTATCAGGAATAGGGCACTGTGTGCAGGAAGATCACAACACCCCTGGTATTAGGGATAGGGCACTGTGTGCAGGAAGATCACAACACTCCTGGTATTAATAGGGATAGGGCACTGCATGCAGGAAGATCACAACACCCCTGGTATCAGGGATAGGGCACTGTGTGCAGGAAGATCACAATACCCCGGAGGAGTGAGGGTCAGGCAGCTCCCCCCTGTCTGTGAAGCCATCCTCTCACTAGTAATGCAGGGAGGGAGCTGTCTCAGACTTCACCATCCTCACCCACACACCATTCACTAGCTGGGACATGGGGGAAGTCAGGAGTGAGGGTCAGGCAGCTCCCCCCTGTCTGTGAAGCCAGCCTCTCACTAATAATGCAGGCAGGGAGCTGTCTCACCCTTCACCATCCTCTCCCCCCCCCCCCCTCACCCACACACCATTCACTAGCTGGGACATGGGGGAAGTCAGGAGTGAGGGTCAGGCAGCTCCCCCCTGTCTGTGAAGCCAGCCTCTCACTAATAATGCAGGGAGGGAGCTGTCTCACCCTTCACCATCCTCCCCCCCCCCCTCACCCACACACCATTCACTAGCTGGGACATGGGGGAAGTCAGGAGTGAGGGTCAGGCAGCTCCCCCCTGTCTGTGGAGCCAGCCTCTCACTAGTAATGCAGGGAGGGAGCTGTCTCAGACTTCACCATCCTCCCCCCCCCCCCTCACCCACACACCATTCACTAGCTGGGACATGGGGGAAGTCAGGAGTGAGGGTCAGGCAGCTCCCCGGGGTATTGTGATCTTCCTGCACACAGTGCCCTATCCCTGATACCAGGGGTGTTGTGATCTTCCTGCATGCAGTGCCCTATCCCTATTAATACCAGGAGTGTTGTGATCTTCCTGCACGCAGTGCCCTATCCCTAATACCAGGGGTGTTGTGATCTTCCTGCATGCAGTGCCCTATCCCTGATACCGGGATGTGTGCAAGAAGATCACAACACCCCTGGTATTAGGGATAGGGCACTGTGTGCAGGAAGATCACAACACTCCTGGTATTAATAGGGATAGGGCACTGTGTGCAGGAAGATCACAACACCCCTGGTGTCAGGGTTAGGGCACTGTGTGCAGGAAGATCACAACACTCCTGGTATTAATAGGGATAGGGCACTGTGTGCAGGAAGATCACAACACCCCTGGTGCCAGGGTTAGGGCACTGTGTGCAGGAAGATCACAACACTCCTGGTATTAATAGGGATAGGGCACTGTGTGCAGGAAGATCACAACACCCCTGGTATTAGGGATAGGGCACTGTGTGCAGGAAGATCACAACACTCCTGGTATTAATAGGGATAGGGCACTGTGTGCAGGAAGATCACAACACCCCTGGTGTCAGGGTTAGGGCACTGTGTGCAGGAAGATCACAACACTCCTGGTATTAATAGGGATAGGGCACTGTGTGCAGGAAGATCACAACACCCCTGGTGCCAGGGTTAGGGCACTGTGTGCAGGAAGATCACAACACCCCTGGTGCCAGGGTTAGGGCACTGTGTGCAGGAAGATCACAACACTCCTGGTATTAATAGGGATAAAGCACTGTGTGCAGGAAGGTCACAATACCCCTGGTATCAGGGTTAGGGCACAAGTTCTAGTCACATTGACTGATCACATTACTTGTTTTGTCAAGCTACCAACTGTTTCCATTTCCCATCCCCTATATACTGTCAGTGGGAACCTTGGTAACATGAATAAATAAGAGGGCAGCCAATAGGAATACATATTCATTCCTAAACTGACCTTAACTGACCTGAAAAGTGTCAAATTGCATCATTTTCAGTTAGTGCGCACTAACTCCCAGTTAGTGCGCACTAACTCGAGTTAGTGCGCACTAATCGGAAAAAACGATTTTTAACGATTTTTTAACTAAAATATCATGCCTAACACGATTTTCTTGCCCTGCCACACGATTTCTATCGTTAAGACGATATGGAACACGATTCACATCCCTAGTGCTCACAGAGTAAAGAAGGAAGGTGGACTGTGTTCTAGGGCACCGGCCTGCAGCAAATGTTCTGGTGCACCACCAACTTCATCAGTTACCTTACACCCCTGGGGTTATTACACTGTAGATTCTACTTTCTTTCCTCTGTGTATGTGTCTTATGGAAGGAGGCTTATCACTGTTGAATTGAATAGATAAATGATCTCAGATGGGCAGAGAAATACTAAAAGTGAAGGGATCCCCTTCATCCCAGAAAAATCCTATCTGGGGTTCAAAAGTCCAGTATTCTTCTCCTCAGCCTGTGTCCTGTGTCCCAAGGGGCAGAGGTCCAGTTTAGCAATTTATGTTTTTATTAATTAAATTATTTATCTGCCTAGAATATAAACATGCTAGGTGAACTACAAAAAGTAAACGTTATAATAGTACAACTTTGCATTCCTCTAAATAATGTAGTTAAAAGCTTCCTGAAAAAGCAATATCTTAAGCTGTTTGTGAAATAGTTGGTATTGTCTATAAGATGTTTTCTCATCTCTCTGTACCCCTCCTGATGTTTACTAGTGTAGCCAGGAACCTGCCTATTGTAGCCCAGCTCCAATGAAAGGAGGGATAGTGCTAAAACTTCCTCACCGACCAAAAAGGGGGGAAAAAAACCCACTTCCAAAGTCCCCAAAGTCTCAGCTGGGATGACACTGAAACTGCAGCTCCATTATTTGCTTCAATAGAAGTTCACAGATCTCCAGCTATCTGGCCTCTGAATCCGAGGCATGTCCTTTATCCAGATTAGACCAAGGGTCACACAAGTCAAAATCATTATTTAACCAAACTCTAACAAAAGTCTCTTCTCTGAAATAGAAGCAGACCCTCCTAGACAGGGAGAGGTCTTAGAGGAAACCAAAAATAGATCCTCACTCCTAAAATACTAAACCAAACTAACCACATTCTCTCAAGACTTAACCCCTCCCCTTCTAGACAGGGGCCAACCATATCAGACAAACCTCAGGGGGAGGTGCTGATAGGAATGGTCTGTCCCTCTAGCTGTACTACTAGGTCAATGATCTAAGGCCATCTGGTGGAGACCTGGGAGTTTCTACATTCATTTTATTAGTATGCTTTTACTATAATTGATGTTTTATATTTCCTGATTTTATTGTTTGATGTTTTATGAGGAATGGTGATGTACATGGCATACATAGTCTGGCTTGTTGCAGTTTCCAGTTCAGTTTTTGTCTGGACATTTCTATTTAATTTTATGGTATCTTTATTCTGTATTTGGTGAGAGTCTGTCTGTGTTCTGCATGTGTGGCTGAGGTAAGGTATTCTGCAATCATGTAGCTTCTGTACAGGGGTCTAAAGCAGCCTGGCGTGTTCTATTTATTTAATAGGAGGTGAATAGGTGTTTTAGGGCCTGGTGTAATAATTGCAGTGTTGCCTTTGTCATAGGTAGGGTTGTTACTGTTTAAGTGCTAGTAGTTAGAGCTGTTTAGATATGGGAGGTTTACTATATTGTAATTATTTATTTATTTATTTATAGATTTTTATATACCGATGTTCATCAGTGATATCACCTCGGTTTACAGTATAACAGAAAACATACGCTTGGAGGCGTTTTTACACAGAACAACTGAGGGAGACGAAGAAAACAATCAAGTTGGCAAAAAATCAAGCAGAAGAGAGGATCGCCAAGGAGATAAAAAATGGTGACAAAACATTTTTCAGATACATCAGCGAAAAGAGAAAGGTCCAAAGTGGTATAGTGAAATTGAAAGGTGGTAATGATCAATGTGTGGAGACAGACGAAGAAATGGCAGAAATATTAAATGAATACTTCAGCTCTGTGTTCACTAAAGAAGACCCTGGAGAAGGACCATCTCTACACAACAAGAAACTGGAGGGAAGTGGAATAGATGAAAATCCTTTTACAGTAGAAAATGTGTGGGAAGAGCTAAAGAACCTGAAAGTGGACAAAGCCATGGGGCCTGATGGGATTCATCCAAGGATATTGAGGGAGCTCAGAGATGTTCTGGCGGGTCCGCTGTGTGACCTGTTCAATAGATCCCTAGAAACGGGAGTGGTGCCGAGAGACTGGAGAAGAGCGGTGGTGGTCCCGCTTCACAAGAGTGGGAACAGGGAGGAGGCTGGCAACTACAGGCCGGTTAGCCTCACTTCGGTGGTGGGAAAAGTAATGGAGTCTCTGCTGAAAGAGAGAATAGTGAACTATCTACAGTCCGGAGAATTGATGGACCAGAGGCAACATGGATTCACCAGGGGAAGATCCTGTCAGACAAATCTGATTGACTTTTTTGACTGGGTAACCAAGGAATTGGACCAAGGAAGAGCGCTCGATGTCATATACTTGGATTTCAGCAAAGCTTTTGATACGGTTCCGCACAGGAGACTGGTGAATAAAACGAGAAGCTTGGGAGTGAGTGACAAGGTGGTGACCTGGATTGCAAATTGGTTGACGGACAGAAGACAATGTGTGATGGTAAACGGAACCTTCTCTGAAGAGAGAGCGGTTTTAAGTGGTGTACCGCAAGGATCGGTGTTGGGACCGGTCCTGTTCAATATCTTTGTGAGCGACATTGCGGACGGGATAGAAGGTAAGGTTTGTCTTTTTGCGGATGACACTAAGATCTGCAACAGAGTGGACACGCCGGAAGGAGTGGAGAGAATGAGACGGGATCTAAGGAAACTGGAAGAGTGGTCGAAGATATGGCAGCTGAGATTCAATGCCAAGAAGTGCAAAGTCATGCATATGGGGAGCGGAAATCCGAATGAACTGTATTCGATGGGGGGGGAAAGGCTGACGTGCATGGAGCAGGAGAGGGACCTTGGGGGTGATAGTGTCTAATGATATGAAGTCTGCGAAACAATGCGACAAGGCAATAGCAAAAGCCAGAAGAATGCTGGGCTGCATAGAGAGAGGAATATCGAGTAAGAAAAGGGAAGTGATTATTCCCTTGTACAGGTCCTTGGTGAGGCCTCACCTGGAGTACTGTGTTCAGTTCTGGAGACCGTATCTACAAAAAGACAAAGACAAGATGGAAGCGGTACAGAGAAGGGCGACCAGGAAGGTGGAGGATCTTCATCGCATGACGTACGAGGAGAGATTGAAGAATCTAAATATGTACACCCTGGAGGAAAGGAGGAGCAGAGGTGATATGATACAGACTTTCAGATACTTGAAAGGTTTTAATGATCCAAAGGCAACGACAAACCTTTACCATAAGAAAAAAATCAGCAGAACCAGGGGTCACGATTTGAAGCTCCAGGGAGGAAGATTCAGAACCAATGTCAGGAAGTATTTCTTCACGGAGAGGGTGGTGGATGCCTGGAATGCCCTTCCGGAGGAAGTGGTGAAGACCAGAACTGTGAAGGACTTCAAAGGGGCGTGGGATAAACACTGTGGATCCATAAAGTCAAGAGGCCGCCAATGAAGAGTGGGTGACTCGCCAGAATGATGGCTACTGCCTGGAGACAATACCCTTAGTCAATAAACATACACATGGTTACTGTGACTCCAACATCACTCTAAGATTCAACAGCATGAGGAAATGTGGAAAAAAGGATTTGCACTCACAATGACGGGAGTAGCTGGCTTGTTACGGCGGTTACTACCCCAAACCAAATATCCAGATTACTACCTCCACCTTCCTCTATTCCTGATGCCTTTCAACTAGCTTGATCACTCCATTCTTATACTTCACTTTCAATGCATATCCAGCATAGTTCTCTGCTTCAACAGCAGGGGAAAAGAAAAACTGTTACTTCACACATCCAGCAGAGCTCTCTGCTTAAAAGGCAGGGGAGAAGAAAAAAGGGTTCGCACTCACAAAGCGGGGAGTAGCTGGCTTGTTACGGCGGTTACTACCCCAAACCAAATGTACCTGATACTTCACTCTCGACGCATATCCAGCATGGCTCTCTACTTCAACGGCATCGGAGAAAGACTGATACATCACGAATTTCCAGCATAGCTCTCTGCTTCAACGGCAGGGGAAAAGAAAAACTGATACTTCACGCATATCCAGCATAACTTCAACGGCAGGGGAGAAGAAAAAGGATTCACACTCACAAAGCGGGGAGTAGCTGGCTTGTCACGGCGGTTACTACCCCAAACCAAATGTGCCTGATACTTCACTTTCGATGCATATCCAGCATAGCTCTCTGCTTCAACAGCAGGGGAGAAGATAAACAACCAATAAGGGCTGTATAACATAATCTGGGTAAAAACAAATAAGCATGGGTGTAGCTTGCTTATTGCGGCGGTTACTACTCCTACTACCTCTAACTAATCAAGCTAGATATTTCACTTGGATGCAGCTCCTCCACCGCTCTCTACATTAATGGCGGGGGTGGAAGGGAATTAGAACCAAGAGCTAAGAGAAACAGATAAGTATGGGAGAAGAAATGAGGGAAGCTTGCTGGGCAGACTGGATGGGCCATTTGGTCTTCTTCTGCCGTCATTTCTATGTTTCTATGTTTCTATGTTTCTATAATAATAATAAATATGCATGGGGGAAGAGAAATAAGGATTGAAAAGCAGATATTAACAAAATAACAGTAATATGATAATAACAGATATTATCAATTATATACATTATGGTAAAAAATGCAGTATAACATTAAGAACCGTAGAAATGGCATGATATTTTATGAGATTTCCTGTGGGGTGGGCTAAAGGGGTGTAGGGAGAGGGCGAAATGTGCTGAGAGGTCCTAGGTGTATGCTTTAGTAAAGAGCCAAGTCTTGAGATTTTGTTTGAAAGTTTTAAGGCAATCTTCCTGGCGTAACTCCACAGGCATTGTATTCCAGAGAGCAGGCCCAGCTACTGAGAGTGCACGGGCACTAATGGAAGCCAGTTTAGTGCATTTAGGTGAGGGAATCTGCATGGTAGCGAGATGTTGGTGTCTGGTGGGCTTAGTGGACTGGTGGAAAGGAGTCATTGAACCAGTTCATTTCAGGGTAGTGTAAGGCCTTGTGTAGGAGTGAGAGGATCTTATAATTCAGTATACTCATTGTTTTCTGAGGGCCAAGCCCATACCCAACATGCATTACAGACCATGTGGGTTCCAAGCAGCAGGATCTGAAATATATCCAAATTTATACAAATGAGGGGGAGGCAATACACACACACACACCACCTGGTCCTCAAGTGTCCAGGTCCTGGTCTGTGGAAAAGTTGACAACCCTAAGTATAATTTAACACATTCTGGAGCAAAGTCAGAGCATGGTGCAATTTTCAAAAGGAACTTGCCACCTAACCATGGAGTTAAGCAGCCAGAGCTTTTGTTTGAAAATCACCTCAGTGCTGAGCAGCTAAAAACAGCCGCAGTTGCCTAGTTTCCCTATATACCGAATCCATATTTAGCCATTCTAAATATAGGTGTTCCCAAAAGGGGGGGGGGGGGGAGAGGGTTATAACTTGGTTAGGAAAGAGAACTGCAAGTGTATATTGAATTTATTTATTTATTTAAAATATTTATAGCACACTACTCCATAGTTTGAAGTGGACTACAGAAACAAAAATGCTGAAACAAATACTACATCATTAAAATAAACCAACTTACATTGTAGAAGTTTCAGTGATAATGCAAAAATACATTACAAGAAAATGTGAAAATCAAAACATGTACTGGGGAGTCTAGTCACTGATTCTAAAGAGATCAGGTCCTCAAAAATGTATCCTATGTCGTGTGAGCATCAAATGCTAATTTGAACATTTTTAGGTCTTGAATGTTATAGAGAGTGGTAGAGCGTTCTATAGTAACGGGTCAGCCACTGAAAAATACTGTTCCTGGTCTCATCCAGATGCACCAGTTTAAATGAAGGAACATCCAAAAGGCTGGGGTTAGTCAACCTTATTGTACGCGAAGTGGTATAGAGTTTAAGGGCCTCATTTTCCAATATCGCATTGGTAACGCATTAGGGGGCGTTACCAATGCAAATGAGGCTTCTTTCGTGCAGTGGGGAAACATCGCATGCGGCGATGTTTTCGCCATTCGCGAAAACATTAGCGCAATTCACGATGTTTTCCCAGTGTGCGATGATTCTTTGGGTGTTTCATCGCAGTGCACGATATTTGCCGGTTTTTCATCGCGGGCCACGATAGTTCCGGACAGCCTGTTTCAGGCTCCGGGGAGAGAGAGAGAGAGAGAGAGAGAGAGCCTTTTGCGAATTTATCACACGCGGTAAACTGCTTGGAAAATGAGGCCCTAAGTGTCGAAGAGATCCAAGATGCATTGAGATTGTGTAGTAAATTATAGATGATGTCTAACATTGTATATTGTATATGCCATGGAACTGGGAGCCAATGTAGTGATGGTAGCTATGGAGTACCTGTTAGCAACCTGGCTGCTGAATTTTGAATCAGTTGGAGTAGTTTAATTGCAACTTATTTATTTATTTATATTAATTTTATTTAGTTATTTTATATACCATTGCTCCAAGTGAAGATCAAAATGGTTTACAATAACATTCATCACTGGGTCATTATATACTTTGGTACAACACATTTTGGTATAGCGCATACTTAGTTAAGATACATTTTGGTATTACATCTGATTAGACAAAATGCATAATTTATTAAGTGTTATGTTTTTGTAAGAATGTGAACCCTGGACCGAGGTGAGAGGTATCTCTGCCCACAGAGAGGAGCCCTGTGGGCCTCACCGTCGGTAGGCGTGGTCTCAGTGGCATAGGACACAGCTAAAGATGAAGACTTTATTATGAAGGAAGGAAAGCAGAGACCATGGAGTGGGAGATGTAATAAAAAGTACAGTTCTGAGCAGAGGGATATAGCCAGGGTGATACCACAGACGTGTAGATCCGATAGTGACCTGCGGAGCGGGGTACACCAGGAAGTCCCTTCAGAAGTGTAGCAATACCTCAGACGTGTTGATCCGATAGTGGCCCGCAGAGCGGGGTATACCAGGAAGTCCCTTCTGAAGTGTAGCAGTACCTCAGACGTGTAGATCCGCTAGTGGCCCGAGGAGCGGGGTACGCCGAGGATGTCTGTTCAGAGGTGATGATGATGAGGAAGTCTGAGGTGCAGAAACTGGAAGAAGATCCTGTAGTGGATGAGGCACCAACCTGCAGCGCAGGTATACTGGAGCGACTTCTACTGAGGAAGACACGGTAGTGGCCCGAGGCATGGGGTACACCGCAGAGAATCTTCAGTAGGGAAGATGTCGTAGAAGTTCGTAGTAAAGTTACTCACAGGAGGTAGTGATTCCGGAAACAAGATGGTGGTCGGGAGTTCCCAAGATGTCCTGGGGATGCCGGGCTGGTCGGTAGTGGTTAGCGGAGGCTGCCATTCTTCCAATAATCGACAATGCAGCAAAGAAAGAGGTGAGCCTGGGTGGTCGCAGCCATCTGTGACCAACGGGCGTAACAGTACCCCTCTTCTTAGGGCCCCTCCCCGGGGGTTTTGGTTTCCTAGGTTGTGAAATGTGGAATTGTCTAATCAAATCTTTGTCGAGGATGTTGCATGCAGGCTCCCAACTATTCTCCTCCGGACCAAATCGTTCCCATGATAGGAGACATTCCCAGCGCCGTCCGTGATTCCTGACATCAAGTAAATCCTTGACCTGATAAGTGATGTCCTCTTCAACAGTAAGAGGTTGAGGTTCAGGTGTCTTTTTCGAGAATTCTGACAAGATGAGCGGTTTTAGAAGGGAGATGTGGAAGGTGTTGTGTATCCGAAGAGAAGGGGGTAACTGCAGGCTGTAAGTGACTGGACCCAAGCAGCGGAGTACTGCGAAAGGCCCTATGTACCTGGGAGCCTAGCAAGCAGAGGGCAGCTTTAAGCGGTTGAAGTGGGTACTGAGCCATACCTTGTCTCCAGGTTGTAACTGTGGGACTGCTTATTGATGGGCATCGTAGAACCTCTTAGCCTTTTGTCCAGCCTTTTGAAGAAATTCTTTGGTATGGTCCCAGAGTTGGTGCAGTTCTTGCACCAAGGCCTGGGCTGCAGGAGATGACACTGACAAAGGCACTGGCAGAGGAGGAAGAGTTTGACGCCCATAGACGACTTGAAAAGGCAATGATCCTGTCGAAGTTGACTGATGGAAATTCAGTGCAAATTCAGCCCAGGAGAGCAGCTCAGACCAATCGCTTTGTCTGGAGTTGACATAAGCCCGGAGAAACTGTTTTAGTGTGCGGTTCATCCTCTCTGTCTGTCCGTTAGCCTGTGGATGGTATGCTGATGTAAGATCAAAGGAGATGTCAAATTTCTGACATAGGGATCTCCAGAACTTCGCTGTAAATTGGACTCCTCGGTCAGAGAGGATGTGTTTTGGCAGGCCATGGAGATGAAAGATGTGGCGGATGAATAGCTTCGCTAACTCTGGAGCAGAAGGTAACCTGGGTAATGCCACGAAATGAGCCATTTTAGAAAAGCAGTCTACAGTGACCCAGATGGTATTGTTGCCGTTGGATACTGGTAAGCCAACAATAAAGTCTGTGGCCACATGAGTCTATGGATCACTGGGAGCGGGGAGCGGTTGGAGAAGTCCCCAAGGATGGCCAACCGGTGGTTTCTTCCTAGCGCAGGTAGGACATGACCACGTAGGCCCGGACATCTTCTTTCATGAAGGGCCACCAATAATATCTTTGCAGTGTGGCAAGCGTTCTGGATTGTCCAGGATGACCTGCAAGCAGAGAGTCATGTGCCCATCTGAGTATTTTCTTCCTGAGTGTGTGGGGCACCACAGTCTTCCTGGCTGGAACCATGTGGGTATCAGAGAGAAGGACCCCAGTAGGGTCAATGATATGATGTAGAGTATCAGGTACATCTTCCATTGAAAAGGAACAGGAGAACGTGTCAGCACGGGTGTTCTTATCCGCTGGGCGGTACTTCAAAAGGAAGTCGAAGCGGTTGAAAAATAGGGTCAACGGGCTTGTCTGTGATTCAGACGTTGCGCATGACGTAAGTATTCAAGGTTCTTGTGGTCGGTGTAAACCATGATTTGATGTTGTGCACCTTCGAGCCATGGGCGCCATTCCTCAAATGCCAATTTAATCGCTAGTAGCTCCTTGTCTCCTATTCTGTAGTTTTGCTTGGCAGGGGAGAAGTGTCAAGAGAAAAAGGAACAGTGTTACGGCTTGCTGCTGTGCAACAGCCTCACCACTAGGGGTCCCTCAAGAGCAGACTCCCCTGGCTGACCCAACCCGTCCTAGTCAGCTACTCTATGTCCTGGACTGTCCTTATAACCCTGCCTTCCCAAGACTCCCTGCTCTAGCCTCCTTACTACCTGGCCCTCAGGCTTCTGCCTTGCTCAGCTGCCTACGGGCTTCTAACTTGCTCTGCTGCCTAAGGGCTCTGCCTTGCTCTACTGCCTATGGGCTCCTGCCTTGCTGCCTCCGGGCTTGTGTGTTTTATGTTCTGTGTTAGTACCGTCTGGTTAGTCTGTCTAGTCATTGTCAGTCCTGTCTCCCAGGTTCCCTTAGTCCAGTCACTCATACTTACAGTCAATACCACCCTTACCTGCATGCTATCCTAGTCCATTCTTACCAGCACTCAGCTCCAGTATCCTGTTCACCTTTACCTGCATTCACCTTCACACATACCTCCATGCTGTTCATGTGTACCAAGCTCACCCTTACCTTCATGCACCTTGTATCAGGGACTCCCTTGTCCCAGCCAGCAACAGCCACCTTGCCAGCCAGTACTCCGCCCACAGGTTCCAGCCATTATCATAGACTCTCCGGCAACCCCTGTCGCTCTCCATCTGGAGGCACCTCTACAGGTGCCTCCAGATGGAGAGCAACAGGTGGTGTTCACTGCATCTGACCACTGCCTAAACGTAACAGTATGCCGAAGCCATCCACCTCCAGAAAGAGTGCAAGGACTCTGTATCCATCCGGTGAGTCTCCACAGTTTGTTACTTGTACTGTCTGTCAAACCCTGAATTACCCAAGCTACCAAAACTGTCTAGCATGTCAACTCCACGATCAGGAACACTGGGCATGTAATAACTGTCAAAAGAAGAATGTGTCAGTTTACCAAACATGTTTAAATTGCAACTCGCCTAGACCAGGATGGTGGAAGTGTCCTTGTATGCCTAGTTTGTTACCCCCAGGCAAACCTTGCCCCTGTTGCACTGCAACAGGACGAGCTGTCTCCTAAGAAAACTCTGTCAGTTTAATTAGTCCATGTTCTGCTTCTGGCTCCACTAATAAAGTGCTTAATATTGGTAGCTTGTGGTTAGAGAATCCCAGGACATCTCTTCATGAAACCTGGAAGGAAACCTTTCACCAAAAACCAAGTTACTTTTCAGAAAATACTAGAACTCACCTGGTCAGAGAGGCTCCTGTAATTTCCACGCTAGTATCTCAGAAACAAAAGCAGAGAGAACTAATTAAACCTAGCAGAGCTCTGTCTTCCCCAGCTGCAGGTCAGTCACTACTAACGAGCTGTGTTTCTAGACGTCCCAGAGCTGCCTGTTCCTTCAATAAGCTGCGAGCCCATATCACAGAACTAGGGAACCATGATTCAGGCTTCAAGAATCCATCTCCGTTTACCAAGTCCTCAGCTGTTCCATATTTATCCTCCTTTTGATCCGGCACTATTACTCCCACAACTGATGAGCAACCCCAGGAGAGGCCTGAGCCTGCCGTGCAACCCCAGGAGGGGCCTGAGCCTGCCGTGCAACCCCAGTAGGGGCCTGAGCCCGCCGTGCAGCCCCAGGAGGAGCCTGAGCCCACCGTGCAGCCCCAGGAGGAGCCTGAGCCCGCCGTGCAGCCCCAGGAGGGGTTTGAATCTGCTTCATCGCCCCAGGAGGGGTTTGAGACTGCTTGGTCACCCCAGGAGGGGTTTAAGACTGCTTCGCTGCACCAGGAAGGGGTAGAATTCATCGCATCACTCCAGGAGGGGTCTGAGACCACTTGGTCGCTCCAGGAGGGGTTTGAGACCGCTTCACCAACCCAGGAAGGAGTAGAATTTATTGCATCACCCCAGGAGGGGTTTGAGACTGCCTTGTTGCCCCAGGAGGGGTTTGAGACCACTTGGTCACCCCAGGAGGGGTTTGAGACCGCTTGGTCGCCCCAGGAGGGATTTGAGACTGCTTGGTTGCCCCAGGAGGGGTTTGAGATTGCTTCAGCACCCCAGGAAGGGGTAGAATTCATTGCATCACCCCAGGAGGGGTCTGCGGCTGCTTGGTTGCCCCAGGAGGGGTCTGAGACCGCTTCACCGCCCCAGGAAGGGGTAGAATTTATTGCATCACCCCAGGAGGGGTTTGAGACTGCCTTGTCACCCCAGGAGGGGTTTGTGACCGCTTCGCTGCACCAGGAAGGGGTAGAATTCATCACATCACCGCAGGAGGGGTCTGAGACTGCTTGGTCACCCCAGGAGGGGTCTGAGACCGCTTCACCGCCCCAGGAAGGGGTAGAATTTATCGCATCACCCCAGGAGGGGTTTGAGACTGCCTTGTTGCCCCAGGAGGGGTTTGAGACTGCTTGGTCACCCCAGGAGGGATTTGAGACTGCCTTGTCGCCCCAGGAGGGGTTTGAGACTGCTTGGTTGCCCCAGGAGGGGTTTGAGACCGCTTCACTGTCCCAGGAAGGGGTAGAATTTATCGCATCACCCCAGGAGGGGTATGAGATCGCTTCACCACCCCAGGAAGGGGTAGATTTCTTTGCATAACCCCGAGGGGGTCTGAGACTGCTTGGTCACCCCAGGAGGGGTTTGAGACTGCTTCACTGCCCCGAGAAGGGGTTGAATTAGTTACATCACCCCAGGAAGGGAGTGAACCTGCCACATCAGCTCCAGTGGGGTTTGTGCTTGCCTTGCTACCCCAGGAGGGGAGTGCACCTGCCACATCAGCTCTGGAAGAGGTTGAGTCCACCTCGCTACTCCAGGAGGGGAGTGAACCTGCCACTGCAACTCAGGAGGGGTCTGACTTTGCTATCATTCCGTACCCCTTGCAAAGTTGGGACCCAGGAGGAGGGGGAGGCCTTAGACAGGGGTACAGTTACGGCTTGCTGCTGTGCAACCGCCTCACCACTAGGGGTCCCTCAAGAGCAGGCTCCCCTGGCTGACCCAACCTGTATTAGTCAGCTACTCTATGTCCTGGACTGTCCCTATAACCCTGCCTTCCCAAGACTCCAGTGCTTCGGCATCGAGCTCGTTTGGGCTCCCTGCTCTAGACTCCTTGCTACCTGGCCTTCGGGCTTCTGCCTTGCTACCTGGCCCTCTGGCCTCTGTCTTGCTACCTGACCTTGGGCCTCTGCCTTGCTCAGCTGCCTACGGGCTTCTACCTTGCTCTGCTACCTAAGGGCTCTGCCTTGCTCTGCTGCCTGCGGGCTCCTGCCTTGCTGTCTCCAGGCTTGTGTGTTTTATGTTCTGTGTGTTACAGTTTTGGCTGCAGTGCAACCGCCTCACCACCAGGGGTCCCTCTAGTGCTGGCTTTCCGGACAGGCCCAGTCCATCTTATCTGTCCACTCTGTGCTCTGGGTCTGTCCTTATAACCCTGCCTGACAGTTGCCTCGGTGCTTCGGCATCGAGCTCACCTGGGCTCCCTGCTCTAGCCTTGCACAGCCTTCGGGCCTTTCCTTGCCTTGCCCTGCGCGGCCTTCGGGCCTTTCCTTGCCTTGCCCGGCCTTCGGGCCTCCTTCCTCGTTGTTCTCACCTGGCCTACGGGCCTTCTGACCTGCCCTGCTCATGGTGTGTGGAGCCTACGGGCCTTCTGACCTGCCTTGCCCCGCTTATGGTGTGTGGCCTACGGGCCTTCTGTGTGTGTGTGGCCTACGGGCCTTCTGACCTGCCTTGCCCCGCTTATGGTGTGTGGCCTACGGGCCTTCTGTGTGTGTGTGGCCTACGGGCCTTCTGACCTGCCTTGCCCCGCTTATGGTGTGTGGCCTACGGGCCTTCTGTGTGTGTGTGGCCTACGGGCCTTCTGACCTGCCTTGCCCCGCTTATGGTGTGTGGCCTACGGGCCTTCTATGTGTGTGTGGCCTACGGGCCTTCTGACCTGCCTTGCCCCGCTTATGGTGTGTGGCCTACGGGCCTTCTGTGTGTGTGTGGCCTACGGGCCTTTTGACCTGCCTTGCCCTGCTTACTGTGCCCTGACCCAGCCTGAACTTAGACTCTGCTCCTTGCCGCCTGCCTCTGACCCAGCCTGAACTAGACACTGCTTATTGCTGCCTGCCTTGACCCAGCCTGGAACCAGACACTGTTTTTAGCTTCCTGTCTCTCTCCACCTGGAGCCACCCTGCTGGGTGGTGTTCACACCTCCTGACCGGAGCCCAAGCGTAACAGTATGCCGAAGCCATCAAATTTCCAGGGGAAGAGATGGTCTGTGTCCTGCCGGTGAGTCAACTTTTTCACTAATTCAAGATGCCTCCTTCTTTAAAGTTTTATACCTGCAATTCCTGTCAGACTTTGAATTATCCAAGCTATCAGAACTGTCTAGCCTGTGAACTTGTTGGTCAGGAACACTGGTCATGCAATAATTGCAACAAGAAAAATGTCTCTGTCTATCAGGAATGTTTGAACTGTCTGGCTCCTAAACCAGGATGGTGGAAATGCTCCTGTCTTCCGTGTTTGTTACCACCAGGCAAACCCTGCCCCCGGTGTTCGGCTCTAGGACCAGCTGTGCCATTAAAAAAAGCTATCAGCTCTCCTAACCAGTATTCTGTTTCTGGCTCAACTAAAACAGACATTTTTGCTGGCAGTTTGTGGATAGAAAAACCCAGGACTTACCTGGCCAAGAAGGCTTCTGTGACACCAGTGCTAGAGCCTCAGGAACAGGTTTCTCTCAAACGGAGTGAGTTGATTAACTCTAGCAGGGCTCTGCTGCCCACAGCTGCTGTTGAGACACTAACGAGCACATTCCCTAGACGTCCTAGAACTGCCTGTGCCTTCTCTAAACTGCTCCTCCAGAAACAAAATAAGGAGCCTCAGAGTGTGGCTCGAGGTATCAAGCCCACAGCAGTGCTACTTGAGTCTTCTATGTGCACTGCTTCAAACCTTGCTGCTCTGCCATCTGAGCCTGTTTCATCACCCCAGGAGGGGGCCAAGCCTGCTGCATCGCCCCAAGAGGGGGCCAAGCCTGCTGCATCGCCCCAAGAGGGGACCAAGCCTGCTGCATCACCCCAAGAGGGGGCCAAGCCTGCTGCATCGCCCCAAGAGGGGACCAAGCCTGCTGCCTCGCCCCAAGAGGGGGCCAAGCCTGCTGCCTCGCCCCAGGAGGGGGCCAAGCCTGCTGCCTCGCCCCAAGAGGGGGCCAAGCCTGTTGCATCGCCCCAAGAGGGGGCCAAGCCTGTTGCATCGCCCCAAGAGGGGACCAAGCCTGCTACATCGCCCCAAGAGGGGGCCAAGCCTGCTGCATCGCCCCAAGAGGGGGCCAAGCCTGCTGCATCACCCCAGGAGGGGGCCAAGCCTGCTGCATCGCCCCAGGAGGGGGCCAAGCCTGCTGCATCTCCCCAAGAGGGGGCCAAGCCTGCTGCATCGCCCCAGGAGGGGGCCAAGCCTGCTGCATCGCCCCAGGAGGGGGCCAAGCCTGCTGCATCGCCCCAAGAGGGGGCCAAGCCTGCTGCATCGCCCCAGGAGGGGGCCAAGCCTGCTGCATCGCCCCAAGAGGGGGCCAAGCCTGCTGCATCGCCCCAGGAGGGGGCCAAGCCTGCTGCATCGCCCCAAGAAGGGGCCAAGCCTGCTGCATCACCCCAGGAGGGGGCCAAGCCTGCTACATCGCCCCAAGAGGGGACCAAGCCTGCTGCCTCGCCCCAAGAGGGGGCCAAGCCTGCTACAATGCCCAGAGAGGTGTTCCAGCCTGCTGTTTCATCCCAAGAGGGGCCCGAACCTGCTGCACTACCCCGAGAAGAGCCTGCTAAACCGGTCCTGCTGCCACCCCTGGAGGGGCTCAAACCGGTACCACTAACAGACTTTCTAACTCAGCCATCTGAGCCTGTTGAATGGCTCCAGCTGTTGTTGCCCTCGGAGGGGCCAGATCTCATCTTTGAGTACCCCCTGCTAAGATGGGACCCAGGAGGAGGGGGAGGCCTTGAGGAGGGGGTACTGTTACAGTTTTGGCTGCAGTGCAACCGCCTCACCACCAGGGGTCCCTCTAGTGCTGGCTTTCCGGACAGGCCCAGTCCATCTTATCTGTCCACTCTGTGCTCTGGGTCTGTCCTTATAACCCTGCCTGACAGTTGCCTCGGTGCTTCGGCATCGAGCTCACCTGGGCTCCCTGCTCTAGCCTTGCGCGGCCTTCGGGCCTTTCCTTGCCTTGCCCGGCCTTCGGGCCTCCTTCCTCGTTGTTCTCACCTGGCCTACGGGCCTTCTGACCTGCCCTGCTCTGCTTATGGTGTGTGGAGCCTACGGGCCTTCTGACCTGCCTTGCCCCGCTTATGGTGTGTGGCCTACGGGCCTTCTGTGTGTGTGTGGCCTACGGGCCTTCTGACCTGCCTTGCCCCACTTATGGTGTGTGGCCTACGGGCCTTCTGTGTGTGTGTGGCCTACGGGCCTTCTGACCTGCCTTGCCCTGCTTACTGTGCCCTGACCCAGCCTGAACTTAGACTCTGCTCATTGCCGCCTGCCCTGACCCAGCCTGAACTTAGATTCTGCTCCTTGCCGCCTGCCTCTGACCCAGCCTGAACTAGACACTGCTTATTGCTGCCTGCCTTGACCCAGCCTGGAACCAGACACTGTTTTTAGCTTCCTGTCTCTCTCCACCTGGAGCCACCCTGCTGGGTGGTGTTCACACCTCCTGACCGGAGCCCAAGCGTAACACTGTGTTAGTACCATCTGGTTAGTCTGTCTAGTCATTGTCAGTCCTTTCTCCCCAGGTTCCCTTAGTCTAGTCACTCATACCTACAGTCAATACCACCCTTACCCGCACACTATCCTAGTCCATTCTTACCAGCACTCATCTCCAGTATCCTGTTCACCTTTACCTGCATTCACCTTCACACATACCTCCATGCTGTTCATGTGTACCACGCTCACCCTTACCTTCATGCACCTTGTATCAGGGACTCCCTTGTCCAGCCAGCTCCAGCTGCCTTGCCAGCCAGTCCTCCGCCCACAGGTTCCAGCCATTATCAGAGACTCTCCGGCAACCCCTGTCGCTCTCCATCTGGAGAGGTGCCCTCTACAGGTGGTGTTCACTGCATCTGACCACTGCCTAAATGTAACAAACAGGGGTGTAAGGTGTGGTTGACAGAATGTTGACTAAGGACTGCACCAACCTTGACGTCAGACGCATCCACCTCGAGGATGAAAGGTCATCAGGGATCTGGGTGGCAAAGACATGGCTCTTGAAGAAACACCTTCTTGAGTTCCTGGAATGTGTTCACAGCTTCTGTGGACCATTGAGAGGGATTGACTCCCTTTCACGTCATGGCTGTAAGAGGCGCGGTCAAGGTGGAATAGTGATGAATGAATGAATGATCTGTAGTAGTTAGTGAATCCGAGGAATCTTCACAGAGCCTTAAGAGCAGTTGGTTGGGGCCAGTCCCGAATACTCTTGGTTTTCTGTGGATCCATCTGGAACCTCTGGCTGGATACTATGTAACCTAAAAAGGGAATGGATTCCTGGTGAAAAGAGCATTTCTCTAATTTGGCATATAAATGATTATCTCTTAATCTCTGCAAAACTTTAGCGATGTCTACTTGATGACTCTGGAGGTTTTGAGAGAAGACCAGTATGTCATCTAGATATACTACTACACAGCTGTAAAGCATGTCCCTGAAGAGTTCATTCATCATGTTTTGAAATACGGCCAGGGTGCTGCAAAGGCCAAAGGGCATGACTAATAGAGATGAGTTTCGTTTTTCTGGGTCGGGTTGGGTTTCAGTTCGGGCGCTTCGTGGGAAAATTCGTTTTCCCACGAATCGTTTTTCGGCAAAAACAAAGCTAAAACCTGACCCAAACCTGGAAAAATGAATCAAAAATAAAAAAATCCGAATCGGAAAAAAAACCACCCCAACCCTTCAAATTTACTGTATTACAACCCCCCCCCCCCCTCCCACCATCCCGATCCCTCCCCAAGAATTACTAAAAGCCCTGGTGGTCCAGTGGGGTCCCATGAGCGATCTCTCCCTCTCGGCCGTCGGGCTGTTAGGCCTGCCATGAATCAAAATGGCGCCGATGGCCCTTTGCCCTTACGATGTCACAAGGGCTACTGGTGCCATTGGTCAGCCCCTGTCACATGGTAGGAGCAATGGATGGCCGGCGCCATCTTGTGCTCCTACCATGTGACAGGGGCCGACCAATGGCACCGGTAGCCCCTGTGATATAGTAAGGGCAAAGGCTATCAGCACCATTTTGAATACTGGCAGCCGACGGAGCGAGTGCAGGAGATCTCTCCAGGACCCCTTCTGGACCACCAGGGACTTTTGGCAAGTCTTGGGAGGGTCAGGAGGAACTGGAACTGGAAGTCCAAGAATAGCGTGGATTCAGCAACGAGAGAACTCCTTGCTAACTCGTTGAAGCATAGGGACAGTCAGCTTAAATACCATAGTGGGTTGACGTCATCCGGAGGGGACGCTCCCGAAGTTCCCGCCATGACGTGTACAAAGGTGGCCCTTGTGTGCATGCGTGACTAAGTGATTCTGGAAACAAGATGGCGGTCGGGAGTGCCCACGCCATCCCAGGGACACCGGGCTGGTCGGCAGTGGTTAGCAGAGGACACCATTCTTCCAAGAATCGACAGTGCAGCAAAGAAAGAGGTGAGCCTGGGTGGTCGCAGCCATCTGCGACCGACGGGCGTAACATTAAGACATATACATTGCAGCACACAAGTTAAAAGTGGCCCATATGAATCTAGTTTTATGTTCTTTTACTTCTTAACTCGGGTAGGGTAATTTGAGTTAATAGGATTTGGATTTTGTTTAGTAATTTACATAGTTGTAGAGGGGTTGTCATGAGCTACTTAGTTCTCTCTTTACTTGGTATTGTTTTTGTTCTTGTTATTTTTGATTCTGCATTCTGTTAGCAATTTAAGTTAGATTACAAGCGTTTTTAAATAGCCAAGTTTTTAATTCAGGGGTAACTGTGGGTAACCCAACATAAAGAGAATTGTAGTAATCCAAATGTGAGAATAATAGAGACTGAAGCACAGTGCAAAAATCATCTGAGTCCAAGATTGGTTTTAAATGGTGGAGTAATCTAAGCTTAGGAGAAATCTAAGGACAGTAACACTACATTTTTTACTTGTATGTATATGGATAACAATTGATCTAGGATGACTCCCAGATATCGAAAAGTATTCAAAATTGGTATCTATTGATTATCAAATTCTATTCCTTTTGGTAAGTTTGTAGAAGGACATCAAGATAGAACAATTATTTCAGATTTTCTCATATTTAAGGTGAGCTTGTTGTGGCAAAGCCAACCACAGATGGTGGATAAACATAAGCAAGCAAATTGTTCTTTAAGTCCCATGTATACTTGAGGGGGGGAAGAAAAACTGGATGTCATCAGCATAGAGTTTATAATGTCAAAATATATGCACGGAGTTGCTCCTGCCTAATTCCATCTAAAGGAATAGAAGGGAAAAATACACATGGATTCTTGCACACCTATGCAACGAGCAGTAGGCCTGTGTGCTTTACTGCTACATGGCTTGTTGAGAAATGATATCTACATGCTGAATCGGGAACTAAGTGGTAGTACAGCTTTCTGTTTCCAGTGCCCTAGGAAAGGAGGAAGTAGGGTGATTTTTGAAAGGAATTTCCACAACTAAAACAGTGTTAAACCTACAGAAATGGCCTTTTACAAAATCACTCACCCAACTTGCAGGTAGACTTACACATGGATTGCTTGTAATGTTCACACGTACGTTCATATGCATTCCCAAAGGTGGAGTTGGGGAGCGTGGTTGTATTTATCCCCACACTTTTGCACATAATAGCAAGCGTAATTGCCTGAAGATAAAGTAGACTTTGAAAGCTGGTGTAATTTCATGCACATATTTGCCACCTAATTTGGGGGGGAGGGTATTATACAATTACCCCCATAGAAGGTAATTTTCAAGGCAAATCTGTGGGTAAAACAATGTTATACCCACAGAAATGGCTTCTTATAAAATTGCCTAATACATGGGTAAATTTACGAGAATATGTCCCATATGTGCATAAGTTTACCCAGACTAAGAAGAGACATTCCCAGGGATGGGGTTGGGAATGGGTACTCGCTTATTTGTATACTTGTGCATTTTCCAAAGTAAGCATGTAAAATTTCAAGAAAAATTTCTGCACACAAAATAGCAGGTGGAATTGTGTGCAAGCCATATCGCTGGGATAATTTTCAAAGTGAACTTACATGCATAAGTTTGCTTTGAAAATTGTGCACATTTTTGCTCACTAATTTATGTAGGCATTTACATAATTACCCCCATAGTGGTAAAGCTGGGCAAGGAAAAGAAAATACACATGATCATATAATATTTTATTGACAGTATGGATATCCATTACTGGCTGCAGTAACGCTTTCCCCTTCCTAATGCTTCACATTACTATTCCTTAAGGGTAGTCTGTGATGAATCAGGGATATAGTGTATTATTGTAGCCAGTAACAGAGTTTATGTGGATTGGATATAAGTGGTATAGTTGAAATCTATAATTCTCAAGAAATGAGGTTTTGCTACAGCTTCTAGAGGATCCAGCACATTCTTTCCTAAATTGGAACTATGCATTAGACACAAATATGAAATACTGCTTCTAGAATCATATTAAAATTAGATAAATCGCTAGGAGCCAGAAGGGTATGCAGAGGAAGCAGCAATGTTTCCTTACAGGAGCACTGTCAACAGAAAGCAGCTATGGTCATGAAATAATGCTGGAGGGAGATAGGCTCAGGAGACATCTAAAGAAGCCCTTTTTGGGCACATTTTTATTGGGGTGAAAGTTCAGGAAATGTAACATGACATTGCATTTTAAATTGAGATTTTTAAGACACTTTTTTCACAGAAAGGGTGGAAAAGGTGCTGGAGGCAAAATTGGTTACTGAATTCAAAAGAAGCAAGACACAGTGAAGTAGATTTTAAAAGGTGCGCGTGGGCGTACATGTGCACATGCAGGCGCGCACAAGTTATAAAATCGGGAGTCGGTGCGTGCAAGGGGGTGCACAATTGTGCGCCTTGCGCGTGCCGAGCCGCACTGCCTTCCCCCATTCCTTACCCCCCAACCCCACCTTCCTTTCCACTACCTCCCCCGCCCTTTCCCCCTACCTTGCGCGCTGGCCAACTGCTGGCGCACGATCCCCCGCATAGCAGCAAATGGCCACTAATGTGGGAGCCTCTGACCCCGCCCCCTGTCCCGCCCCGCCCCCTTCCCACCCCTTTAGTAAAGACCCGGGATTTACAGGCGTCCCGGGGTTTACGCACGTGGCCGGGCCTTTTGGAAATAGGCCCGGAGCACGTAAGCCTTTGACAATCCAGCCCAGTGTGTGGAAATATTTTGCAACAATTTGCACGTTGAATATTTTCAATAAATGAATGCTATCTCTTCACTACTAACTTACTATAATACCTTTTTTTATGTAATATGCAATAGTTCAGATCAATGGTAGCTGCTGAGAGACTAAAAATAGACATCTGGAAAAAAAAGCATGTTTACTTATTAAATGCTAAGCTATGCCAAGAGGACCTGCAGATGGGATTATGTAGATCCATGGATTTGAAGGTCCTGAGATAAACAGCAGTGCCTACAGATGCATCATGTTACCATTGATAACTGCATGGAAGGATTAAATGGATGAAGCCAATCACCTCTCTCTGCCAAGAAATGAATGTCTCACACAACGTGCAGCCCAAAGAAACCTGAACAGAAGTTGTGTAAAGCACAGCTAGCTCAATACAGAAACTATGATTTAATAAACTTAGTAACATCAAGCATGAATAGATATATTGTTTGCTCACAAATTTAATTAACTTTGCTATACAACAAGCCTCAGTTTTAACACCGAATACTGCTCTAACAGGCCGATGCAATATCGGTGCGCTAAAAACATGCATCCAAACTGGAAGCACTTTTTTTATCATGCGGGCAATCACCTCCCCTGGGCTCTCAATGCGATAGGCAGCTGTGCTAAAAAGGACATGCTAGGGATAAATTGTGTGCTCTGGAGAAGTTGCTGTGTGCGGGTTAGATAAACAGATGCTCAATTTTATATCTTCCTCTGTCGGAGGGACCACAGAAAAGCAGTATTTTTATTTTCTGCAAACTTTTGAGGCTCCTCAATACTTAACGCCAGCTCTGGGGCTGGCATTAATCTTTGAGGGTTAAAATGTGCTAGTCGAGGGCACATTTATTTTTTACATAAGGGGGTACTAGCTAATAGCCTCATCAACATGGCATTTATTTGTGATGAGCACCATTAGCCACATGCTGGCTTGGACATGTGTTTTGGATGCTCTAATCCCCTTATTGCATAAGGGGTTATGAATGCTCGTCCAAAATGTGCGTCCAGCAGCAGGTTGACTGTGTGCTTGCCTGAGCACCCAGTATCGCATCAGCCTGTAAATGAATCCAGTCTTGGGGGCAGATTTATTAAACTTTTGATTCAGGGTTTGCTTGCTTTTTCAGTGCAAAAATTGCTCCAGATTTATCACTGGAATATCCCAGTGTTCTTAATGGAAAGAGTGCTGGTACAAAACTGAACAATTTTGACAAATCTTAACATTTTCCTGACACTTTTCAGATCCTTGGATTGCTGTAGTCTGTGATGAAATTTTTCCTCTCCACCTTTTCCTTTCGATTAAGACTGTAGAAAGAGAGAGACCACAGACAAAGTTGTCACATCAGTTAATATCTGTGTGGGAAGCAGCCTGTGACAGAGTGTCTCATCATAAAGATGTACACTGAGACAGAATCAAACTTTCAACACCCTGTCCTTCAAAGCAGCAGGTCCAGCTGCCTTCTGCTCGGGCTTCTTCTTCTCAAGAGCTCTGACAAAATCCTGTCACTCTTAGACACAATTTGTATGTTTTTTTCCAACTGCTTGAAATTGTGAATTTTGTAAAACTGAATCTGTTTAGATAATGCAAGAGCATTTAGATAATGCAGTTAGAAAATCAACAAGCTGCAGTCTGACTGGACTGTGATTTTTTTTCCTGAATTTCAGGCCAACTTTGAGGACAGCTATGGTAGAGGAGCAAGTGTTATGAGAACATGGTAGGGTAAATGAGAAGCTTTGTGGAATTATACTTATATCGAGGTGAGATTAAAACTAAACAGGGATTGTGCTGCCAATATTCAGAAGCATTTAGCCGGATAACTCAGAAGCTATCCAGCTAAATGCATATTTGAGCACTTATCTGGTTAAATTCTAAACAGATAATTTATTATCCATCTCAAATTTGGCTGGATGAGTTAGGGTTGTTCTGAGGGTGTAACTGGGAGATGCTGAGTTAGATAAGTCATCCGGCTAACTTCGATATTCAGAGTTATCCGGATAACTTATTCAGCTAACTCTGGTTGTCCCATAGGCATGTCCTAAAGTTAGCCGAGTATATTCAGTGGTGTACGTGTACCTCTGAATTATACAGACTAAGTCAGCCAGATAGTTTTATCCAGCTAACAAGTGGAGCCACACAGCGGCTGAATAAGAACCCTCCTCTCCATTTAACTGAGGACCCTTGGGCCAAGGCAGGATTGGATTTACCTGCAGGGAAGAGACCTGCAGGTTCCCACTGTCAGCAGGTGGATCCAGTTGAAGCAGAGCCTGGTCAGGACCTTCACCTATACCAGCCCACTTTCCCCTCGACTTGAGCCTTTGGGAGCCGTGGCCAGCAAAGACTTAGGTGGAGTCTCTGTTGATGGCAGGAGAGAAGGTCCGTAGTAAGCCAGGTTGTTGGTAGGTGGCAGTCAAACATATTCTGGGTCCAGGCAATGGTCAGAGGTAGGCAACAGTCAGTCGTATCTGGGGTCCAGGCCAAGGTCAAACCACGATTCCTTCCGAGAGAGTAGAAGAGGGACAGATAGGCAGGGCAGGCAGGCAGGCGAAGACAAGAACGGGTGGACGACATGGATGGAGCAAACTGAGAAGAAGACAGAAGACAAACCAAAGACAGCTGAATAAGGACTGAAGATAAGGATGGAACGAAGACTGAAAACAAGCTGGAACAAAGAGTGAAGACACTGGTAAGCAACATGCACTACTAGGACCTGTTGCAGAGGCGACTTGTTTCCGGGGAGCTGACCTTATATAGGGGTGTGCAGGTGATGACATCTCTAGGGGCCATGAGGATTTTCCTGCCGCGGTCCCTTTAAATCTGAGGAAGTGGCAGCACAATGCATGCTGTTGGCAGTGTCCTACTGGTAGCATCCTGCCGCATGGCTTACCGGCAGCGCTCACCGCGTTGGAGAGAGGCAGAGTCGACCTGGCCGGAATAAGTAAGTATGGCGGTTTGCAGGGGCAGCCCGCGGACTGCCGAATACAACACATTCTATCTGGAAAGTACTTTTTAGTCTGGATTCAGGAAGAAGTTAGTTCTAAGTAGTACAGTTCTACCCATTATTTGTTCTTGTTAAAAGCAATATATCTAGAAGTGGCCAGATGCTGATCTGTGCACTGTCATTCCTTCAGCATGAAATAATTGATTAAGGTTTATAATTGGTGAAAATGTATGTGCCTTCCTGTAAACCGTTGTGATGGTATTTAACTTAACGACGGTATAAAAGATTTTAAATTAAATTAAATTTTATTTTTAAATGTAGATATAATTGAAATTGTAACTTCAGAACCAGGATTGTCTTGTATAAATATTCTGTTAATCACAGTGTGAGTGTGTCTTGCATCAGAATTAGTACTTTTGGAATTAAGGATTGCTTCTTGTGGCAGAGAGCCAGACTGTGGTAAGTCAGCAGATGGGGGGAATGGGATGGAAGTATCAGCAGTGAAATGCAGGAACTGGTAGTACAATAGAGGAGAAAATGACAGTGAATTGGTGTTATGGATACTGATAAAGTGATGGGGATTTTACCAGCAAGTCCTAGAAGACAACCTGTATGAATCTGAATATGGCATTTATTTCTCCCGACTGCTGCTTTTCTGTGGGACCAGAGCTAGAATTTTGAGGCCTTCATGTAGGTGTGCACATTGTTTTCATTGTGGTGAGGGCAGGGGAGTCAGAAGGTTGTTAACTTTTTCATTATGAATTAGGTGTTTGCATTGTTTGGTTAATAATTGTGTGTGCCAAGATTTAATATGAACAAAAATTTTCTGGACTAATACAGGCCGATTTTCAAATGACTGAGTACTTAGCAAGCCAAAGTTTGTCCTCCTAAATTAAGCTAATTTTTTTTTCAGCTGAATAGCAAGTTAGAATTTTAGCTGAAAACCAGTCTCAATCTAAACAATTAAAGCTTAGCTGCCTAGAATTAGGGTGCTCTGCCTTTGGGCGCCTTACCGCAGCCAGTTGTTGCATTGGAGGTGGACCCTTGGGTTGAGGTGGGGTTGACACAACCCATAGGTAAGAACCTATGGGTCCCCACCATCGGCAGGTGGAGTGGGCCGATAGGCAGAGGCTGCTAGAGCTTCACCTAAACCAACCCTCATTCCCCATGGGTTGAGCCTTTGGGTGCTGGAGAGAGCAGGAATTAGGTGCAGGAATTAGGTGGGCCTCAGTGTATAGTCGAGGTATGAGTTGGTTCAACCCAGAGACAGCAGGTGAGAGATAGTACAGTCTTACTCTGGACAAGGTAGTGTCCTGGAAAATCAGGTGCCAATAGAACAGAGGCAGACAGGGGGCGCTCGAGCAAGAGCAGGCCGAAGCCTGAGTAAACCACATCCAGGGAGTAAGCTGGAGATGCATCGAAGAACAGGCTTGAATCAGGGCTGGTGGCAATCCGAAGGCAGTGGCAAGCAAGACTGAGGTCTGATCATGGAGATAGTCAAGCAAAGTGGAAGTCTGGTTCTGGAGATAGACAATAGCATAGTCAGGCGAAGCTGAGGTCTGGGTCTGGAGATAGGCAGTAGCATAGTCAGGCGAAGCAGAGGTCTGGGTCTGGAGAGAGGCAATGGTGTGGTCAGGCGAAACGGACGTCCAGGCTTAGAGAGAATCAATGGCGTGATCAGGCAAAGCAGAGTTCTATGCTTGGAGAGAGTCAATGGTATGGTCAGGTGAAGCAGAGTCAAGTCCGTGTAATCAATCCAAGGAATGAAGCAAGGTAGGAACAAGGAGACAGGAACCAGGAGCAATGAGGAACAGGAATGCAGAGACGAGATGAATCTCTAGGAGGCAACGAGTACTCGATCAGTGAGGAGACCTGTTACAAAGGCAACGCTAGGGAGCAGAGCCTGCACTTAAATACTGTAGCTGAGTTGACATCATCATGCGGGGCAGCGGCTAGGTTCCCGCTGTGGTCCCTACTTAAACATCAATGGTGTGTGCGTGCCTAGGGAGGGGCGGGGAGCGAGAAGCAGCGTCTCTCCGCAAGCCACGTGGAGAGGCCCGATGAGCAGTGGTGGCTGGGCCAGGAATGCCAGGAACTGCGGCAGGGCCGGAGACACTGGGGAGGCCCAAGGACAGAGCTGACGGCCCACCGCCACCAACGAGGAGAAACCAGGAGCTGGAGTCAACGGAGAAAGGTGAGGTGGCCATGCCATGGGTCTGCCGTGGACAGCACGCGTAACAGTACCCCCCCTTTCCGCCCCCCCCCCCCCCACCCACCTTGGAGGTCAGGGTTTGCCCGGATATGCACGATGAAAGTTCAGGAGGAGGGTTTTGTCCAGGATGTTTTGAGCTGGTTCCCATGAATTTTCTTCGTGTCCATAACCCTCCCAAGAAAGGAGGTATTCCCACCGGCAGCCCCTACGGCAGACGCTGAGGACTTCATGTACTTTGTAGTTCGTATCAGTCTCAGCCACCAATGGAAGTGGTTCAGGAGCCTTTTGGGAAGGCCAGGAGAAGACCACGGGTTTCAGAAGAGATATGCGAAATGTATTATGTATCCCAGCTTAGAAGGCAGCCGAAGATGGTATGTAACTGTTCCGATGCGTCGGGTGACCGTAAAAGGTCCAATGTACCTTGGAGCGAACCTTTGGGAAGGTATTCTGAGTCGGATATACCGAGTACTTAACCAGACTTTCTGGCCAGGAAGACATTCAGGAGCCAAGCATCAGTGACTGTCAGCCGTTCTCTTGGCCCGGGAAGCAGCTTGATGTAAGTGAAGATTTGTCTGTTCCCATAAAGTCTTAAGGGCATCCGCAGTCACCTGCGCCGCAGGGGATGGTACTGACAAAGGTATGGGCAGTGGTGGTCATGGTTGCTTTCCATAGATGATGGAGAACGGTGATGTGCCTGTAGCTGTGGCGATGTGGGAATTGTGAGAAGGTGTAAGTTTTGCGCGCTGGCCGGCTGCCAGCAGGCGCTTCCCCGGGACAGGGCCTAATGGCTGCTGTCCCGGCTGGCCTCTGCCCTGCCCCCGGCCTGCCCCTTTCATCAAGCCCGGCACTTCTGCGCATATCTGGAGATGCGAGTAGGCCTTTCCCAGTTTCCTCCCAGTTCGCTCCAATTAAGGAGTGGACTGGGAGAGAACTTTCCTATACCCCTACCTACCCTTCCTCCCTTTTTGCACTCTCTTCCCTAACCCTATCTATCTTTAAAACTTACCCTCTCCTCCGAGCAGGTGTAAGTTTTGTGCGCTGGCCGGCTGCCAGCAGGCGCTTCCCCGGGACAGGGCCTAATGGCTGCTGTCCCGGCTGGCCTCCGCCCTGCCCCCGGCCTGCCCCTTTCATCAAGCCCGGCACTTCTGCGCATATCTGGAGAGACACATGTGGCTAGGACTTTTTTAAAATGTGCTCGGTGCATGCAAGGCCCGGTCACATACATATCTCCTGGATTTTACGCGCACCTGCATTTGAAAATTTGGGTGATACTGTATATGCTATTTTTTAAAATCAAAACCTTATCTTATAAAATCCGGCATACTTTTGTTCGCGCACGCGTAAGTTTATAAAATCTACCCCAAAGTGATTTGGAACAGAGTTGACTTGCTGCAGAAGGTATATACCAGAAACTTCCTCAAACTACCTTAAGGGACCAGCCATAGAGATCTAATCAGATCTTCCTTAAAGATCAGCCCTGCAAGAAATTCTGGGCCCAGGAAGGATCCCTTCAGCATAACATAAGTTGGCAGGACCCAGAAGGGTTCGAGAGGCCCCAAGGAGCAGGCAGGAACTAGGAATGTGCTAAGACCTGCTATGTGTGATATTGAGTATTTGTGAGATACCTGAACTTCAAGGTGAACTGCCTAATTTGTCTGTTTTGTTTTGCACTGTGCTTTGTTTTGACTGTAAATAAACCACTTAAGAAAGGGCCAGAGTCTGCCTCCTTTTTCCTCTGGCTGATTCCAGATCGCAACCACTCAAATTACCACAATTGGATAGTTAAAAGATCTATTGTGTTCACCTTTTATCTCTGTAGAACAGCAGTTGCAATCTATGGTTAACAGAGGCATCACTAAAGTGGGCTATTTTCTTACACCAAAAGTGTGGAGATAAACAACATGCTAAGTCACTTAGAGGATTTGGTCTATAGACAATGGAGCCGATGCAAAACAGTGCACCCCCCTGTGAAACTAATAGTGCTCAGTAGGGATGTGAATCGTTTTTCAACGATTAAAATTATCGTCCGATAATGTTTATATCGTCTTAAATCGTTATAGAACACGATACAATAGAAATTCTAACAATTTATCGTTAAAAATCGTTAAATCGTGTTAGTGCGCACTAACTCGAGTTAGTGCGCACTAACTCCCCGTTAGTGCGCACTAACTCGATTTAGTGCGCACTAACTGAAAATGATACAAATAAACACTTTCCAGGTCACTGAAGGTCAGTTAGGAATGAATATGTGTTCCTATTGGCTGGCTGCCCTCTTATCTATTGATGTTACCAAGGTTACCACTGAGGTGATGGTTGGGGGGATGGGAAATGGAACTGGAAACTAACGAACACCAACAGAAAATGAAACAAAGTGTTCACACTTCCCAGGTCAGTAAAGGTCACTTAGGAATGAATATGTATGTATGTATTCCTATTGGCTGGCTGTGCTCTTATCTATTGATGTTACCAATATGGTTGGGGGGATGTGAAATGGAAACAGTTGGAAGCTTGACAAAAAAAGTAATGTAATGATCAGCACTCACGTGACTAGAACTTGTTTGTTTATTATTTTTGTTAGCAGGCACCTGAAATGCTAGTGCATGTTGAATTTGCCAATCACTGTGCATTTTAGAAAGGTGGTCCTGGCTGGAAATGTACACAGTTCAAATATATGTAATTGATTATTGGTAAGTGTATTTTTTAAGTAGCCACACTGGCACCAGTATGTTTACTTTTCCTCCTACTTAACTCACTAGCTCAGCTTTGTAAGAAGGGCTTCTCTGCTTGTGTGTTGTTTTTGTTTGGTGTGAGGAGAGCAGAAACATCAGATCTTTATTCAATCTACTACAGTCATCTCTTACAGTGCCCTATCCCTATTAATACCAGGAGTGTTGTGATCTTCCTGCACACAGTGCCCTAACCCTGATACCAGTCTGAGACAGCTCCCTCCCTGCATTACTAGTGAGAGGCTGGCTTCACAGACAGGGGGGAGCTGCCTGACCCTCACTCCTGACTTCCCCCATGTCCCAGCTAGTGAATGGTGTGTGGGTGAGGGGGGGGGGGGAGGATGGTGAAGTCTGAGACAGCTCCCTCCCTGCATTACTAGTGAGAGGCTGGCTTCACAGACAGGGGGGAGCTGCCTGACCCTCACTCCTGACTTCCCCCATGTCCCAGCTAGTGAATGGTGTGTGGGTGAGGGGGGGGGGGTGGATGGTGAAGTCTGAGACAGCTCCCTCCCTGCATTACTAGTGAGAGGCTGGCTTCACAGACAGGGGGGAGCTGCCTGACCCTCACTCCTGACTTCCCCCATGTCCCAGCTAGTGAATGGTGTGTGGGTGAGGGGGGGGGGAGGATGGTGAAGTCTGAGACAGCTCCCTCCCTGCATTACTAGTGAGAGGCTGGCTTCACAGACAGGGGGGAGCTGCCTGACCCTCACTCCTGACTTCCCCCATGTCCCAGCTAGTGAATGGTGTGTGGGTGAGGTGGGGGGAGGATGGTGAAGTCTGAGACAGCTCCCTCCCTGCATTACTAGTGAGAGGCTGGCTTCACAGACAGGGGGGAGCTGCCTGACCCTCACTCCTGACTTCCCCCATGTCCCAGCTAGTGAATGGTGTGTGGGTGAGGGGGGGGGGAGGATGGTGAAGTCTGAGACAGCTCCCTCCCTGCATTACTAGTGAGAGGCTGGCTTCGCAGACAGGGGGGAGCTGCCTGACCCTCACTCCTGACTTCCCCCATGTCCCAGCTAGTGAATGGTGTGTGGGTGAGGGGGGGGGGGGAGGATGGTGAAGTCTGAGACAGCTCCCTCCCTGCATTACTAGTGAGAGGCTGGCTTCACAGACAGGGGGGAGCTGCCTGACCCTCACTCCTGACTTCCCCCATGTCCCAGCTAGTGAATGGTGTGTGGGTGAGGGGGGGGGGAGGATGGTGAAGTCTGAGACAGCTCCCTCCCTGCATTACTAGTGAGAGGCTGGCTTCACAGACAGGGGGGAGCTGCCTGTCCCTCACTCCTGACTTCCCCCATGTCCCAGCTAGTGAATGGTGTGTGGGTGAGGGGGGGGGGGGTGGATGGTGAAGTCTGAGACAGCTCCCTCCCTGCATTACTAGTGAGAGGCTGGCTTCACAGACAGGGGGAGCTGCCTGACCCTCACTCCTGACTTCCCCCATGTCCCAGCTAGTGAATGGTGTGTGGGTAAGGGGGGGGGGGAGGATGGTGAAGTCTGAGACAGCTCCCTCCCTGCATTACTAGTGAGAGGCTGGCTTCACAGACAGGGGGGAGCTGCCTGACCCTCACTCCTCCGGGGTATTGTGATCTTCCTGCACACAGTGCCCTATCCCTGATACCAGGGGTGTTGTGATCTTCCTGCATGCAGTGCCCTATCCCTATTAATACCAGGAGTGTTGTGATCTTCCTGCATGCAGTGCCCTATCCCTATTAATACCAGGAGTGTTGTGATCTTCCTGCATGCAGTGCCCTATCCCTGATATCGGGATGTGTGCAAGAAGATCACAACACCCCCGGTATCAGGAATAGGGCACTGTGTGCAGGAAGATCACAACACCCCCAGTATCAGGAATAGGGCACTGTGTGCAGGAAGATCACAACACCCCTGGTATTAGGGATAGGGCACTGTGTGCAGGAAGATCACAACACTCCTGGTATTAATAGGGATAGGGCACTGTATGCAGGAAGATCACAATACCCCTGGTATCAGGGTTAGGGCACAAGTTCTAGTCACATTGACTGATCACATTACTTGTTTTGTCAAGCTACCAACTGTTTCCATTTCCCATCCCCCATATACTGTCAGTAGGAAACTTGGTAACATGAATAAATAAGAGGGCAGCCAATAGGAATACATATTCATTCCTAAACTGACCTTAACTGACCTGAAAAGTGTCAAATTGTATCATTTTCAGTTAGTGCGCACTAACTCCCAGTTAGTGCGCACTAACTCGAGTTAGTGCGCACTAATCGGAAAAAACGATTTTTAACGATTTTTTAACTAAAAAATCGTGCCTAAGACGATTTTCTTGCCCTGCCACACGATTTCTATCGTTAAGACGATATGGAAAACGATTCACATCCCTAGTGCTCAGCACATACAAATGCATGTTGATGAGGCTATTAGCTTGTATCCCCAATCTAAAAAAAATAATGTGTGCCTAACACGCACATTTTAACACTCAAAAATTAACATCAGCCCAGAGCTGATGTTAAATTTTGAGGCACCCCAAGCCATGCTCAGAAGAGCAAAAAATTGTTTTTTTGTGGTTCCTCCTACTTAACATTGTTGGGATACTAAGCAGGAGGAACTACAGAAAGCTGCAACAAAAAACAAAAAAAACAAAACTTGACAGCGGTCAAGTTAGGAAAAGGGAAGCTGAATTTACGAAAGTCCATTTTCCTAATCCGTAGCTGTACATGAGTTAGGAAAATGGATGCTCAGAAAACTGAGCGTTCATTTTCCTTAGCTTGATGGTATGGACGTGCTAGGGACATGCAATTATCCATTGCAAGTCCCTTTTAGAATATTAGATCGAGCGCCCAAGACAGGAAATGTGTGCGCATTCAAAGACCGTGCATCCAGGTTGGACGCACGTTCTTTGCACACATAATAATATTGCATCGGCCCCCAATGTTTCTAATCTGTTTTCAAAGTTGTGGTACATCATAAATAGGAAAGTTAATGCAATGTGCCTTTTAGTATATTCTGACACTGTGCCAAATTGCAATAATTGAATTATTTACAGAGTAAATGACATCTGTTTATATTCCCTTGGGCTATCATAAAATATCATGACATAACTGCATGTACTGCTTCACTACTGAATCTTAGTAAGAACAAAACTAACCCACTTATGATCCCCCTTATGTCAAAACATCTGTGGTTTTGACTAAAAATAGAGACATTTTCACTGAAAAAAGAAGAAGTTCTCTATCTGGCATATTTTCAAGACCAAGAAATGCTGACATTATCTAAAGTTTCTAGACATGGAGATGGTAAATTTCAAGCAGCCCACATAGGCTAAAGTCTGCAGGTGCCTTTCACCCTCAGACCGTAGCCAGAATTTTCAAAGCTGATACAGTCATTGTGTGCTATAACTAAAGCACCATAGGAATTTGCCCACAACTACAAGGGTATTTTTTGCCATTTTTCCACTTTCTCCCACCTGCCTAGGTCAATCATCGCCTTTGGAGTCTGATACACATTTACCCTGAGTTTGGCCACTATGAGGGTACTTTTCAAAACCATTTGCATGCATAAAACACAAGTTTATGCACCTAAACGGCTCCTTATAAAATTCCGTGGGATTTGTGTACAAACTTTCATGTGCACATATTTTCATGTACACAAAAGAAAGACACTCCAAAAAGCAAAGTAAGGTGGAGTTGGGATTTACGTGCATGCTTTTGATTTTTAAAATAGGAGGTAAGGACTTACATGGATAAATGTAACATACTATCTAGGATAGCGATTTTCAAAAGCCATTTACTCAAGTATACTTACATGAGTAAATCCTATGGACAATTCAATAGAATATATTGTAGCAATTTTCAAAAACCCACTTATTAAAATGCAATTATATGTGTAAAACACAATTTTAAGCATGTCAATTCTTTTTAAAATCAGGGTCCATAGTGCATAAATTAATCCGCACTAGTTACGCATTGTAAAGAGCAGATGTAATCTTCTGCGGGTTAGTTTGAGAAGGTGAAATCATTTTCAAAGTAAACTTAAGCACATGTTTGCTTTGAAAATTGGCATAATTTATGCTCTTTGGCATCACATAAATTGTTATAAAATTACACTCGCCATACAAGTTGTTATAAAATTACTCTCCCTGTGCCTCAATTGTGCAATGACTAAAACCCTCTCCCCCTACCCAGAGGCCATGAACACTATCTTGGCAGCATCCCCAATCCTAGCTAGTCCAAAAAGAAGACGTTTATTTATTTTTTTTATTCAGTTTGATTTTTTCCTAATTTCTCAATAGGTCCATGAGCCTCTTGATGGGAATAAAATTAAAATCATCACATGTGATGTCAAAATTAACATATAATTAATAAATACATTCTAAAAGTGTATTAAAAAATAATATAACTGACATCATGTTCAAACTTAAGTCTCTTCCCCCAATAAAATATGTGTACACCTAGTGGTAAAACATCACATTTTTACATTTTCTGAAGCTCTAAATAGTCCTGGCATTGCCTAGTCATCAGTGGAATATTATTCCATATAGTTGGAGGAATAGTAGTAAATGCCAGAGAACAGGTTGTCACACGCTGAGCAGCTTGTAATGGTGGAATAGGTAAAAGCATTAGGGATGTGCAGACAAAAAGTTTGCGTTGATAAGTTGATAAGTTGAAGTTGAGGGTCGATTTCGTTCAATATGGACATATGGAGAATTCCATAAGTTGAGGGTCTGTCCATAAGTTCACCGGTTCCTTAAATAAAAATTTAAACCCCTCACCCTCCTTAATCCTTAATCCCCCCCCAAGACTTACCAAAACTCCCTGGTGGTCCAGCGGGGAGTCAGAAAGCCATCCCTGTATTCCTTTGCGAGGAGCACGTGACATCGGCGTCACGTTGGAGTGATGCGGACATCACGTGCTTCTCCGCGCCTCCGCTCCGGGATCCCCGTTGGACCCAACCGGAACTTTTGGCCAGCTTGGGGGCGGAGGCGCGGAGAAGCACGTGACGTCCGCGTCACTCCGACGTGACGCCGACGTCACGTGCTCCTCGCAAAGGAATACAGGGATGGCTTCCTGACTCCCCGCTGGACCACCAGGGAGTTTTGGTAAGTCTTGGGGGGTCAGGAGGGTGGGGAGTTTAAGTGTTTATTTAGGTTCAACGTATTCAACATAGCTATGTTGAATAAGTTGAAAATCGCGATGCGTTGCGCATTATCACTTTTTTAAGTTAAAAAAAAAAAAAAGTTGCGTTTTACATATGCGTTCAAAATGAATGCACACCCCTAAAAAGCATAGCATGAGCCTAGTGTAGCTGAAGCAGTGGCTAGCATTTGATAAATGACATTACAAATTTGTACCTGAAGCAATGAAGGGTAATGTGACTTGCCCAAAGTCACAAGGAGCAACAGTGGGACTTGAACGCTGGTCTCCAACCCACTGCTCTAACCCCTAGGCTACTCCTCCACTAGCAGCTAGTCAAGCAGGTGGACAAATAGATTGGGGCCAAGTTATTCATTGGGCTAATCATGCAATTTTAAACATAATTCAGTGGTCAAACACAGAAAAATAGAAATATAGATATGACGGCAGAAACGGACCAAAGAGTCCATCCAATCTGCCCAGCAAGCTCAAGGCAGCATCTGTCGTGCCATACAATTCCCCCCATACCTAACAGCCTCCCAGGTCATCAAGCCAGGGGTCTTGTTGGTTGCTGTTTGAGTCCAATTTCCCATCATCTCTTGCCATTGAAGCAGAGAGAATGATGAAGTTGCATCAACAGTATGAAGGCTTATTGGTTAAAGTTAGTAACCACCATACCAGCAAGTTACCCCCAGTCTTTTCTTTGTTTCCATCTTCTAATTCCCTTTTCCTCTTTCCTCCCTGCTGTTGAAGCAGATAGAAATGTTGGAGTTGCATCCGAAATATCATGCTTATTGGTTAAGGGTAGTAACTGCCACACCAGCAAGTTACCCCTATGCACTCTTTTATTCATTTCCATCCTTTAGTGATCCACAGTGGGTATCCCATGCCCCTTTGAAATCTTTGACTGATTTAGTCTTCACCATCTCCTCCAGAAGGGCATTCCAGGCATGCACCACCCTCTCTGTGAAGAAATAATTCCTGACGTTGGTTCTGAGTCGCCCTCCCTGGAGTTTCATTACATGGCCCCTAGTTCTATTGATTTCTTTCCAACGGAAAAGGTTTGTCGATTATGCATCATTAAAACATTTCAGGTATCTGAAGGTCTGTATCATATCCTGCACCTCCTCTCTTCCAGGGTATATATATTTATTTGGTAACCAATACATAGTTAATTGGTAACCAATAAAGAGCATACAGTAATCTGATCTCTATTAGGGATGTGTATTCATTTGAAATGACATAGACAACGTCAACAATATTGTCTATGTCATTTCAGGTTGTTTTCAAAATGAAATGATAGAACAAAACACAACTTTTCACATGTTTCCTTCTATCATTTTTAGTGTGCACAGTTTGGAAGTATTGTGCACTGTTCGGAATAGTGTGCGCTATTTCTGAAATCTATAAAAATAAACAAATTGGGAAAAAATCTAAATGATGCAGAAATTTGACCCCAAATGACAGAAAATGAAACTTTTTGGCCTGCACACCCCTAATCTCTATACCCAGTACCCCTAAGCTCCCTGTGGTTGTGTGGCCACAGGAAGAGCCACAAAATTAGCTGGGTGCTCCATATTTGACAATTTGCACAGAATCAACATTTCTGAAAGCTTTCATACCTATTAACACTTTTGAAGAAAGCTGCAGCATGCCTTCCTGCCTTCAGTCTCAGCTTCTCTCTCTGTTCCTGCTTCAGTCCCTCCCCTTGAAACAGGCTGCAGGAAACCCTTTCCTTCTGTTATTCCACCCACCCCCTTCCTCTTGTTCTGAAATTAATAAGCAATTGGGGGGAGGGGGGGGAATAGACCGAGGAAGCAGTCAGAATGTTTGATCCCTCAAAGATCTCTTAAATCCTTATCAAACCAAAGATTATTTTGATATAATTCCTGGATGATGTCCCTTTAGAAGAATTTCTTCTTTTTACAAAGGATCTTGCACCTGCATAAATTGCCAATTCATACACCAATTACAAAGACCTGGACATGTTTTGGGAAGTCTGCAACTCCATGTCTCACAGCAGACAGAAATGATAATTTAAATTCGTAGAAGCCTTGATGACCAACACTACTGACGACAGTTTTCAACCTTGTGTTAATCCAACACCCTTTTGTATCTGTTACCATGTATCCAATATATGTGTGCATATTTGCTGCTGTTGATGGCATTTTAGCAACGTGCCTTCTCAATTGCTGGCCCAATGCTATGGAATTTCCTACCAATTGATTTAAGACTTGAGCCTTCTTCACAATCTTTTAAAAAAGAACTGAAAACATGGCTTTCTTCAAAAAGCATACTCAACATGATAAATCGTATTATTCTTCTACTCTCATTTTAACTATTTCTCATTACTTCTTTTTCACACATTTTATTTTTCCTTCTCTTTTTACATTTAGTCTTCTCACTGTTATGATTATTTCAATGTAACATTTCTAACTTTTTGTTAAATGTACACCGATATGATGACTTTAGTTGAATATCAGTATATAAAAACAAACAAACAAATAAATAAAGGATAAACATGACAGTTTCAAGAAAATATAAGGATGGTTGAACTATTTCAGTTCAAAACAAAAGTGATATTTCACACTTAAAAGTTTGCAATATGGGGTAGATTGTCAAATCCCACGTAAATCCCAGAGTCTCCAGGCGAGGCAGGGCCTTACGCATGCTGGGCCAACTTTCAAACAGGCCTGGCCACACGCGTAAACTCCAGGATGAGTGTAAGTGCCAGTGCTTTAAAATGGGGTGGTCCAGAGGTGGGGTGGGGCGGGACGGGGGTGGGACGGGGCTAGAGGCGCCCGGCACAGTAGCCATTTGCTGCTGTGCCAGGGGGATCGTGTGCCAACAGGGAAAGGGGAAAGGCGGTTAGGGTAGGGGGTTGGGAAGTTCCCTCCCAGTCCGAATCTTAATTTTTTTTATCATGGGAGGGGCCAAATATCATGTGGGATGTCCCTGTGATATGGAGCCCCTCCCCGACAAATTATCACAGATGTATCTCATCATGATTTTTTATTGTGACACAAACATGCAATAAATAATTGTGCTGCGATACGGGACCTACTTGCGCGATGGCAGCCCACCTCGGCTGAAGCCATCATTGCATAAAAGGGCTAAGTGGCCCACATCCACCTCTCCCTCTGACCTCATTATTCCCCCTGAGGATCTTTGGAGACCCCCACACCCACGGCCTCGCCCCTCCCCCTCACCACCATCTATAGAAATGGCTCAGGCCCCAAAATTAAAAAAAAAATATGCGAAAAGGACAGCAAAGGCCCATCCCCTTCCCAAACCCCTCCCCTTTTATTCAAAAAAGTAACCCCCGTGCCTTCAAACCCTCCTTACAGTCCCCCTAGCAGCCCTTCCCCTTCCTTGGTTCCAAATAATAGAAAATCCCTAGGGTATAGTGGGCCCACTGTCTCTCTCTCACCCCCTGCCTAAATAAAAAGACCATACTGGTCTGGGGGGGGCACCCCTACCTCTATACTCCATACTTGACCTTCCCACCTTTTGGAAGCATTTTTAGTTTATAGTGGGGGCCTGGAGCAATCCCTGGCTCCATGCCTGGTTGACTCCATTTTTCAAAATGACAACAACCTGAATTTGCCCAATCCTATCACATATAGGATCAAAGTCTGGGGACCGGCCTCGAACAAGATGTCCATCCTTCCCCTTTGATGGAAATGCCCTGCTATTTTTCTGCACCTTTCTATCAGGTACATCAGGACTGGAATCCTGTGTTTCTTTGTGCCCAGCCATAGAGCATCCCTTATTGCGAGGTGCAATAATGTGCAAAGCAATGGAACTCCTGATATCCCCCATCATCTTCTCTATTATTTTCAGGGACTAGTTATCCATGACAAACATTTCCCTGAAAAAAACCTCAGCACTACTTTCATTGTTCTCTGCCTCATGCCTCAGACAGTGATACAGAACCCCTCCCTATTTCCATTATGGTGATTTGATGGCCTGCCATCTGACTGGTGGAAGGGGCTGTAGGGTCAACCTGATGCCAATGCTAGTGAGTGGTGTTTCTGTAGGTGATGCTGCATACCAGTGTTTGACAGCTGCCCCAGTACTGTCCCTCAACTGATGGCCTTACTGTAGTGAATTACTATGGCATAAAACAAATACCACTACCAATATAGAAAAAAAAAAGAAACCCAGAGGTATAAAACTATATCTCAACAATTTTATTAAATTTTACAAAAAAATCACACAATAAAATACATAAAATTCTTAATGGACCGGTGTATTCAAGCCATCACAGCAGAAAGGAACCACTATGAACTAAATCATAGTGTCCTTTAGCTAATTATAGTTAACCAATGCCTTATTCCAAAGAACCTTTTATTAATTCTTAGCACAGAATAAAACCTATCAAAAAACAAGTTTAGCTATATCTAAATTGCACAACACTTCAAAAGAAGAACCTCCGTCTTGAGTACTTGTCTACTTCTCCTCCTGGGCCCTGGCCTGGCTGCTACCTCACACAGGCTGTTATAGTTAAGAACATAAGAAGATGCTATACTGGGTCAGACCAAGGGTCCATCAAGCCCAGCATCCTGTTTCCAACAGTGACCTATCCAGGCCATAAGAACCTGGCAAGTACCCAAAAACTAAGTCTATTCCATGCTACAGTTGCTAGTAAAAGCAGTGGCTATTTTCTAAGTTACCTTAATTGATACTAGGTAATGGACTTCTCCTCCAAGAACTTATCCAATCCTTTTTTAAACACAGCTACACTAAGTGCACTAACCACATCCCCTGGCAACAAATTCCAGAGTTTAATTGTGCGTTCAGTGAAAAAGAACTTTCTCCGATTAGTTTTAAATGTGCTACTTGCTAACTTCATGGAGTGCCCCCTAGTCTTTCTATTATCCAAAAGAGTAAATAGCTGATTCACATTAACCCGTTCTAGACCTCTCATGATTTTAAACATCTCTATCATATCCCCCCTCAGCCTTCTCTTCTCCAAGCTGAAAAGTCCTAACTTCTTTAGTCTTTCCTCATAGGGGAGCTGTTCCATTCCCTTTATCATTTTGGTCACCCTTCTCTGTACCTTCTCCATCGCAACTATATCTTTTTTGAGATGTGGTGACCAGAATTGTACACAGTATTCGAGGTGTGGTCTCACCATGGAGCGATACAGAAGCATTATGACATTTTCCTTTTTATTCACCATTCCCTTTCTAATAATTACCAAACTCACTGTGGCACTGTTTAATGGGCTATAGACTTATAGAAACATAGAAACATATAAATGATGACAGAAAAGGACCAAATGGTCCATCCAGTCTGCCCTGTAAGCTTATGGTAATATCTGCTGTGCCTTGCAGGTTACTCCATGCTTATCAGTTTCACACACTGTAAAAGTCAGGGTACTCGGTTGCTGTTTGAATCCAATTTCCCTTTTCCCCCTGCCATTGAAGCAGAGAGCAATGTTGGAGTTACATCAAAAGTATCAAGCTAATTGAAAGGAAAAATAAACAAATTAAACAATAATATTTGTTTACATTTGTGGGCACCCTCCATTTGTTTTAGAAGTCCACAAATGAAACAAAAATGGTCTCAGTTGTTGCATTTTGCCCATTCGTTTCAAACAAATTCACATCCTTATCAATCTGAACTCTTAAAGATATAATCTGCAAGCTAATTGGAGCAATAGCCTGATTCCATAATTTCAGCGACTATAATCTAGTTAGGCTATTTTTTCCAACCAACAACATTTCTATTTTGAGATCTAAGGAATTAATAGCTAGCCAGAAATCTACAACCATTAAACAAGCAGACATATTCAATAAAGTATCAGTTACACAGAGACCCAAAAGGATACACAATTGGATTTCATTTGTGTATAAATAATATTTGATAATAAAGCCTGAAATTAATTTCTCTAATGGGATTATATACAAGTTGAGCTTGGGAACTGAAACCAGATCTCCTCCATGACAACACAGCTCTGACAAGAAGTCATCAGAGCTAGCCCCATTTTCACAGATTTTATCATTATATAAAGCTCAGCTCTCTTCAAAATCCTGTATCTTCAGCTTCATTTAGCACCAGTGAACAGTCAGCATTTTTGGCCATTCAGCACTTCAAGATATTTTCTCTTGCCAACTGCCAATTAAATCCAGTTAATTCCAATCGTTCAAAATTCTAATATTCAGTGACCATTTGCTCCTGCTAGGTTTAACAGCTAATTATCACATATTTAAACTGAACTGATACAAATCTATCTTACTGCTCAAGACAGAACTCAGTTTAATCCATAAAATTTTGCAATTTGAGCCATCACTGTCCTCTGCTCAGTTCACTATCACAGTGTTTTCCAACCCTCTCCTGGAGGCACACCTAAGTAGGGTTTTCAGGGCATTCGCAATGAATATTCATGAGATGATTTACATATATTGGATACTTGGTGTATGTAAATCTATCTTGAAAACCTGTTTCAACTCATTTTGAGAACTAATGGATATAATTTTATATTGGTGTTCCTGGAACAGTTTGTACAGGAGCAAGAGAAGACAGCACAGTAATCCATGTGCTCCATAGTAACCAGCCAGCTGGTACCAGCACATCCTCATGTGAGATTGTTTCAGCCTTACAATGACACATGTTTTTGACTCTTATAGTATGCAGCAGCAGCAGGCGCTCCAGGCGCAAACAAAAGTACGCTGGATTTTAGTAGATACGCGCGGAGCCGCGCGTATCCGCTAAAATCCTGGATCGGCGCGCGCAAGGCTATCGATTTCGTATAGCCGGCGCGCGCCGAGCCGCGCAGCCTACCCCCGTTCCCTCCAAGGCCGCTCCGAAATCAGAGCGGCCTCGGAGGGAACTTTCCTTTGCCCTCCCCTCACCTTCCCCTCCCTTCCCCTACCTAACCCACCCGCCCGGCCCTGTCTAAACCCCCCCCTTACCTTTGTCGGGGGATTTACACCTCCCAGAGGGAGGCGTAAATCCCCGCGCATCAGCGGGCCTCCTGCGCGCCGGGACGCGTCCTGGGGGCGGGTCTGGAGGGCGCAGCCACGCCCCCGGGCCGCCCCGGGCCGTAGCCACGCCCCCGGAATGCTCCCGACACGCCCCGAAAACGCCGCGCGGTTCGGGCCCGCCCCTGACACGCCCCCCGACACGCCCCCTCCGAAAACCCCGGGACTTACGCGAGTCCCGGGGCTCTGCGCGCGCCGGTAGGCCTATGTAAAATAGGCTTCCCGGCGCGCAGGGCCCTGCTCGCGTAAATCCGCCCGGTTTTGGGCGGATTTACGCGAGCAGGGCTCTGAAAATCCGCCCCTGTGTGTACTAACACGTCATATACCAGGCAACTCATACTAGTATACCCACATTGAGACTGACCCAGTCTCAGAGTGTCTAGTGATTCTTTCTGCGCAGAGGTACAAGAAGACAGCTACAGTAGTCAGTGTGGTGCATCCTAGAGTAACATACATTAAGCAAGTCAGGTGCTACCAGTTTGCATCCAATGAGAGTATGACAATCACATAGAATAATGTTTTCTATTTCTTTTCTTCTGATCTTTTGTGGTTGAAAAAGAAAGATGTAGGCCTTGATTTGCTAAGCTTTTTTTTGCCCCATAAACACAGGATGGATGTGTGGATATTTATGCTATTTTATAAACAGTGCGATGGGAGCTGTACAGTTTATAAAATAACATTTATTTTATTATGTATTTGCACATTTTTATATACCGACCTTCCTCAAAAGATAACAAGTCAGTTAACAATACGTCCAATGCATTTCAGTAAACTCACAATCAAATAAAAATAAAATAAAATAATACATAAAATAGAAAAAAAACACAAACAATAAAATTAATACAATAACATAATTCTACACAATTCTATACCTAATTTCTTTACCAGTGTTATCCATAAGTCTTAAAACTTCCAATTACAATCCTCAGCTCATAGGTTACTACCCTGCCCTTCCTAATTTCTGTATTTAAAACTCTTAAGTACAACTAAATACTAATAACACATAGTTCTGCTGCGAAAGTATGCACATATGTTTCAGTACACGCGAATATTTCCAATCAATAAAATGCTTACTTTCTCTACCCATTTTATAAAAATACACATGGATATTCTAGGTACATAAAAAAATATAACATGTATATATATAATAACCCTGATTTATATGTGGATGCAGGTATTTTATAAAGTATGTATGTATACCGTTTTCAAAAAACTTGCAAGCGTACTTGAAATCATCAGTTCACCGATATCTCTTCTGGTGCACCCAGTCCATCTATAGGTCACCTACACCCTCTAGCACTTCACCCTGAACCCCCATCAGTTCACCCAGGCCTCTCACCCAAAAGCTGTAGCCAGCACACGTCTGATTTCACTTACGCCAGTCAATTAGCAGGAGCAAAAGAGTGCAAATAAGTTCGGTAATGTCTACGGGATGGCCCTTATAAAATAGCAATTACTGCACATACCTCAGAATCCTGCCCCAGAACTGTCTTAACTAACCCGCCCTCTTTTTTCAACTGGTAAAATGTGTGCATGAAATGGAAAATACATGTGGACTCTCGATATTCATAAAATAGCCTGCATGCATGAAACCCCTTAGCAAAATTACTCCAGTAGGCAGAAAATCCTTTAGTCTGCCTGTCCCTTGAATTGTTAGCTCTTTGAGGACAGGGGCTTTGCATATCTGTATGAAACTTGTTGTAAGACATCTTAGTTCAGAGTACAATATAAATGCCAAAATAAATACATAAGAATATGTTTTATGTTGGTGTTATGAGATTTATTGTGCTGGTACCTCCAGCCTGCCATAGTAATGAATTTATTGTGCTGGCACCCCCAGCCTGTTGTACTAATGAATGTGGTTGTTTGCCAGAAGGATTTTGACTTCAGGCACAACTATAGATAATTCATTATAACAATTTATTTAGGTCATTTTCTAACCTGTTTTTCAATAAAATGTTTACTTGCTGTAGCATTGTAAAATGGGTAGTCTCCATTACTATATATATATAGTAATCATTATCTTGTGGATTTTAACTACTCTTATGATAAGGGCTTTTATATTATTTTTAATGTTTGAGAACAGTTTTCTCTATCTTCCCTATGATGTACTCTGTGCATGTTTTCCACATTAGTTGTAGGAATGTTTTCTCCTGACACAGGCTTATTTTAGTTGAAACAGGGATATGTTGGAAATTTAATCAAGATCCTCCATAGCTGGTTGGGTGGTCAGGGCATTGATTACAGCTGGGGGTATGTAGTTAGAAACCTCTGCTATGTCTCTGTGAATGAAATGTCCCCAACTGTGACATTCTGAAGGAGTTTTGTAAGATCAGCCACAGCTAGAGGCCAGAACCTGCTCAGCATCTCACTGCCTCTGCTCTCAAATCCTGCCAGGGGAGAGAGATTTCCATGAACAGAGAATCCTCAAGTCCTACTCATTCCCTGCTTGACACCATTCCAAATAAGATCCCTGAATGAACTCCATCCTAAGTTGGTAATACTGAAGAGCCAGAGAAGTACATATGTGTGATTGTCTGTGAGCAGAAATGAAGTTCTGGTTAATGTTACGCCTGTCGGTCGCAGACGGCTGCGACCTCTCATGCTCACCTCTTTTTTCCCCGCTCCATCAAATCTGGGAAGAATGGCGGTCTCTGCCAGTCCTCGCCGATCTCTCTGGCATTCCCGGGACAGCATGGGTGCTGCCGACCACCATCTTGGACCCAGAATTACCTAGGCGCGCGCAAGGGCCTCCTTTTCAACACTTCATGGCGGGAACCTCAGGGGCGTCCCCTCCTGATGACGTCAACCCACTAGTGTATTTAATCTGACCAGCCCTTGCCTTCATTGAGTTAGCAAGGAGTTCCGTCTTGCTGAATCCTCCACATTCAAGGACTTCCTGTTCCTGACTTGGTCTTGGCATCTGGATGCTCTGAGTACCCGCTCCTCGGGGGCTCCCCTGCGTTCCCAGCTATCTGCTCCTTGGAGAGCCTTCCTGCCTGATTGCTACTAGACCTGCTTCTCAGGTCTCTCTCTCTCTCCAGGAACCATCTACTGTGAGTACCTCTACTGACTTCTACTATACGAACTGTATTGTGGATTCCACTCGGTGTTCCCCGATCCTTGGGCCACTACCGCCTTTCTTCAGTAGAAGCCATTCAGCTTTCCTGAACTGCAGAATATCTGCACACCAGCTACAGAAGCCACTTCCGGGTTCCGGCATCTCTACCAGTTCTTCAACATCTACTGTACAGACATCTTTGGCATACCCTGCTCCGCAGGCCACTACCGGATATGTATTCCTGAGGTGCCTACACTCGTCAGAGGGGATCCCTGGCATACCCCGCTCTGCAGGCCACTACCGGATCTTCTCAGTTGTGGTTAACTCTCGGTAATTCCCATTGCTCAGGACTGTACTACTTCATCTCCAATTCTGTGGACATTACTTTTCCTTCCTTATAATAAGGATTGAGACTGCGCCTGCTGACGGTGAGGCTCACAGGGCTCCTCCCTGTGGGCGGAAACACTTCTCATCTCAGCCCAGGGTTCACATTCTTACATAAACACAACAGTTAATTAATCTGCAAGCCCTCCAGTGAGCAAATTGCTAGTATTATTAATATCTGTGTAACCCACTTTAGTAAAAAAAAGACAATGACACTGAAAAACTGCCAATTGGGTGCTGTCTCTTTAAGGGCTCTAAACACACAGCCGAGCTGAGGCAGTTTGGGGCATTTGCAAACAGATTAATGCTTCCTGAGGAAGACAGAGGAAGTTCTCTGCTCTGCCCTGAAACTAAATTGTTTTAATTAAGGTAAAGTTAAAATAAAATTCATATATGCATTAATGTGAATTGTATTGCAGTTAGCTATGATTACTTAGGAGCCTTGTAATGTAGTTTCATTATTATTTTGCCTGTATAATGGTACAGATTGTTAGGATTTAAAGATGTGCAAACAGATCAATGCTTCCTGAGCAAAACAGAGGAAGTTCTCTGCTCTTCCTTGAAACTGTTGCGATTCCGGGCCGCCCCCGGAATCGCCACCCACCTGGTCGCGAGTTGGCGCGGGTCCCGGCTCTCCGGGCCTCCAGGGGCCTCGGCTGCCGCAGGCCCGGCGTCTCCCCACCTCGCCCGGGCCTGCAGCTGCTTCTGCTCCTGCCTCCTTACCTCGCCGGAGCAGCCGGCGCCCCGTGGCGGTAGGCCCCGCCCCCTAGACGCGCGCGCGCGCGTCTCAGCCATAAATTTAAAGGGGCCAGCGCGGGAAACCTGGGGAACGCCTCCTGATGACATCAGACGCTGCAGGGTACTTAAGCCCTGCAGCTGGACCAGAACGTCGCCTTGCAACGAGGTTCCCAGGTTCTCCTGACTCCAGTTGCTGCATCCTGAGCTCCCCTGCTTTTCCTGATCTTTGATCCTGGTTCGGCTGACGGTGTTTCCTGGCTCTTGACCTTTGGACTGGCTTACGACGTTTCCCTGGCTTCTGACCCTGGTTCGGCTTACGGTGATCCTCTGGCTTCTGACCCCGGACCGGCTTCCGTTGACGCTTTGGCTCCTGACCTCGGACTGGCTTACGGTGATCCCTTGGTTCCTGACTCTGGACTGGCGAGCGACGACCCTTCGGCAATTGACCTTGGACTTCATCCGACTTGGCCTTCGCGTGTCCGCCTAAGTCCCAGCGGCCGGGTCCCTACAGGCTCCTCCTGGGGGGACTCCGGCTTCCAGGGTGAATCTCCTAAGTCCCAGCGGCCGAACTCCTACGAGCTCCTCTCGGGGGAGGATCGGCTTCCAGGGCGAAGATCTTCCCACTACTGGACCAGCTCCGTCGTCTCCACCTTCCTCGCCAAAGCCCTTGGTCGCATAGGGCTTCCAGAGTTCCTCCTTCGGCCAGTTCCGAGCCTGTCTTTGCCGCCTCCCGGTCGGGGCCACTGCTGCCACCATCTACAGCAACTTCTCCTTTGGTTCCGATCGGCCCAAGGGTCCACGAATCCAACAGAAACTAAAGAAAATTGTATGTTTTAATTAAGGATCCATGCTGTGAAGGAATAGTTATTTGAATTGCCAGAGACTGAGGGTTCGTTTTGTAACGAAAGTTCAGCCGTTAGGACCAGAAGAAGCACTGACGTCATCTCCCGCCCTTCAGCATTCAAATGGCTTCACAGTAGGACACCAGCTGGGACTTTGAAATAAATGCAAAGTGTGTAAAGATTGGAGATAGCTGCTGAAGTATCACCAGTTGAAATCTTTGAGCAGTATTTCATGTCTAAGCTACTACAGTATGCATGTGTTGTGGAGTGAACAGAATGATTAAGTCTGCTAATTATTCAGTAAAGTTTAATGCTGTTATATGCTATGCGGTGTGTAACTTCATTATTGGTGCTGAGCTATCTGTTGAACTGCAGGTCTCTACCGCCTTAACCTTTTATAGTCTGGTTAACCCTAAAGAAAAAAACTACAAGAAACTAGTGTCACACATATATTACAAGGTTACATCTGCAATGATTATTATCACTGTGAAGGAGTGTATGTTGGACCCTCCTTAAAAGCCTGGGACCAGGCATTCAGCCTAGACTACCTTAAGCCACAGACAAGAAGGGAGTTCCGCTTTGAGGTCATTCTCATTAGAATGGGATAAGAAGTTAATCCCAGGGAGAACACAGGGGCCCCAGGGAAGAGAAGGAGCCTAGGGAAAGCCCAGATTGAAGAACTGTGAATTACATTGCTGTCCTTTGATTGTATACTGCAAAAGTAAGCAGAGCTGCTTCTGTTTTGTTTTCCTGTAAGTAATAAAATGTTTATGAAAGATAAACCAGAGTCTAGTCTGGGTCTATTCTCTGGTCAGCCACAGATCACTCAAGGTGCCATATATGGTGTCAGTTCAGTGATTTCTGCACTAAGCCTTGCATAGGCAGAGAACCATGCCAAAATGAGGAAAAGAGAAGAAAAAAAAGGGAAAATGTTTTTTTTCTGGGACCTGGCTGCAATTATGGCCAGAGATTATTTTATAGAAGGCTATGGAGGGTAGCTCTGTCTGGAGAGAGGGACCTATATTGTGAGTCAGAGCTGAATAGGCAGGATATTTTTTTTATATTTTTGGTTCCTCCTTGAGGCTAAGTTTTGTTGTATATGGACTTCTGAATCAGGGCAGAGTGCTGCAAGAAAGCTTTTGTGCAACTAGAGTGAGTTAACTAACAAGGAACAATTACTACAGGCCCTCATGGAAGGGCAGCAGCAGCTCCAGAAATGGGTTCAAATGCCACATGAACAGTATGGCAGCAACTGGGAATGTTGAACCAGCACTAGGAGTACTGACAAAATGATTTAAGCAATGCAAGCTGCCACAACATGGACAACCTCAATGCCTTCAGTGTTGTTTAAAATGAAGTTGAGGAAGACCAGGCTGTTTTCTTAAAGAAATTTAAAAGAATTTCCCACATGACCAGCTGGCCAAAAGCTAGCTGGACCACCTACCTGACAAATCTACTTGCCAGCAAGAGCCAGGCCATCTTTCAAGCTGCCAATCCTGGTGGAAGACGCAGTTATTTGAATGTCAAAACTGCCATCCTGGAAAGAACGGGTTACACAACGGAAACATACTGGCATCAATTCCAATGAAGCACATACAGCCTGGGGAAACTCCACAAAGTCTTTTTCATCAGCTAAAAGATGTTAGATGGAAGTTGCTACAACCAAAAGCAAAGACAGGCTTTGAGGTAGCTAATCATGTCCTCTTAGAACAGTTCCTGTATGGGCTAGACCAGTCCAAGCAGAATTAGCTGTGTTAGCACCTAGGGCTCAATATAGAGAAAGCATTGGAAATGGTAGACTCCTTCCATCATGCTCAGTTGATGTTAAAATCAGTGCAGAAGCTAGAAAGACAACCCACCAAGCTCCTTGGCATGATAGTGAGAATGTAGGGCCCCAGCAATAGTCCTCAAAGCAGAACAGCTCTGGTTCCATACTCAGGTCACTGCCTCAGGCTCCCCAATTTGTTTCAACTGTAGAAGGAAAAGTCATTTGGCCAGAGGTTGTTGATAGCAAGGAAGCAAAGCCATGGATGTCAACCTAGTAACACAGCCAGCACTAGAGGCTAAAGCATACACTGACAAGGGTGGAACTTCAAAGCAGAAATAACCACAGAATTGGAGGAGGAAAGAAGTCTCAGAGGTACCTGCCCACCTGAGTAGTAACAGTCCATACACTTTTTCCTTTTGCTCACTCTGTGCTAGGAATGGACAAGAGGAAGAGTGTTGCCCCATGACAAAGAACCTCTTATAGGAAGTGGTAAAGTTAAAGCAGAGCAAGCCCCTTGGACATGCTTTTACTGTGTAGCAGAAGACCATGCTGTCAAGGATTGCCCATGGCTTGAGGATCTAGTGAAGCTCTACAAGGAGGAGTGCAGTTGAATGAAGGAAGGGAACAATGAACCCTTTTATGAACGGTTGAAATCAAAGCAGAACAAATCCTGTAGACATGCTCCCAATGTGGAGCAAGTGAGCATGTTATCATGAACTACTCCAACTTGATAATGAAGAGTAGGAGTGCATGCGGGTGCATATTTTTGTGAAGATGCAAAGCTGTTGTTATGTTCGGGCTTGTGGACCCTTGGCCGACGAGAGGATGGTATACCTTCCGGATGGTCTGTAGGCTCTCTCGTTGGGTGGCGAGGCAGGACAGGAGGTAGGACCAGTCGATCCTTGGCACTGGAGGCTGAGGTGAATACGGAGGCGATGAGGAGTCGGGACGAGGTGCTGTGTCTTCACCACTGGTAGTCTGCGGTCCCCCCAGGAGGAGCCCATAGGGACCCGACCGCTGGGACTTAGGTGGACCTCGAAAGGTCAGGCAACAGTGCAAAGGCCAACTGGAGCTTCACCCTGGAAGCCCGCGGTCCCCCCAGGAGGAGCCCGTAGGGACCCGGGCTGCTGGGACTTAGGTGGGCCCTTGGAGACAGAGTCTTGAAGAAGTCCTAGGTCGAATACCAGAAGGTCAACGCTCACCAGTCCAACGTCGAGTGCCAGGGAATCACCGCTTGCCAAGCCAAGGTCAGGAGCTAGAGAATCACCGTCTGCCAATCCGAAGTCAGGAACCAGAGAATCACTGTAAGCCAATCCAAAGTCAGGAACCAGAGAACACAAGACATAACAGGAGCAAGAAGCAGGAACTCACCGAGGCAAGCAGACTCAAACAACACTCGCAAGAGACGTTGCCAAGTCAAGGAATGAGCAGAGGAAGCCTCCCTATATACTTCCTCTGCTCTGGATTATTGGAAGCAGGTGAGTCTAGTTAAAGGGACCAGGTCCCTTTAAATGCAAATGAGTTGACGGCAGCCATCTTGGATCCCATGGCGGCGGCCATCTTGGATCTCGCTGGTGGAGGAGAGACGCCGGACGGCTTCCCCTGCAGCAGGCAGCACGGGCCCAAGTCGGAGCCCTCCCCCGGGGCTTTCATGGCGCTGAGAGTCAGGTAGGGGGACGCGGTCGTGGGGCGCCACGGCCGCGGAGCACAACAGCTGTAATTTGGTAAATGGTCCATATGGGGGACTTTCAGACTTTGTGATCTCAGTTGAGCTGAATGTGGTTCCCACCCAAGCCCTGGTGAATACAGGATGCGGAAAGACTCATCTGTAAAGACCTAGCCCAAAGTGGATATATCAATTACAGGAAGAAGGCAACAATCACCCTCATACATGGTGACCAGCAACAGTACCTAGTCAGTCAGATATCACTGAGTACCTTGGCAGTGCAAGCCTAGATAGAAGTAGGTAGAACTTTCCAAGTTTCCATACCCTATTGTTCTGGGACCTGATTATCCCAAGATTGAGACCCTAAAAGGCCAGGTCTTGGCCAGTTGGGTCTGCCCAGACTGCATACAAATATCTCCTCTGGAAGCCTCTCCATGGAATGAAAGTATACCACATGGCATCAAAGACATCCACCACAGAGGCAGCACCCAAGAAGAAAATCCAAGAGGTCTCAGAGTGACATGTATCAGAGGAAACCGAGGGTATTCCAAGAACCTTTAGATGAAAGAGGGAAGGAAGATAACCCTAGAAAACTTGAGTTGGGATGGAGGCATATACAGACAGGGAGGGGAGGGTACCCTCTGGCCTAGAGGACTCCATATTAATCCTACCCTCTGTAGCAAAGAGAAATGGTCAGTCCCAATTTTTCATAGGAAACAAATATAGAAAGGATGATTTATTTTTCTGGGAGTTAACCCGGGTAGTTGCAGATGAACGAACTGACAAGGTCAAGCTGAGGGAGGGTTTTGGGAAGGAGTGTATGTTATACTCTACTTAAAAGCCTGGGGCAGGCAATTAGCCTGGTACACCTTAAGCCAAAGACAGGAAGGGAGTTTCACTCTGAGAGTACTCTTCTTAGAAGGAGGTAAGAAGCTAGGCCCTGGGAGATCTAGGACACCCAGGGAAGAGAAAAAGTCTAGGGAAGGCCCAGGTCGATGAGCTGAAAATTACAATGCTATCTTTTGTTTGAGCACTGCGAAGGTAAGCAGAGTTGCTTCTGTTTTGTTTCCCTGTGATTAATAAACATTTTTATGAAAGCTAAACCAGAGCCTTGCCTGGGTTTATTCTCTGGTCAGCCACAGACTGCTCAAAGCACCCCAGTTCCCCTAATGAATCTCTGCCCTATAAAGAGCCAGAGCAGTCCCTAGTTGTTGTGTGTTTAATAACTGATAACTGTCAGCAGTTTCCCATTTGCTTGTGATTTAGAAGATGACTAAATTAAACTATTTTTCTTGATGATTAATACCCTTATTTCTCTTCAGTAACCTGTGATGGGGGTTTGATGAATTTGAAAAAGATCTTCAGATGCTGGTACTCCTTTCTGTGAAACTTGCCTATAAAATAAGAGATGCGTGATTTGTCTACCTGATCTACCCCCGAGAACTGGAATTATCACTTTTTCTTTCTGAAACCACTTGAAAAATAAACTCAGTTGCTGCTTGAGATCCAGCTTCTTGTGTCCAGCTTGGCTCATAGAAGAGTGTATCTATGGTGATAGTCTATTGTTTACTCCTGGAATATATTTCGTTTTGTAAATGTGCCTCCTGCAGTCTAATTCACCAACTTTATGACAAGCTTGACAAGCATCCCAACCACTTTCCTAATTGCCCAGGAGGGGACCTGTTACAAATCAATGCAATGGTGTATGGCAACTGGTGTTGGCAATTACTGAAAAAAGCATGATTTTATTGATATCTTTGGAAGTACAGCACAGTACATGACTTGATGAACCTACTTTATGAGAACCTGCATTCAATTTTCATATGAACACTTGTGTAATATGTGCATAATCTTAAAATGGTAGGATACAGGCAGTGGCGTACCTAAAGGATACTTCCTTTAGCACCCCCACCCTTATATATAATTTTAAAATGTCCTAAACATTGATAAAATATTTCAGAAAAACAAACACATTAAATAACATGCAATAATTAAAACTAATAAGGATTTAAAAAATCCCTCCCTATCTATATCTATCATCCTGAGATTATCGTAGACTGAGGGCATGTACACACACACACAATATATATATATATGCTTCCTCTGTCTCTCTCACACATTTACACATGCAAAAACTGAACTGGAAACTGCAACGAGCCAATCTCTGTATGCAGTGCAACAATGGAAAAGCAGAAACATCACCATTCCTCAAAACAATACAATCAAGAAATATAAATAAATGAGAATTGATTTTTAAAAATGTCCTAAACATCAATAAAATATTTCAAAACATCAGCCATATCAAATAACACCCGATTACTTAAATTAATAACGATTAGAAAAATGCTCACTCTTTATACCTTGGAACTTTTTACTTCTGTTCACAGTAAGATTGTCATGGATTAGTGGGAGGGGAAGGGGAGTGCACAAACTTTCTCTTCTCTCCTTTACAAACACTCCCTCTCTCAAACTCATAAATGCTCCTTGTCGCACACTCACACATGTTCCTTCTCTCTCAGGCACACATGCTTACAAACACACTCATACACACATGTCTTCTGTCTCTAAGGCACACATGTTTTTACTCTCTCATACACACACACTCCCTCTCTCAAGCACTCTTACACTCACTCATACACACTCTCCCTCTTTCTCAGGCACACATGCTTAAACACACACACACATGCTTAAACCACAAACACACTCATACACATGATTTCTCCCTCTCAGGCACACAAGCTTACACATACACACTCAAAATCATGCTTCCTCTCTCTCAGGCACACATGCTTACATGGACACACACTCCTAAACACATTTCCTCTCCCTCAAGCACACATGCTTAAACAGACACACACTCCTACATACACTCCCTCTCAGATACATGTGCTTACACACACACACACACACACACACACAAACACACACACATACTCATACTCATGGTTCCTCTCTCTCAGGCACATATGCTTATGTGTGCGGGCCTCTTCTCTGCTTCGACTGTGGTGGGATGAGCACCAATGCGGCCCCACTGGCCTTACTGCATGGGGGAGTGGGAGGGGAAGCTGTGTGCGGAGGTACAAGTGCATAGCTTAGAGGTAACGTTGCTGCTGGCCATGGGCCTCCTTCAGTTTGGCCGCCAGGAAGAATGGGATCCCCCAGTGGCCGTGGATTACCAATTCCGCTAACAAAAAAGGGTCCTGGGTGCCCCCTATAGCCTGGCACCTGGGGGCCTTGGTCTCCCCCCACCCCACCCCCCTCAGTATACCACTGGATACAAGTCCTACAAACTCTGTAGAAAAATAGGGCCAATATTCAAAGAAAGCTGTGTGTCTGACCTAGGCCTCAGTTTTAGGAGTTTAAAGCTAAGTACATTTTCAGTCAAAATTGGCCCCTAGGTTTTCGGCTGAAAATTCTCCTAACTTTAGGAACCTAAATTTAGGCCTGTAATTTGTTTGCCTATGTTTAGGCCTAGTTCTGAAAATAAGTACTAGGTGCCTAACATTCTTCCCTTGATTTAATCCCTGTCTCTGGCTCCACTTACTTTTTAAGCACCTAAATTTAGGAACTTTGGGAAAATAGGTGCCTAAATGTAGGTGTTCAGCAAAGGGGGGGGGGGGGGGGATTTTCATTTTGCACGATCTAAACTCCTCCAAGCTACTTATCTAGATCTTTTGACTATCAGCTCATTTGGGAAAAGCTATCCTTAGAGGGACAAAGAAAAGACAGTGAAAGTGACAAACTGAATTATTTTTTGGGGACTATAATTTTTGATAACGAGGAAGATGATAATTATGACCGGGTAAGTGGACGTTGGCAAGGATCCTGGCCAGGGCATTTTTCCAGGTGTGAGAGATGGGTGATGGGGACAGGAGGCCTTGGGAGGCCCCGTTTCATTTTTTTGATTTGTTTTTATGGTGATATTTTTGTAATGTTTCTTTCATTTTTGTAAACTAAAGCTAATCAGACTGTGAAGGATAATACTCAATATGGAAATAAAGAGAGAGCAAAGCTGGGAGGCTTCATTTTTTTTACATCCGCCACGCGTTTATTTTACTGTATCCAAAAGATTTAGTTTTATTCTCTTTCCTTATTAACAGGGATTCACTCTTAAAATATTTCAGTTGAATTCTCCAATTCAACTGATTTAAATCAGTCACAAGGCTAGAACAGAAAACTACAAATTCCCCCCATACATTCTTTTCACAGACTCATTTTCAGCAATAAAATCCCTTGCTGTTTGTTGCAGTTTATCATTGTCCTCTCCTAAATGGAGATTTTCTGGATTTAACCTGTCATTTCTCTCAGCATAATGATGTTCTCATTGCTCCTATCCTAGCTTTACTCTTCTGCATCTTTTACTTTTCTGTTTTTTCTTTCTGCATGGTTACGCCCTGGTAATTTCTTCTTCTTTTTTTTTTATTTGCACAAGATAGTTGGGACTGCAGATGCCATTTTATATTTAGAGCTTTTATGGGTTGATAGTTTATCAGCCACTAGCTCAATAAGAGTTTAAAATGTTAACTCATGTAGTAGGAAATTGGATGGTGCTTTCCACTGCTCTTTTCTGAAGCCTATCAGAAGGAAGAGGGTTTCTAAAAACCTGAGGGAGCTGACTTTTCAAAAGTAAATATCGACCAAGCCTGTGTTTGTTTATGTATGCACAGTAAAGGTACTGCAGCTTCTCACACATAACATATTCACAGTATGAACTGGCACACTCTTAATACTGGTCTGAGTACAGAAATAAAATACTGGGCAGATAACTAGAGTTAGTGTGATGGAATTCCAAATTTCTATCTGATATCCCAGGTTCATCAATGTATGTAATGACAGAGGCATATATATACTACCTCAAGTGTACAGTAAAAGTCTATTTTTGACCACAAAAGTCAGTATAACTATAACAAAGAAAGCATATTTGGATTTCAGAAATGTTAGACTATAAAAAAATTGCAAGATTATGTCTAAGATTAGTAACTGGATGCTGGGATGGTATGACTGATTAAAAAAAAAAAGAGTCAATGGATACCTTCACAAAAATAGTATACATATCAAAAAAAGGAATCCTAACTTAACAGTAAATGTGCCCTATTCAAGGTGGCATGGTGAAAGCTAATACAGGTGGTATAAAAAAAACTTTAGCCAAAAGCTTAAATCTAAAGCCTTTTGCCATACTAATGAACTCATTTACATGCACAGTGCCAGGGCTCAGATACTGCAAGGTATTTGAAATAACTCATGTTATCCCCATGTCAGGCCATTTACCATCAAAAAACAGCATTCTTCGCACAGTAAATGGCCTAACATGGCTTAGTGAATGAGGCCCATAGAGGTAGATTTGAATAATAGGTTACAGATTCCCAGTAGTAGGTCTGCCATTACATATTTGTCTTTGAATTCTTTTAGAATTCTGGAGTGAATACATTTGCTATTTAGTTTTGTCAGTTTACTGTAGCAATTCTTCCAGATTCATACTGATTTGATTCAGTTATAAGAACATAAGACTTGCCATACTAGGTCAGACCAAATGTCCACCAAGCCCAATATCCTTTTTCCAAAAGTGGCTAATCCAGATCATAAGTACCAGCCAGGATCCCAAAAGGACAAGCAGTGGATTTCCCCAAGTCTACCACAATAGTTTATGGACTTTTTTTCCCCAAGAACTTATCTAAACCCTTTTTGAAACCCAGCTACACTAACAGCTTTTACCACATCCTCTGGCAATGATTTCCAGTGTATAATTATGCATTGAGTAAAAAATATTTTCTCCTGTTTGTTTAAATGTATTACCTAGCAACTTAATTTATTTATCTATCATTTCATAGTGTGTACCCCTAGTCTTTGTACTTTTTAAAATAGTAAATAATCAATTCACATTTATCCATTCCACTCTAGTCATTATTTTATTGACCCCTATCATATTTCCCCTCAGCCGTCTCTTCTCCAAGCAGAAAAGTCCTAACCTTTATAGCCTTTTCTCATAGGGGAATCGTTCCATCCCCTTTATCATTATGATCGCACTTCTCTGTACCTTTTCTAATTCCACTATATCCTTTTTGAGATGCAGTGACCAGAATTACACACAATACACAAGGTGAGGTTGCACAATGGAGTGTTACAGATCCATTATGATATTCTCTGTTTTATTCTCCATTCCTTTCCCAATAATTGATACTATTCTATTTGCTTTCTTGGCCACTGCCATACATTGAACAGAGAATTTCAACATATTTTCCATGATGACACCTAGATCCTTTTCCTGAATAGTGATTCCCAATGTGGAACCTTGCATTGTACAGCTAGACTTTGGGTTGCTCTTCCCTACGTGCATCTCTTTGCATTTGTCTACATTAATCTTTCATTTGAATGCCCAGTCTCCTATTCTCACAAGGACCTCTTGCAATTTCTCACAATCCTCTTATGATTTAACAGCTTTGAATAATTTTGTATCATCAGCAAATCTGATCACCTCACTCATTGTTCCCATCTCTAGGTAATTTATAAATATGTTAAAAAGCAGTGGTCCCAGTACAGATCTCTGGGGAACCCCACTATTCATCTTTCTCCAATGAAAAAATTGACCATTTAGTACTAATCTTTTAACCAGTTCTCAAACCTTACTAGAATATTGCCTCCTATACCATGACATTTTAATTTCCTCAAGTGTCTTTCATGTGGTACTTTGTCAAAGCTTTCTACCTGGAACTCTTTTTAAAAATTGGCATTACGTTAGCTACCCTCCAATCATCAGGTACTATATCTCATTTTAATGATAGTTTACAAATCACTAATTGTAGGTCTTATAATCTCATTTTTCAGTTCTTTAAACACTTTAACATATATACCATCTGATTCAGGTGATTTGCTACTCTTTAGTTTGTCAGTTTTCCCTATTACATCCTCCAGGTTCACTGAGATTTGTTTCAGTTCATCTGAATGTTCATCTTTAAATATCACTTCTGCATGGGTATCTGCCTTACATCTTCCTCAGTAAAGACCAAAGCAAAGAATTAATTTAATCTCTCTGCTATGGCTTTATCCTCCCTTAATGCCCCTTTTATCCCTTGATCATCTAATAGTCCAATTGACTTCCTCACAGGCTTTTCACTTCGAACATACCTGAAAACATTTTTATTATGAGTTTTTGCTTTCACAGCAAGCTTCTTTTCAAATTCTGTCTTTGCCTTCTGGCTTTGCATCTGACTGGCCACCACTTATACTGCTTCCTGTTATCTTCATTCAGAAACCTTTTCCATTTTTGAAAGATGTTATTTTGTTAGAATAGCCTCTTTCACCTCACCTCACATTTTAACCATGCCGGCAGTTATTTGGCCTTCCTTCCACCTTATTTAATGTGTGGAATACATCTTGTCTGTACTTTTAAGATAGTAGTTTTAAACAACATCCATGTCTAATATAAACTGTTAATCTTTGCAATTGCTCCTTTCAGTTTTTTCCTAACCATTTTCTTCTTTTTATCATATTCTCCCTTTTGAAATGTAACTATCACAGTAGATTTCTTTAATGTCCTCTCTCTAGTCAAATGTTATCATTTTCATGATCACTATTGCCAAGTAGCCCCTGCACTGTTACTTCTTACATCAAATCATGTGTTACACTAAGAATTAAATCTAAAATAGCTCCCCTTCTTGTCAGTTATTGTACCAGCTGTGAAGCAGTCATTAGCATATCTTGATATGACATTTACTGAGTCAATATTAGGGTAATTGAAATCATCCACTATTACTGCATTGATAATTAGCTTCCCTAATTTTTGTTAGCATTTCCTTGTCTGTCAGTTCATTCTGGCCAGGTGGACGGTAGTACACTCCTTCTGCTCCCCGGTTACCCTTCTCATGTGTAATTTATATCCATATTCTACAATGCATTTTGTTTCCTGCAGAGCATTTATCCTAGTTGACTCTATGCCCTTTTTAACATATAGCGACACCCCTCCACCAATTTGATCCATCTTATCATTGTGATATCATTTTTACCTTGGTATCACAGGACCCCATTGGTTATCCATCTTCTATCAGATCTCCAAGATGCCAATGATATCTATCTCCTCATTTAGTGCTATATATTCTAACTCTCCCCTACATTTCAAAATATGTTTTTGTTTGTATTAGCAACCTGCTTAACAGTTGACAGGGGTAAATCCTCTGTATTATCACCTGGAAAAAAATGGTTCATTCATGAACATCTCCCTATCATCCTCTTCTGTAAAGACCTGAAGACTGGAGGGTGGCTAATGTAACCCCAATATTTAAAAAGGGCTCCAGGGGCAATCCGAGAAACTACAGACCAGTTAGCCTAACTTCAGTGCCAGGAAAAATAGTGGAAATTGTTTTAAATATCAAAATCACAGAACATATAGAGAGACATGGTTTAATGGAACAAAGTCAGCATGGCTTTACCCAAGGCAAGTGTTGCCTCACAAATCTGCTTCACTTTTTTGAAGGGGTTAATAAACATGTAGATATAGGGGCGTATTTTAAAAGGGTTTTGCACGTATATTACGTGCGTAACCCCGAAAACCCGCTTCTGCGCGTGCTGAGCCTGTTTTGCATAGGCCCAGCGACGCGCGCAAGCCCCGGGACGCATATAATTCCCGGGGCTTGAAAAAATGGGCGGGGTGGTCTGGGGCGGGGCGTGGGCATAGCCAGAGGCCTCTCCACTGCTGCTGGGCCCAGGGATCACGTGCCGGCATTCGGTCGGCGCGCACAACTTACGCCTGCCCAAAGGCAGGCATAAATAAAAGAATTAAGTTGGGGGGGATTTAGGTAGGGCTGGGGGGAGAATTATATAGGGGAAAGAAGGGGGGCGGAAGGAAAGCTCCCTCCGAGGCCACTCCGATTTCAGAGCGGACTCGGAGGAAACGGGAAAGCCATCAGGGCTCCCCTAGGGTTCAGCGCGTGTAAGGTGCACAAGTGTGCACCCCCTTGTGCGCACCAACCCCGGATTTTATAACATGCACGCGGCTGCGCACGCATGTTATAAAATCGGGCATAGATTTGTGCGCGCTAGGTTGCGCGTACAAATCTACGCCCGCACGTAGGTACGAATATCTGGCCCATAGTGTATTTGGATTTTCAGAAGGCATTTGACAAAGTTCCTCATGAAAGGCTTCTAAGAAAAGTAAAAAGTCCTGGGATATGTGGTGATGTCCTTTCATGGATTACAAACTGGTTCAAAGACAGGAAGCAGAGAGTAGGATTAAATGGACAATTTTCTCAGTGGAAAAGGGTAAACAGTGGAGTGCCTCAGGGATCTGTACTAGGAATTGCGCTTTTCAATATATTTATAAATGATTTGGAAAAGAATACAACATGTGAGGTAATCAGATTTGCAGATGATTTATTTATGTTTTATATTCCACTTTTTTCAGCACTTCAAAGTGGATTACATTCAGGTACTATAGGTATTTCCCTATCCGCAGAGAACTTACAATCTAAGTTTGTACCTGAGGCAATGGAGGATAAAGTGACTTACCCAATGTCACAAGGAGTGACACCAGGACTCAAACCCTGGTCTCCAGCCCACTGCTCTAACCACTTGGCTACTCCTCCAAACAGTTAAATCACAAGTGGATTGTGATAAATTGCAGGAGGACCTTGTGAGAATGGGAAATTGAGCATCCAAATGGCAGATGAAATTTAATGTGGATAAGTGCAAGGTGATGCATGTAGGGAAAAATTACCCGTGCTGTAGTTACACGATGTTAGGTTCCATATTAGGAGCTACCTCCCAGGAAAGAGATCTAAGTGTCATAGTGGATAATACTTTGAAATCGTTGGCTCAGTGTGCTGTCACAGTCAAAAAAGCAAACAGAATGTTAGGAATTATTAGGAAGGGAATGGTGAATAAAACGGAGGATGCCATAATGCTTCTGTATCGCTCTATAGTGAGACCGCAACTTGAATACTGTGTACAATTCTGGTCACCGCATCTCAAGGAAGATATAGTTGCAATAGAGAAGGTACAGAGAAGGGTGACCAAAATAATAAGGGGAATAGAACTGCTTCCCTATGAGGAAAGACTAAAGAGGTTAGGGCTGTTCAGCTTGGAGAAGAGTCGGCTGAGGGGGGATATGATAGAGGTGTTTAAAATCATGAGAGGTCTAGAACGGGTAAATGTGAATCAGTTTTTACTCTTTTGGATACTAGAAGGACTAGGAGGCACTTCATGAAGTTAGCATGTAGCACATTTAAAACTAATCGGAGAAAATTCTTTTTCACTCAACGCACAATTAAACTCTGGAATTTGTTGCCAGGGGATGTGGTTAGTGCAGTTAGTGTAGCTGGGTTTTAAAAAGGTTTAGATAAATTCTTGAAGGAGAAGTCCATTACCTGCTATTAATCAAGTTGACTTAGAAAATAGCCACTGCTATTACTAGCATCAGTAGCGTAAGATATACTTAGTTTTGGGGCCCTGTTGCCAGGTACTTGTAACCTGGATTGGCCACTTTTGGAAACAGGATGCTGGGCTTGATGGACCCTTGGTCTGACCCAGTATGGCAATTTCTTATGTTCTTATGTTCTAATTTAATTTAGTTTTTCTTTTATGGTCTTATTCTCCTTAAGTGCCCCTGTTACCCTCCAGTCATCTAACAGCTCAACAGACTTCCTTGCAGGTTTTTTGCTTCTAATACATTTGAAAAGGTATATTTATTTATTTTATTTATTTATTTGAGGTTCTTTATATACCGCCATTCGTTTAGTAACATCATGACGGTTCACATATAAACAAAGTTTCAGCAGCAGTGCTAGAACAGATAGAAAATAGCAGCAGTGCTTTACAATTAACGTTCAATTAACGTATATATTACTTTTTGCCTCTTTGGCAAGTCTCTTCTCAAATTCTCTTTTAGCCTGCTTTATTAGTATTTTACATCTAATTTGACAATGGTTATGTAGCTTTCTATTTTCATTATTAGGCCCTGCTTTCCATTTTTTTAAAAGATACCTTTTTGGCTTTGATAGCTTCTTTCACAGCACCATTTAATCCTGCTAACAAGTGCTTGTTCTTCTTTGACCTTTTCTAATTTGTGGAATACATTGTAACTGGTCTTCCAAAATGGTGATTTTAAAAAGATATCATGCTTCTTACAGACATTCAACCCTTACAACTGCTCTTTAATTTTTTTCTAACTAGTTTCCTTATCATATCATAATCTCCCCTTTAAAGTTTTATGTTATTGCTGTAGTTTTATACATTTTCTCTAGTGACTATTTCAAATTTGATTGCATTATAATCATTGTTACCAAGTGGATCTACTTACCTTTTGCACCAGATATTAGGCACTTATCTTTTGCAAGCTTTCTTAAAATCCATAGCTTCTTGATGCAAAAAATAGTCTAGCCCAGTGTGATACGTGTTTTGATCACTTCATCAGAGACTGCAACCAAATTGTAATGCTCTTGCAGAGCAGCAATTATAGTACTCTTGTAATTCTCTATTGCTTGCGAAACTATTTTTCAGCAGATGCCCCATCGATATAGCCTTTGAAAACATGTCATCCACCAAAAAAGGGTTACACATGGAATTTCTATCCATAAATATTCTAGATTGCAGTTTCTTTCTTACAGAATCTGAATTTTTCTTGATTCTATATAATCAATGACATATAGTGCAATGCTACCACCAGTTCTTTCTACTCCATCTTTTTAATTTTTTTTAGCCTTGTATCACAGTAACCCATTAATAGCCCTTTTTCCAGGTATCTGAGATGTCTGTTATGTCAATATCTTCATCTAGTGCCATGCACTCTAACTTTCCCATTTATTTTTCAGACTTCTGGCATTTGCATACACACATCTAAATGTATTTTTTTTTTCTCGTCCCTCTTACAACTAGTTGATTTAGGCAATTTGGAATCAGTTTTTTCCCTATCCTCATAGTCCTGAAAATTTAATTTCTCTTGTTTAAAGGTATCTTTTGTGGATACCCCACTTCAAATCATGCACTCCAGAGTGATTCTCAGATTTCCTCCATGGTTTAGTTAGAGAGTTGCTCTGTTTCCTTTTTAATTGTTAGTACCAGCAGCTAGATTCCACTTTGGTTAAGATGGAGTCCATCCCACTGTAATAGGCTGTTCTTTCTCCAAAAAGTTCCCTTGTTACTAAAGAATCTAAATCCCTCTTCCCTGTACCATTGTTTCATCCCTGCCCTGATACTCTAAAGGTCTGCCTGCCTTTGGTGTCCTACATGTAGAACATAAGAACATAAGCTAGGCCATACTGGGTCAGACCAAGTGTCCATTAACTCATCATCCTGTTTCCAACAATGGCCAATTCAAGCCACAAATACCTGGCAAGTACCCAAACATTAAATAGATCTCAAGCTACTATTGCTTATTAATTAATATGGATTTTTCCTCTAGGAACTTATCCAAACCTTTTTCAAACCCATTTACACTAACCACCATAACCACATCTTCTGGCAATGAATTCCAGAGCTTAACTATACACTGAGTGAAAAATAATTTTCTTTGATTTGTTTTAAATGAACTAATTGCTAACTTCATGGAGTGTCCCCTAGTCCTTCTGAGACAGTAAATAACCAGTTTATATTAACTGGTTCAAGTCCTTTCATGATTTTGTAAACCTTTGCCATATTCCCCCTCAATTGTCTCTTCTCCAAACTGAACAACCCTAACCTCTTTAGCCTTTCCTCATAGGGGAGCCATTCTATGCCCCTTATCATTTTGGTTGCCCTTTTCTCTACACTTTCTCCAATGCAACTATATCTTTTTTGAAATGTGGCAACCAGAATTGCACCCAGTATTCAAGGTGTGGTCTCACCATGGAGCAATACAGAGGGATTATGACATCCACTGTTTTTTTTGCCATTCCCTTCCTAATAATTTATAACATTGTTTGCTTTTTTAACTACCACATCACACTGAGCCAACAATCTCAATGTATTATCCATTATGATGCCTAGATCTCTTTCCTGGATGGTAACGCCTAAGATAGAACCTAATTTCGTGTAAATTCAGGATGGGCTATTTTTCCCTATATGTATCACCTTGCACTGGTCCACATTAAGGGGCGGATTTTCAGAGCCCTGCTCGCGTAAATCCGCCCAAAACCGGGCGGATTTACGCGAGCAGGGCCCTGCGCGCCGGGAAGCCTATTTTACATAGGCCTCCCGGCGCGCGCAGAGCCCCGGGACTCGCGTAAGTCCCGGGGTTCTCGGAGGGGGGCGTGTCGGGGGCGTGTCGGGGGCGGGCCCGGTCGTCGCGGCGTTCCGGGGGCGTGTCGGCAGCGTTTTGGGGGCGGGTACGGGGGCGTGGCTACGGCCTGGGGGCGTGGCCGCGCCCTCCGTACCCGCCCCCAGGTCGCGGCCCGGCGCGCAGCAGGCCCACTGGCGCGCGGGGATTTACGTCTCCCTCCGGGAGGCGTAAATCCCCCGACAAAGGTAAGGGGGGGGGTGTAGACAGGGCCGGGTGGGTGGGTTAGGTAGGGGAAGGGAGGGTAAGGTGAGGGGAGGGCAAAGGAAAGTTCCCTCCGAGGCCGCTCCGATTTCGGAGCGGCCTTGGAGGGAACGGGGGGAGGCAGCGCAGCTCGGCACGCGCAGGCTATACAAAATCGATAGCCTTGCGCGCGCCGATCCAGGATTTTAGTGGATACGCGCGGCTCCGCGCGTATCTACTAAAATCCAGCGTACTTTTGCTTGAGTCTGATGCGCAAGCAAAAGTAGGCTGATCGCGCTTCTTTTAAAATCTACCCCTAAATTTCATCTGCCATTTGGAAGCCCAATCATCCAGTCTCACAACATCCGCCTGCAATTTATCAGAATCCTCTTGAGATTTAACTACTCTGAATAATTTTGTGTCATCCGCAAATTTGGTCACCTCACTCATTGTACCCCCTTTCCAGATCATTTATAAATATTTTAAAAAGTTCTGGTCCAAGTGCAGATCCCTGAAGCACTCCACTGTTAACCTTTTTCCACTGTGAAAACTGACCATTTAATCCTACTCTGTTTCCTGTCTCTTAACCAGTTTGTAATCCAAAAAAGAACATTGCCTCCTATCCCATGACTTTTTAGTTTTTTAGAAGTCTTTCATAGCGACTTTGTGAGACACCTTCTGATTATCCAAATACACCACATCTAAAGGTTCACCTTTGTCTACATGTTTATTCACCCCTTCAATAAGATGTAGCAGATTTGTGAAGCAGGAATTCCCTTAGGTAAATCCATGCTGGCTGAGTCCCATTAAACAATGTCTGTCTAGTGTCTAAATGGTTTGTGATTTTATTCTTTATTACAGTTTCCATGATTTTTCCCGGTACTGAAATCAGGCTCACCGGTCTATAGTTTCCCAAATCACCCCTGGAGCCCTTTTTAAATATTGGGGTTACATTGGCAACCTTCCAGTCTTCAGGTACAATCGATGATTTTAATGGTAGGTTACACATTAAGGGGCGGATTTTAAAACGAGCGCGAATAGCCTACTTTTGTTTGCGCTCCAGGCGCAAACAAAAGTACGCTGGATTTTAGTAGATACGCGCGGAGCCATGCGTATCCACTAAAATCCTGGATCGGCGCGCGCAAGGCTATGAATTTTGTATAGCCGGCGCGCGCCAAGCCGCGCAGCCTACCCCGTTCCCTCCAAGGCCGCTCCGAAATCGGAGCGGCCTCGGAGGGAACTTTCCTTTGCCCTCCCCTCACCTTCCCCTCCCTTCCCCTACCTAACCCACCCGCCCGGCCCTGTCTAAACCCCCCCCCCTTACCTTTGTCGGGGGATTTACGCCTCCCAGAGGGAGGCGTAAATCCCCGCGCGCCAGCGGGCCTCCTGCGCGCCGGGCCGCGACCTGGGGGCGGGTACGGAGGGCGCGGCCACGCCCCCGGGCCGTGGCCACGCCCCCGTACCGCCCCCAAAACGCTGCCGACACGCCCCCGAAACGCCGCGATGACCGGGCCCGCCCCCGACATGCCCCCGACACGCCCCCTCCGAGAACCCCGGGACTTACGCGAGTCCCGGGGCTCTGCGCGCGCCGGGAGGCCTATGTAAAATAGGCTTCCCGGCGCGCAGGGCCCTGCTCGCGTAAATCCGCCCGGTTTTGGGCGGATTTACGCGAGCAGGGCTCTGAAAATCCGCCCCTAATTGTAATAGGTCTGAAATTTCATTTTTTAGTTCTTTCAGAACCCTGGGGTATATACTATCTGGTCCAGGTGATTTACTACTGTTCAGTTTGTCAATCTGGCCTACCACATCTTACAGGTTCACCGTGATTTGGTTCAGTCCTTCTGAATCGTCAATCTTGAAAACTGTCTCCAGAATGGATATCTCCCCATCTTCTTCAGTTAACACCTAAGCAAAGAATTTATTTAGACTTTCCATGCTGGCCTTATCTTCCCTACATGCCTCTTTAACCCTTTGATCATCTAAAGGTCCAACCGACTCCCTCGCAAGCTTTCTGCTATGGATATATATTTTAAAGTTTTTATTATGAGTTTTTGCCTCTATGAGCAACTTCTTTTCAAATTCTCTCTTAGCTTGTCTTATCAATGTCTTACATTTAACTTGCCAATGCTTATGTTTTATCCTATTTTCTTCTGATGGATCTTTCTTCGTTTTTGAATGAAGATATTTTGGCTAAAATAGCCTCTTTCACCTAACTTAAAACATTAGAACACTGGGTCAGACCAAGGGTCCATCAAGCCCAGCATCCTGTGTCCAACATTAGCCAACCAAGTCACAAGTACTTGGCAAGTACCAAAACAAATGAATAGATCCCAAGCTACTAATCCTTATTGATTAATAACAGTTTATGGACTTCTGCTCTAGGAACTTATCCAAATCTTTTTGAAATGCAGCTATACTAACTGCCATAAACACATCCTCTGGCAATGAATTCCAGAGCTTAATTATGCATTGAGTGAAAAATAATTTTCTCTGATTTGTTTTAAATGAGCTACTTGCTAACTTCATGGAGTCCCCCATAGTCCTTGTATTATCCAAAAGAGTAAATAACCTATTCACATTTACCCATTCAAGTCCTTTTATGATTTTGTAGACCTCTGTCATATCCCCCCTCAGCCATCTCTTCTCCAAGCTGAACAGCCCTAACCTCTTTAGCCTTTCCTGATAGGGGAGCTGTTCCATCCCCTTTATCATTTTGGTCACCCTTCTCTGTACTTTCTCCAGTGCAATCATTTGACCTTCCTTCCACCTTTCTTAATGCATGAAATATATCTGGACTGCACTTCTAAGATGTTATTTTTTTAACAATGTCCATGCTTTTTGCATACGCTTAACCTTTTTAGCTGTACCTTTCTGGGTTTTTTAAAACTATTTTTCTCATTTTATCAAAGTATCCCTTTTGAAAGTTTAATGCTAGAGCCATGGATTTACTTACTGTCCCCCTTCCAGTCATTAATTCAAATTTGATTACATTATGATAACTATTGACATGCGGCCCCACTACCGTTACCTCTCTCACCAAATCCTGCGCTCCATTGTGAATCAATTGCTCCATAAAACTGTCATTTATTCCATCCAGGAACTTTATCTCTCTAGCATGTCCTGATGTTATACTTGCCCAATCAATATTGGGGTAATTGAAATCTCCTATTATTACTGTACTATCAATTTGGTTAGCTTTTCTAATTTCTCTTAGCATTTCACTGTCTGTCTCATCATTATGGTCAGGTGGATGGTAGTATACTCCTATCACTATACACTTCCCCTACACACAAGGGATTTCTACCCATAAAGATTTGATTGTGCACTTAGTCTCTTGCAGGATTTTCATCCTGTTGGACTTTATGCCATCCTGAACATAAATCACCACCCCGCCCCCAAGTTGTTTCTCTCTATCATTGTGATACAATTTGTACTCTGGTATACTACTATACCATTGGTTATCCTCTTTTCACTATATCCCTGAGATGCCAATTAAGTCTTTGTCATCATTCACTGCTATTCAATCTAACTCTCCCATCTTACTTCTTAGACTTCTGGCATTTACATAGCAACATTTCAAAGTGTGATTTTTGTTTGTATTAATATTCTGCTTTTCAGTTGACAGGGATAAATTGGAATCTTTTTGCTCAGGTAAGTCTTTAATTATAGCACATGGACTACTTTTCTTATTTTTGGAACATCTCTGTTGGGATGCCCTAATTCTATTGCTTCATTAGTATCCTTTGAAGATACCTTCCTCTGAACCTTGCACTGCTGAGTGACCTTCGGCTTTTCTCTTTGATTTAGTTTAAAAGCTGCTCTATGTCTTTTTTAAAGGTTAGCGCCAGCAGCCTGGTTCTACCCTGGTTAAGGTGGAGCCCATCCCTTCAGAAAATACTCCCCCTTCCCCAAAAGGCTCCCCAGTTCCTTACAAAACTGAATCCCTCTTCCTTGCACCATTGTCTCACCCACGCATTGAGACTCCGGAGCTCTGCCTGCCTCTAGGGACCTGTGCATGAAAAAGGGAGCATTTCAGAGAATACTTCCCTGGAGGTTCCGAATTTCAACTTTCTACCTAAGAGCCTCAATTTGGCTTCCAAAAACTCCCTCCCACATTCCTAAGTCATTGGTGCCCACATGTACAATGACAGCCGGCTCCTCCCCAGCAGTGTCTAAAATCCTATCTAGGTGATGCGTGAAATCTGCCACCTTCACACCAGGTAGACATGTTACCAGGTGATCCTCATGCCCACCAGCCGCCCCCCCCCCCAACCCAGCTTTCTATATTACTAATTTTCTTTTAGTTGAAAGTATCACCATCCTATAAATAAAGGATGAACTAGGGGTGGATGGGAGGGTGGGAAAGACAAACGCACAAACTCCTGGTTTTTGCCTGCCCTCTAGCTATCTATTTAATACAAAACACAAAATCTCCTGGTACCATTTCTGGGAGCGCTATCCTGGAGGTTCTGGATTTTAGTTTACAATCTAGAAACTATGTTTTACCTCTAGAATTTCCCTCCTGCATCTTTCTATGTCATTGGTATCCACATGAACTTCGACAGCCAGCTTCTCCTCAGCTCTCTGTAAAATCCTATCTAGACAATGCATAAGGTCTGCTACCTTTGCCCCAGGAAGGCAACTTACCAAGTGATCATCCCAGCTGTTATGGTTTTGAGGTGTTTGAGTGGATTTTTGGGTATTGTGGCAGATGACCATGCCCACGGGGAGCAGCCCCATGGGGAGCCACAGTACTGGGCTAGACTCAGGATGCACAAACACAGAATTAGATCTTTTATTGTACAGCTGATATATACCACCAGAGGTGGCAGTAGTGAGGTGATCCAGAGGTAGCAGTCCAGGGACCCTTGGCAGAGGTAACCCGTCTCACCAAGTTGGTATAGGGAGATCCAGGTGTAGGTTTCCCAGCACAGCAGAGCTGTAGATGAGACAGACTGAGAGTTAGATTACTCACTAGATGGTAGCTGTAAGGTTGACGATTCCACCAGACAGTAGTAGATGGTTACAGGCACCGAGGCAGGGAGAGCAGGCTCTCAAGGAGCGAGTCCCTGATCCCAGTAAGGCACCTGAAAGAAAGTAAAGGGCCCCCGAGGAGCGGGTACCCAGGTTAGAGAATACCCCGAAGGGCAGAGAGAGCTTCCAATGGCAGCACGGAAGCGGCAGAGTAGCTTAGACTGGACAAGTTCAATCCTTGCTAACTCAATGAGCTAGCAAACAAGCGTAGGCTAAATACCCGGATGGCATAACATCACTCGAGGAGGACACCCCCGAGGTTCCCGCCATGACGTGGATAAAGACGTGGGTGGCGTGCGCACGTGCACCCTAGGAGGCCCTTAGGAGAAACATGGTATGAGGCATTGCCATAGCCGTTCCGGGACGCCAGAGAACGCGGCTTGCAGACGCGGCGGTAGCCAGCTTCCCAAGGCTGGCTGGGAGAGCAGAGAAAAAGGTGAGGCACAAAGGTCGAAGCCATCTGAGACCGACGGACGCAACACCAGCCTCCAGTCACCCAGCTATCTATTTTCCTAATGATCAAATTACCAATAGCAATGGCAATCCTATCCTGCTCTTCTGGACATACATGTGTGAAGGATATGTCTCAGCTACAGGAATACTTCCAGCCACTGACAGATGATGTCCTCCTCTCTGGTGGCCTTGTTTCTCCAAAGCAGCAGTATTATTAGTTTTCAAGTACAATAATTCCCTTCTCCAATGAGCTCCAATGCAATGAGATTCAATCCAAGTGGGAGATAAAGTGACTTTCTCAAGATCACAAGGAGTGTCAGTGAGAGAAGTGGAATTTGAACTCTGGTTTTCCTGGTTCTCACCCCATTATAACTATACACAGTATCAATAGGGAATTAGAACTGAAGGCTCCATTTTTAATGAGACACTTCTGGTAAGATCTGTTGGTCAACCCTCTAAGAAAGGAAAAAAGTGGATATTAAAGTTTTTAACATTGCAACCATGGTGCAGAAAGCATTTAATCTGTTTTTATATAAAAATTGACATGATTTTACATCTTTAATGTTTTTCATTCAGAAAAGTTTTTGGAGTCTTCTTTAAACACTGAAAATTTCCATCGAGTGTAGAATTTTCACTTCATAATGGAAGCTGATCGACCGGGAACAAGCTAAGTATTTTTTCCTTGAAGTAGAGTCAAGAGCTCTGTTTGGAAGTTTGAACTACACTGCTTCCTTTGTTGGTTATGAACATTAGCATTAAACACAAAAACAAAAATTAAAAATTAAATTCAGCCATCAACATTGATATTAAAAAATATTTATTTGATTAGAGATGCAGACAGAGCTCTGTATATAAAAAATAAAAAGAAGGAGCTTTTTGGCTAATGATTTTGCCCTTTGCCAAAATTGGTGATGTTTCACTAATTTGGCATCTGAAGTCTTTTCCTCCTTAATAAAATATATTTAAAAAATTATTCTAGCATTTCAATATTTACAATGTGTTATTAGGTGCAAAATTTCTTTCTACATTTTTAATGAGACACTTCTAATAAGGTCTATTGGCCATCCCTCTAAGAAAGGAAAAAAGTGGTATTGTCTCTTTACAGAACGACATATAAGACTGCTGCATCTTATTCATCAGGTTTTATTTTCTGTACAGAAGCTAGACCTCGCAGGTAAAATAAAAAGAAACAAGATTAAAAAGATGAAACAAACAAGGTGTTTGGGTTTCATTTCTGTCACTGTTTTACAGCCTTCTAGCTATTCCTCAGCCTGATGTTCTTCCAGCTCCTATCCTCCCTGGGTTTGTATTCTGCTCTCAGACCTTGTCAGTGAATCAGCAGTATTCCCTAACTGCCTTTTTAAGGTAATTTGCTGCGGTTTGTCCGGTGTGACTTCAAAGGGTAGACTGGCCCCAAAGTCACCCTTTAGATTGCCTGCCCAACTATCTGGCAACTATCTGGCAAATAGTCATAGCAGAACAGTTCTGGAAGCTCCAGGCGCAAGTAAAAGGTTACCTCATTCCTGGCAGGGTTTCTTGGGGTCCAGGGGGTGGTGGGTAATTAGTAGTATGAATGTGGGTGAGGAGAGGGTGGGGAGGGTTGTCAGCAAATGAAAAAGGATGTAAAGGTGATCTGAGAACCCCCCTTGACAAATTTTACTATATGAGGGGAAGGCTTGGGAAGGGAGGCACAACTCAGTCCATTGGGGATAATTTGAACAAAATGGGGTGGAGGGTTGGCACTGAAAATATCCAGTTAAGTAGAGAGTTATCAAGATAACTTTAGGCTTTCTGCCTTGCCTTGTGGCCTACCCTGGTGTCCTGCCTAGCTCTGAGGCCTATCTTGGCTTCTTGACTTGCTCTGTGGCCTACCTTGGCTCCCTGTCTTGCTCTGTAGCCTTCCAGGCTTCATTGCCTTGCTCTGCAGTCTTCTAAGCTCTCCTGCTTTTCTCAGTAGCCATCTGGACATACCTGCCCTGCCTTGCAGCCTTTGGGCCTACTGGGGTCACCTTGGCCAATCGTGTGCCTATTGGACTTTCTTGTTTACTGTTGCATGGCCTAGTCGTCTTTGTCCACTCCTGTCTTTGTCTAGCCCTAGTCCTGCTCAATCCAATCTGTGTCCCCAATCTAGGCCTTGCTCTCTCTTCAAGCCCTTGTTTGCCTGTCTTCAGTCCCTTGTCTGTTTCTCAGGCTTTGCACTTTGTTTCAAGCATTGCCTTTGGTTCTAGTCAGGACCTGGATCCAGCTTCCCACCAGTACCTGAATCCAGCTCCCAGTCTGTGCCCAGACCCAACTCCCAGTCAATACCTGGATCCATTTCCCAGCAAATACCTGAATCTAGCCTCCAGCCTGTGCTTGAATCCAGCTCCCAGTCTGTGCCTGGATCTAACTCCCAGCCAGTACCTGGATTCAGCTCCCATCCTGTGCCTGACTCAAGTTCCCAGTCTGCATCCAGCTCCCAGCCAATACCTGAATCCAGCACTAACCATGATGTTTGTTAGAAGGAAAGTCCTACCAGCCCTCAGACCCAAGGCCTCAATCTGTGGGGGAGGTGGTTAAGCAGAAGACCACCTCTAGTCCTGCCTTGCAGTCCTGTATCACTTCTGTGGGGGTGCTCCCTGATTCTAACCTGCCAGACCGTGACATAAATATTGTGGGACACCATGCATATTTTTAATCAAGTGAAGAAGGAACATTTTCAGACAGCCAATTCATGCACATAAATTCCTAGTTACCTAAATAAGTGGCTTTGAAAATTGTCTTCTTTATATATTCAAATAAATATTGTAAAACTTCTTTCAATGCACATAAATGGACAGGGTAGGGGCCCAAAGGATGAGTGGATGGAAACGAGCTCAGCTCAGAAATGTTGGAGATACCAGAGATCCAGTGTGGATTTTTAGGAGATTGGATATTGGGAGGGAGTTGGTATATTTATTTATTTATTTATTTATTTGAAGTTTTTTCTATACCGAGGTCTGGCAAAAGTCTTCACACCAGTTTACAGTTACAACAACCTTTTACAGTCAGTAGTTAAAATCAACATTTACATTCAAGAACATTTGAGAACGTGATCATCATTTTACATTCAATAACATTTGAGAATGTGATAAACAGTAATTAATTGTTTGGACTTTGCACTAGGCATGAGTAGGGATATTTACTTTGAGAATCAGCAGTCTAATGGGGAATTGTGTTTAGGTTGGAGCTGGGTGGGAGTGACTGTTGTGTTTTGTGTTATGTTGTTATTTATCCAATTCCTTCTTTGTATGTTTGTTTAAATATCCATGTTTTTAGTTGTTTCTTGAAATGTTTTGTGTTATTTTGCAGTCTTAGGTTAACTGGAAGGGTGTTCCATACTTAGGTCCATGGAGTCCAGGGTGGGGATTTCCCTATGCCAGGTTCCCTGCAGACTGCAGTTACCAGCCATATTCCTAAGGGCCTGTTAATGCAGATGTAGAATGTGGCCATTGATTCACTGCCTTATTGTGCATATCTCTAAAGCCTGTAGTATCAGCCATTCTAGAAATGGCAGGTAATGCATGTTATTCTGCCCATTCTAACACTGTTAGTACATAGACCCATCTGTATAATGATTAAAGCAATAGGACATGTTAACACAATCATTTGGATGCATAAGACATTTAACTCTTTGAACACAAGGTTAATTTTTATGGGGATTAAAAAACTTGTGTATTTAAATTCTGGATTTTCAGTGCCGTTTCAGTATGTTGCATTCTTTGAAAATTGATTCTGGTGTTTTAAGTGTCTATATGCAATTCTAGGACAGATACACTACAAAAAATATAGAGGTCCATTTTCAGTGGCTCAGTTAGTTAGCTGGATAAATATATCCAGCTAACTAGCAAGGTATATTCAGCAGCGTGGCTGCGCCACTGAATATATCCGGCTATTTTAAAGTTAGAAGGTTATATCTAATAGGCTAATATTAAGACAGCCCTAAAGCCCGACCAGAGTTAGCCACATAGGTTAAGCGACTAAGTCCAAATATCAGAGTTAGCCGCGTAACTCATGCGGCTAACTCTGCTCCACCCAGAAACGCCTCCCACCTGGGATTTCAGTTATCCATCTAAATGGCATTTGAATATTGACCTCATAGCTCTTATGTGCATTTTCTAAAGTGGGAAAGAGAATTCTAGTACTGAAATTTCAGATATGTAAAGTGTGGAATGGATAAGTACAATGAAGTAACTTGACTTGCCCATGGTTACATGAATAGTGAATAACGATACAGATATTCAACCTCAGGTATCCCAAATCTTACCTCATCCGCTGCAATGCGTCTAAACCTTAATGCTTCCTTCTCAAACCCATATAATTTTTGCTTTCCTCATTTAAACACAGTTTCAAGGAGAAAGGTAAAGCCTTGTACTGTATTCAATAACCTTTAAGCTTACAGTTGGAGCCTTTACTCACAGGTGCTATAAAGAGTTATTGGCAATTAGCAGAGAACATCTAAGGGGACATGGATAATTCAACCAGCCAAAAACAGGTCTGCACAAGTGACTGTGATCATTATATAGTTATGTTCTATTAACAGGAGTTCCCATTGACTTCGCAAAGGACAAAGCATTAAACCAAGGTCCTATCGATCCAAATAGTACTGAAAGTACTGTATATTAAAGCAGTTTTGTTGCATGAGTGATGAGATCTCTAGTGACAGAAATGTGTAGACACAGACAGAGGCACAGGAAGACAATATGATTCGGTATATAGTTCTTTTATTTAAAAGAAAATAATATATCATATTTCACACTTCAACAAAATCCATCAATGACTAAATAAATAAATATAGTTGTTCTTAAATTGTTTCTGATTGGTAGGATCATTAGTAGTAATTTTTTACCAGTTTTCCTTGTAGTCTTTCCACAATGCCCATTATCAAAGCTTTCACAAACATCCAGGCTTCACAATGCTTATGAAAATCAGGAAAATCATCCACTACCCTAAAGGCATAGAGTGAGGTATTCCAAAGAGCGTCTGCATGCGCGCCCATTTGAAAGTTACCATCCCTCAGTACACTGACCTCGCACAGAGGGGCAGGGTCTGGATGGAGATCTCCGGCTCACCCTGCTGGCAGGATGACCTATGGAGGCCACAACTGCAATCCCATTAAAAGGAAAACACTGCTGTTATTAAAGGGTAGATTTTGGGGGGGTCCCCTTACACACACACAAATCAGATTACTCAACCAAACTACAGGCTCCACAGTAAAAAGGTTCACGGCAAGTAGCAGTACTTTTCAGCAGCGATTCAACCTTCCAGCAGTTTGAATTTATTCTCAGGGTCAAACAGCACACTTCCTCTCAAACACCCTTTCTTCACCTGCTCGGTTCTGAAAGCAGAGATAAATGACGAGAGTTCAAACTGGTGGCGAGTGACAAGAGACTTCTTTCCCAGAGAGGATGGAACGAAGGGGGGGGGGGGGGGGGGGGTATAAAAGGTGCTTCCATGAGGCGCTGGGAGGAATTTTTGCAAGAGTTTTGTTTTGTTTTTTTTGCAGGATATCTGAAGAGTAGGAAATCGTAGCCTGGAGCCAGCAGCGGGGGCGACTTTGCTTGGCTTCCAGTTTGGATTTGTGGAACTCTTCTTTCAAGCGGTAAAGGTTTTCCTGGGAACTTCTAACCGCCAAAAGCAAGTGGGAAGGTTTGCCTTGGGCCAGCCTGCCAGTCTGAGTTCTTTGAGGAATCTCAAGGGCTCTGTGCTTTTTCCTTTTGGGGGTAGAGAAACAGAAAGCCTGTGGGAGAAATTGCAGTGCTTCAGGGAGTTGAGAAGACTTGAGCTGAATAAGAACTGCGGTTGCACAAGTGACTTGGGAAGTATTCAAAGCTGGGTTTTTTTTTCTGGCTGCTGAATTGTTTGCCTTGATCTTTGCCAGCATTTTTTTTATGTCTGCTGAAACCTGCACGAGCAGTTACCACAATCTTCTCTCAGTAGAGAGAAGGCAATTCAGCAGTCAGGAAGAAAAGATAAATGCAGGCTGCAAGTATCATCCTTTAGAACCCAAGCTTTCACTGGTCACATCATCACTTATTAATAGGGATGTGAATCGTTTTAGGACGATTAAAATTATCGTCCGATAATTTTAATATCGTCTTAAACCGTTATGGAACACAATACAATACAGATTCTAACGATTTATCGTTATAAATCGTTAGAATCGTGAGCCGGCACACTAAAACCCCCTAAAACCCACCCCCGACCCTTTAAATTAAATCCCCCACCCTCCCGAACCCCCCCCAAATAACTTAAATAACCTGCGGGTCCAGCGGCGGGTTCCGGCGCCTCGCTGAACGACCTCCTGCAGTCGATCTCCTGCCGGCGGAAAATGGCCGTATGGCGTATGGCCGGCGTATGGCCGGCGTATGGCGTATGGCCGGCGCCATTTTCCGTACGAAAACGATTCGCGGCGGGAAATCGCTCCCTGACCCCCGCTGGACCTCCAGGAACTTTTGGCCAGCTTGTGGGGGGCCTCCTGACCCCCACGAGACTTGCCAAAAGTCCAGCAGGGGTCCGGAAGGACCTCCTGCCGTCCAATCTTTTTCGTCTATGGCCGCCGCCATTTTTCGGCGCCATTTTGGAAAATGGCGCCGGCTGAAGACGACAAGATTGAGGAGCAGGAGCCCGTTCCGGACCGCCGCTGGACCCGCAGGTTATTTAAGTTATTTGGGGGGGGGTTTGGGAGGGTGGGGGATTTAATTTAAAGGGTCGGGGGTGGGTTTTAGGGGGTTTTAATGTGCCGGTTTTTCGATTTTTCGATTTTTCGATTTTTAACGATTTTTCACGATATTTTACCCCCCCAAACGGCAACAATACGATTCCCTCCCCCTCCCAGCCGAAATCGATCGTTAAGACGATCGAGGACACGATTCACATCCCTACTTATTAAAGGCACTAAATCTTTTGTCCAATCCCGCCTACATAATCAGATAGAGATACTGAGTCTACAGAGATTAAGGATCTCTGATTTGGGACTAGGGCCACAAATCCTTTTCAGTGATGTGCAGGGAACTTAGTAACATAAAGTGCAGTTTTCCAAGGAATTTGCCTGACTAACTAAGCAATTCCATAGGCATAAAATTGCCCTGCCCCTCAGTCACCACGGGTACACCTGCTGAGCAAGAACATGCACAATTTTGCCGCTGGGAAATGAGGTGGTGCAGGTTTAGGTTGGGGAATGAAAAGTACATGCAACAAGGATTTCATTTGGCAACCTCTGCTTGGACTTTACTGCAGATGCAGAGTTAGTGGATATTTTCAGATAAATGCAGTGGGGGATATTTGTCGAATTTTTAGAGAAATACTGCGGGAATTTTTCCCTTTGAAAATGAGCTTTAAGGTCCATTGGGGTATGAAAATTGACCCTGATGAGGGCAATAATCAAAGCCATTTCTTCAAGGAAAAGAGAGGGGGAAGATAACTTACAAACAACTACATGTGACGGTATATACGCATCTTTATGGCCGTGTGTACTTTTACCACGGTATTTTGTAACCCGTGCTTATAAAATATGCGTGTTTTATAACATATGCACAGTTTTACTCTGCACACGTATGTATGTATGCTTACACGCAAATTCGTGCAAAGCATTGAAGCCACTTCTATCAATGCATTGAACACTCACACTTTTCCTATTTAAAAAATAAACACTCGTATATTTTACTTGCTTAAGTCCTGATTTACACACATAAGTCGGCCAATTTTAAAACATGTACACATGAGGAAATTAACCAGATTGCCAGTTAGTCCACCAGTTCACCCAGGTCATTGAAATCTTCCTGGTTCTTTATCCTGAACTCCTCCCAGCCTACCCAGACCTCCCATCCAGTCAGTACTACACAATAAACACATTTAATATCCCTTATACCAGATAACTAGCAGGTGTAAAATACATGAGTATGCATTAATGAATCAATCCCTAAGTTGGAAAATGTATGCGCATAAGTGCCTTTCAAAATAGCAACTTAAAGATAGGATTTATCATTCCGCAATAAATATAGCGGAGGGTGTAGATGGGCAGGTCTTCCCTAACACAAGACTGCTAGCAGTGTTTGCTGAAGTCCTTTGAGTAGGCCCAAAATCCAAACTTAGAAAAATCTCCACACACCTACTCTAATTTCCAAAACAATTCACGCTGCCCCAGAGCTCTTAGTAAACTGCTATGTAACCTCTCTATGGGGATGGCCATTCCAACTCCCTCAAAGGAAGAGGCTGCAAATGAATGGTTCCTACCTTTGCTCACTAACTTGCAATGCACAAGCTAACCAATGAAGTACTCAGGGCTTACTGGTTACGGGACCGTAGAGTCCATTTCATACAAAATTGCTTTCCCAATATGTGTCTGTCATGTTTGAAGAAGTGTTACTGAGGATGGAGCTGGTGAGGGGTTTGAATTTACAAGCACACATATGTGAACAACCACTTGCAGGACAGTGAAGGTACATTGTTCAATGAGTTATGCTACCATATGAAAGATGTGCCAGCTGTTGCACTGCCTGTAAAGCACGCAGTCTGAGTGTCATGTGACTAATGCAGTGAAGGCTGGTCAGTAACTCATTGAACAATGTACCTTCACTGTCCTGCAAGTGGTTGTTCACATATGTGTGCTTGTAAATTCATATGCATATGGCAGGTTGTTGGAAAGTCCTAATGGTTACAGAGTGTCAGCTAATCCTGTGCTGTAACAATATGCACTTCTGTTTGTTCCTTCAACATAACCACGATGTAGAAAGTGACGCTACACACACACACCACATTTTACAGTGCATGTGCTATGTGTGAGGCCCTGCAAAACACATAGGCTCAGCACTCCTGTGTAAAACACCATATTGTACTGCTACAACCTAATAGTACGCGGCTTTCGTACCCAATAGCGCCATCGTAAAAGGCGGCGCTATTGGGCGCGAAATTGTAAGTGAAAAGGCTTCCTTACCTTTTTGCCGTCCACGCTGTCTTCACGGCGTCTGCCCCCAGTGCCGCCCCAACTCCTCCCCTTCCAGTGGCTACTCCTCCCCAATTCCTCCCCGATCTAGCTATCGCATGCGAAAAGTCCCTTTTTCGCGTGCGCTAGCTTTAGAAAATAACCCCCTTTGTCCCTAAGTAAACATATACAACAAGAGGCCTCTCACCCACTATCATGTGTCCTGAGGCCAAAAAGAATAGATAGGAAACCTCAGATGTTAACTCATGAGGGGTACATGGAAAAATTCTCTTTCCACAATTGAGTTTGTAACTTCAGAGGCCCGTAACTCTCTCAACATAAGTTTCCCGGTGGTTGGGAGAGGAAGCAGGGGTAAAAAGAGGAAAGGGCGATGGGATAAAAACAACAAATATACTTGTATCCTTTTTCTTTTCTTTTAGGTAAAACAATTTATTTAATAATGCATTCAGTCAACAATTAACAAAAATATACTGTAGCTTATAAATTTACATTAGTCACTTCTAATATTTCTCTCTTTTCTTATTTTTCAGAACCACTTCCAGTCATACAGTGCACAATATTATCAGATAAGTGTATACTGTATTTCTCTTTATCATTATAATAATTTTAATGTAGGTTAACTGTTACTATATGTGTGTATATATCCCTATTTAATATTCATACGTGCACTTGAGTAAATGGCTTTTGAAAATTGCTACAATAGTAGTTAAATTTGAACCTGTAAATCATTTTGAAAATTACCTCCTGAATTTTCTATGTTGTTTGGAATTGTGTGCAACCCTAGTCAATTTAAGCCCCTTTTTAAGTAAAATGTGGACTGGACCATAAAAATATATTTGAACTGGAATCACATATCAATAAACTTTTAATGTTTCAAAATGATCTTCTCTGTCACTTCCTGCACACAACAAATTCTGTGGCCGCCCTGTATTAGCCCGAATTTCTGCCAGCTTGTTTTCCAGCCCGGAAGATGGAATATGGGTCCTCATCAGATAATTTATTTATTTTATATTTTGGGGGTTCATTTTTCCTCTTAGTTATATCTGGAAAACATTAGTGAAAACTGTATTATATTTATGTCATTCTAGTAACCCCCCCCCCCCCTTCTTTTTATGGATTATGGATATAAGCTTTTAGGAATTTTTGAACATTTTTACGAATCCTTATAGGGTTGAGATAAAGTAGCTAGTGAGAACTCAGATATATGCTCGGCTTGCACTGCTTTGGTCCCACCCCTCTCCTAGCTGCATGGTGGAGAGCAGAGAGCTCATGTAGTAGGCTGCCCGTCTGCTGGCTATCTTCTCACTTCCCCCAATGTCTTTCTTTCTCCTGGGACTTCCTGTCAGCTCCTGGCTCTGACACAAAGCTTCTTTCTTTTTTTTTTTTTTTGCAGCTTGTCACTATCTGCATTTTAACAGCAGACTGACTCATAACACCAATATCTCCACCGGTACGGGACACAACAGACTCCTATTCAGGCTTTGCAAGCATGGGCCGCTATAGCCTCACAAATCAAACCAGGGTCAGCCCAGAATTCTCTTCAGAAGTGGCTATGACAGCCCTAATAACTCTTTGCCAACTCCAAGTACGGTACTCTTTGCCAACTCCAAGTACTTCGGCAGGTAAATTAAGATTTTTATATTTATTTTTCAGAGGTTTCTCCCCTCTTTCTATAATAAAAATACATTTATAGGCCGCCCCCACCCCCCCGCCCCATTTTATTTTTAACCTCAAGGGTTACACTGCCCCCTTCTTGAACACTGTTGACCTCAACATGTCATCTATCCACACTCTCAAGTATCTAAGGTAAGAATCAAGAAAGGAATGAAAAGACAATTAAGTATGTCTCAATCATCAGACAATACTCTCGATATCTTTAAAGACATATGTAACAGTAGGATTAGTTCTCCCCAACACTTTTATCTGTGGAGAAACCTTTTAATCATTTACATACTGCCACCAGCTTAGATCCCCTTATACTGTTGTAAAGGGTTTGAAGGACATACCTTCTAATACTGTATCTTACAAGTGCTTTTGCTTCTCTCTTAATAGACAACATAATCATTCAAGTATGAAGGCAGTTTCCCTCTGTTACCTCAGACAGGTCTTTCTAGCTCCTCATTCTGTGTTTCATCTGAATTCTTTCATCCAAATCCTCACATATACTTGGCTCATCACCCCCAAGAGACTGCTGAGAAGGTCCTGAACCCCATTCCCCTTTCGATATTTCCACCAGAATCCAATTTCTTTCAGTTCTGCTTTCTGGTTATACTTCCCTTTCAGAGCTAACTTCACTGATTTATTTTTCAATTAGATCAAACTCTCCAGGAGTTTTTTTTACTACATCCTCTGGAAATATGAAAAATCAATGAGATTTCTGTGGACAATTTTGGTCATACCATCGGTGGTTCTGATTTTATATGTACTTCCAGGTGATTTACTTTTCCTCATGTATCACTTTGCACTTGTCTACATTACATTTCATCTTCCATTTAAATGCCCAGTCTTCCAGTCTTGCAAGGTCTTCTGTAATTTTTCACAATCTGCTTGTGTTTTAACCACTAGCTAAATTGTCCCTTGCAAAAGCTACTTTTAAAGAGCCAATAGTGATTTTCTCACTAAGAAGCATGGCACTTACCCTTTAAAAACTGTTTTGGCCTATCCTATGACCTACATTAGCCAATATCAAAGGTTCTTAACCCAGTCTTCATAACACACTTAACCAGTCTGTTTCTCAGAAAATCATGAGGCAGACCTGCTTACAATGGAGGCAGTGTATGCAAACTAGAGATATGCATTCATCTGGGACGAATTAGACAATTTCAACAAAAATGTCTAATTCGTCCTGTTTCAGCAACCCCGAAAAATGAAGCAAATTTTCCCAAAATTTCATGAAAATTCTTTTTTCGGGGTTAGTGCACGCTAACCTGAAATTCGGGGCAGCTGAAAAAAAAGGCCTGAACTGCGGGAAACCGAAATTTTCCGTGGCAGGCTGATAACGAAGGCCAAACCAAAAGGTTCAGGTGAAGCACATCTCTAATGCAATCCAATCTCATGAATCTTTAGTGTGGGTATCCTGAAAACTCAACTGGCTGGGTGTATCTCAAGTACTGAGTTGAGAAACGCTGGCTTATATAATGTGTATATCATCTCTATTATCTTATTCAGGGCCTAGTTTTATTTGCTTTAAAGGCTTTGCTTATTCTCATTCACTCAGATCTCATGCACTTGCACTTATCATACTTTTTATTTGCATGCAAAAAAATGAACACATGTAAGCTTCTCATATACTCAATTGCATAGCACATATCCATGGAGCTAAGGGGTTTTTATCTAATCTCTCATTTTAAATGTGATTATGTATTTAGTACTGAACTATTGAGTGAAATGTGTTACTGCTGTGACCATTTTTTATAGGCTGCTTTCTTTTCAAGGACCTAATCAGTACTAGTGTTAGTTGCATATAAATATGACAAGCAAAAGCCTGATGAACTCATTTGGTTTACATTTCTGTGGGAATTCCATCTTTGTAATGAACAGTAGCTACTATTAATGCACAAGAGAAACAGGGGATGAAGACTAATTTCATAAGAGTTTTGCCGCAGTCTTTATAGGTAGTGATACCTTTCTAAAACAAAATGTTGTGCAGTATGAGGGCCAGCCAGGCCTCTTCCTCAGGCTAGAATTCTACATTATAATAGTTTTGCCATAGACATGGCAGGTGAATAAACCTTTTTGTGAAACTATAGTCCGGAGTGTTAATAGGTCTTTTAGCTATGCAGCTGTTATCATTCACAATCACACACACACACACACACACACACACACACACACACAGAGTTTTCTAAATGCACAAAAAAAGCACTTGCTACCTTCACTTTTCTACTAGTGAGGTTAACAATGTGGTCCATGTTGTGTGAACTTCTAACCAGTTCCTTATTTATTTATACAGTAGCCTCAAATCAGTGAGTACAGAACATTTTAACCCAGCCAAACTTCCTCTTCATTTAAAAAAGAAAAAACTCTTCAGTTGTTTTAACAATGTGAAATGAACTCTGTACATTTCAAAGTAGTTTCTAGCTTAGGAATGAAACCTCACAAGAGAAATAAAGTAGGACAAGGCGTCCTGAGCAGAGCTGTGATATACAATTCTGCCCCCAGCCAGTAGCATCAGGTCATCAAAGAGACAAAAGATGGAAAAGCAGGACTGGTGGATAGAGAGGATGATCGTTTTTCCTTGTCTTGCCATCCTACATGTGGAAAACAGAAAGGGAAGAAAAGACATGTAAACAAGCTAGGCTGCTTTCTTACTTGTATTTACACTTAGTACATTTTATTTCTGCTGTGAAGAGGACATGGAAACTAAGCCAAGAGTGATTCTTTCTTGCTTTTTAATGGTATTTTCAAATCTCTCTGACCCTCCACTTCCGCTGTTGCATATTACCATCAAAATTATGATCCAGCAGTTTAACCTTCACTAATACATAATCCATATTCCAGTGGTGCCAGATGTGCATTGGACACTGGTATATGTGTGCATATATATATATATATATATAAATATAGAAAATGGGCAATATATATAGGGGTACATTTTTTAAAAAAGCGCGAGCGCCTCGGAGGGAACTTTCCTTCCGCCTCCCCCCACCTTCCCCTCCCTTCCCCTACCTAACCCACCCCCCAGCCCTATTTAAACCCCCCTACCTTTATCGCAAAAGTTATGCCTGCCCGAAACAGGCGTAACTCATGCGCGCTGGTGGCCCGCTGGCACGCCATCACCCGACCCGGGGGCTGGTCCGGAGGCCTCGGCCACGCCCCCCGGAATGCCCCCTGGAACGCCCCGAATGTCGCGCCGCCCCCCCCCCCCCCCCCCCCCCCCGACATGCCCCCCTAGCAAAGCCCCGGGACTTACGCGCATCCCGGGGCTTGCGCGCGCCGCCGAGCCTATGCAAAATAGGCTCGGCACGCGCAGGGGTTTTTTTTTAAGGGTTACGCGCATAAATTATGTGCATAATCCTTTTAAAATCCGCCCCATAGTGTATAAAGTGCTCTGTTGTAATTACAGAAAATAATCCCAAAAAGCACTAATGTGAAGTTTTTGCCTTAAAACCTATTTTATTCATGAAATACACATATTAAAATAAGTGAGCAGTACCTAATATAATCAGCCCTAATATAATATCAACTAGATGTAGTATGAAACACTTTGTTATACCTTAACGCAATCAGATACATAAATCATCAGCGTGAATCACATCACTGTATATTTAAAATAAGTGGGCGTAAGATTATACTACAAAGTCAATATCTATTTGTGCATATTTTTTACATGTGCTCGAATGCTGCAGGGTAAATGTTCACATATTTTATAACCTGGGTTTATCATATACCAGCAGGTTATAAAATACCGGTGCCGATTTGCACGTGCCTATATACATACATGTATGGATGTGCGTTCAAGCGTTTTAAAGCTATTCACTTAAAGGTAGATTTTAAAAAAAAATATGTGTGGGCGTCCATGTGCACGCGATTCCCGGTGCACGCACATGGACGTGCCGATTTTATAACATGCGCACGCATGGGTGACCAGTCGCGCATGTAGGGGAGGGGAATTTTTGAAAAATACGTGCAGTGAAGCAAGTAGACCTTTCCTATTCCCATTAAGGAGTGGACTGGGAGGGAACTTCCCTATACCCCTAACTACCCTTCCCACATCTTCCCCAACCCTTAAACCCCCACTATTAGATTTTTTTTGTTTCAAACTTACTTCATCTGCCGATGTGAAGATTTGTGTACCGGCTGGCTGCCGACATTTGCTTCCCCGGGACAGGGCCTAATGTCCGATGTCCCGGTCGACCCCCACCATGCCCCTCCCTGCCCCTGGCCCACCCCTTTTGGATGGCCCGGCACTTCTGCGTGTACCGGGAGATATGCACCTGGCCGGGCCATTTCTAAAATGCGCACTGTGCGCGCGCAGCCCGGCTAAGTGCATATCCCCCAGATTTTACGCATGCGGCCTTTTGGAAATTTGGCTGTTAATGCTATAAATATTCCAATTAACAGGAAAAATCCAAAAATGAGCCCCCCAAATGTTCTAAGCCTTCTCTGATCTGTGATTTACTGCTTCTCTTTCTGAACTTTTCCCCCTCTTTTCCATGGTTCTTGTTTTTCTCTCGCCCCTCCTTCCATTCCCACACACACTTGATGTCTCTTTCCTCTCGCCTTTTTTTCCAAGCACCTTCTTGTTTTCTTGCTCTCTTCCTGGTCTTTCACTTTCCCTCCACACATAGCCCTTCTCTCTCTTTTTTTTTCTCATTTCTGTTTTATTGAAAATTGTTTTCAGTATATCAAGGTCTCCTTTAGGTTCATCAGTTTGTTCCATGGCTATAAATAAGATTGAATGTGTGTTTTCTAGCGTTGACTGTTTCATTACCACACCTGCCCAGCTACAATCCCAAGATACCCTACCATCGCCTTAAAAAAAATAATACATTTCAGGCATAAATATCCAAAATTAAATTGAAAAATGGGTCAGTGAATTCTGAGTGTCTTCTTTTGACACTCAGAATTCACTGGCCCATTTAACCCTCCAGAGTTTGGTTCAAATCTCAGTTTTGATATTCTAAGAGGCAGAAGAATGCTTGCAGTTGGCCAGAATATGTTTCTAAATGTCTATTTTGCCGCCACTCAGTAGTCAGGAAACCAGCCTGAAAGTCCTTAACAGCAAATTTCCTTAGAGTGAATGAAGGTGTAGTAAAGATGATAACCATATTAAAGAAAAGCCTAGCTCCCACTCAAGCCTTTCTAGTTTCAGACCAACTAACCCACAAAACAATTTATTGAAGCTTATTTGCACTCTACACTCTTAAATACAGTCCTTTTCAAAGCTCTTTGGGGAAAATTGTCATTAAGCTGCTGAGTGACAGGATACGTAGGTGTTTTGTACTTGTATAACTTTAGCAAATTTTCAAAAAGAAACTATCCAAATAGTTTCTCTTTGAAAATGTATTAAAGCTTACATGGGTTCAAAAGTATTAGAGATGTGCACTCAGCATTCTTAGTTTTATTTTGTTTTCTATTGTGTTCTTCTTTTTTTGTTTTGTTTTGGTTTTTTTTTGTTTCATTTATTGTCCGTTTCATTCATTTCATTTCATCTATTGAAAATGAAACAAAAAATGAAAAAACCCTCAGAAAGCAAAACATAAAGAAAACATATTGGGTCTGTCCTGCCCTCTTCCCCTCTCCTGCTGCCACCAAAGTCCCTCACAGTGCCCCTTGGCATCTTCTGGAGCCACACACACACACACACACACACACACACACACACACTATTTGCGGGTCTAAGGGGCAGGAGTGATCCCCAATCAATCCTGTCCCATTGGGTCTCCATCTCAAAATGGTACCAGCCGGGGCAGCAGCTACTGAGGATTGCTCCTGATCCTTAGATCCACAGATGGCGTAAGTGGTTGGGCGGATGGCTGGGGATCGCCCACCATATGTTGAGGTTAGCAGCAGAAACTATGTGCACATGTTTTAAAATTCCATACATGCACGTAGTTTACTCCCCCAACCTAACTCTATCTCCTGATTTTCAAAAGCATTTAAACACTTAAAACTGGGTTTTACACTTGTAATGCACTTTACCCATGTAAGTTGGCTTTTGAAAATTGCTACAATATATGCCATTGAATTGTCAATAATTTTTAACCCATGTTAAGTGCACTTGAAAATTGCTAGTAGGAGGAGAGAGGAGAGATCCGGAGGAGAGCATTTTACCTCAGCTGTTTTCTTTCCTGACAACCAAGGGTGAGGACACATCCCGGCCCTGAAGCCGAGAAGAACATCACTAAGGAGGGACCTGAAGGTCCTTAAAGCTGGCCCCTCCTGTGGCGTGCTGAGCCGTCGGCGCGCAGCTTTGTTGGAACATTGACGATCTGGGAAGAACTTTTAATTATAAAATTACGTCTCAAGAACATTTGTAAGTAATAACCTTTTTCTTCTCTCCTACATTGACTCTCCTCTCTCTTAGTGCCCCCATCCCAGGGAAATCGTAGTATAACAAGCAGAAATACATAGAAAGGAAATTGTCTGTTTATATGCCTTTAATATTATTTCCTGATGCCTCATACTAAGAGGAAGGCTCGGATAAGGGAGGCTTTGACATCGTCTCCTTTATCCTCTCTGTGTAGTGTTTTCCTTTAGGGATGTGCAGAGGGACGCCATACGTTGCATTCGTGATTTGGATTCGTCGGGGAGCAGATACGTTGCATTCGGCCGTATGGCGCCCCGATGCGTTAATACGGCGATTTCTATTCGTGTCTCAGCTAAAATTAAAATTAACTACAACCCCCCACCCTCCTGACCCCCCCAAGACTTACCAAAACTCCCTGGTGGTCCAGCGGGGAGTCCGGGAACCATCCCCTGCACTCTCACACCCTCGGTACCGGTTTCATCATGGCGCCGATAGCCTTTGTCACAGGGGCTACCGGTGCCATTGGTCAGCCACTGTCACATGGTCATCGGCGCCATCTTGTGCTCCTACCATGTGACAGGGGCTGACCAATGGCACCGGTAGCCCCTGTGACATAGTATGGGCAAAGGCTATCGGCGCCATTTTGAGTACTGGCATCGGACGGCTGGAGTGCAGAAGGTCGCTCCGGGACCCCCGTTGGACCCCCAGGGACTTTTGGCCAGCTTGGGGGGCCTCCTGACCCCCACAAGACTTGCCAAAAGTCCAGTGGGGGTCCGGGAGCGACCTCCTGCACGCCGGCCGTCCGATGTCAGTACTCAAAATGGCGCCGATCGCCTTTGCCCTCACTATGTCACAGGTACCGAAGGTCGGCCCCTGTGACATGGTGAGGGCAAAGGCAATCTGCTGCCAGTATTCAAAATGGCGCCGATCACCTTTGACCTCATATGTCACAGGAGCCGACCGAGGGTAACATGGGTAAAGACAGTGCCAGTAATGGAAACCGTCGGCATCGATGGAGGAGAAGATAGCATAAATAATAGTGTAACAAAAGGAATAGATAGTATATATAGTAATATAATAGCAATGATTAGCATTAGAGTAACATTAGAGCATTAGAGAAGGCATAAATAGTAATATAATAGCAATAATTAGCATTAGAGTAACATAGTAGCAATAATTATCATTAGGTATATTTTGTATCAAAGATGGTATTAGGGGGCTTGTCTTGAGGGGATTGCTTTGAGTGCAGGGTTAGGGTCTGGTTTAGGGTTGGTTTGTGTGTGATGTTGGAAAAGCTGTACTGAGTTGTACTGTGCTGTAGGGTCTGTATTCAGCCCTGCAGGTGACTGGCTCCTTGTTGGCTGTAGAGGGGACCTGTGGTCGAGAGGCCTACAGGTCAAGTGACCTGGGGGTAGTGTTAAGTTGCTAGGCTGTGACGCTTAACCTATCGGGGCTGGTTTGTTGGAATGTTTTTTATGCAGATTATATATAATGATTATGTTGTTTGGCTCGGGTACTTGATTATTTTAAAACTGTGGCCTTTGACCTCCCAAACTGGTGATTTATATACTTATTTATGTTTGTGAGAGAAGAGGTGTAAGGGTGAGAGGTGAGTCCTGGGTGTCTTCATGTTATGTTTCCAATATAGCAGGTTAAATTTTCAGAAGAATAAAAGGGAAGCTGGTAATGGGAGCAAGAGATGCGTATCAATTATTCTTGTTTATTCACCATTAAGCCATCTCAAATTACTAAGGCAATTATGGATAAACTGACCTTGCATTTCAAAGGTCAGAGCTTAAAAAGGATTGTCTGGAATGCACATTTAATTTTTAACCAAATAGATGATTAGCTTTAGGCAATATAAAACACTTGCTTAGTAAGTATGTGCAGGCTTTTGAGTTTACTGTTCTACATGAAAATAGTCTGACACATGCAAATAAAACATGCTTTAATTTTGAAGCCATTAATTCATATAATGAATTGTGTTGTCATTCAGAATGATAATACCCTCTGCAGTCAAGAGCATTTTTAGATAAAACTCATCTTGTTATTCATATCCCAAATTCTAGAAATGGTGGCTTCTGTGAAATACCATAGTGATCTTGGTTCAGTTCTAGGAGTCACAGCAGAAGCTCTTCTGAATTATTCTGTACACCTCATTGCAGACATACGACAAGGAAACAGCAAGAGAGAGAGCAAGTTACAACTTCTCAGTTCTGCTTTATTCCATGCTTTTCTCCTTACATTCATCATGTTTTATCCTTGAGATACTGACACTGAAATCTTTCCCTGCCTTTAATGTTCTTGTAACCCAATTTTGGGGTAGCAGTTAGCTACAATGGGGCCATAAATAATTTATAGTTCTTGGGTCTGTTTCCACTTGCACTCTCTCTCTCACAAGTCTCTTTCCCCAGGGCTCAGGTTCTTTACTGGCAGGGCGGGGAGGGGGAGGAATTTCTCCTCCAAGGCCCTGAGTAGCAGGGCTGACACTGTAGATATATTACCTGGGAGAGGTGGACTTTCATAGTTACCATGAGTGATGTAGTTGCCGATAAAAATGCAGGAGACCCGAATGGAGTGTCCAAACAAATATACTTTACTGAAGGTGCATCTGAATAGTTAATGGCACAGTTCATATCAGTTCTCATCACCACAGATGGCCATTGTTTTTCACAGCCTTTCCTCTATGTGTGCAAGGGTATCTTTCTACTAGAGCAAGGGAAACACTCACCCTCCAGGGCTTGGACAAAAGAGGTTCTCAGGTAGGCAGGAGTATTCATGTGTTGGTAGAATAAAGGATAACACAGTCTCCACAGAGTCCCGATTTTCTCTTTCTCCAGGGTTGAAAACTCCAAGTGAGAGACCACAGGATTATTTCAAGTGTGATCTTACTCACAGTTCTCCAGATGTATCTCTTGCTCATTTTCCAGATCCTTGGATGAAAGGGGTCCACACAGGAACATACAGCTCTCAGATGTTCATCCTTCAGGATAGGAAGGAGGCAGAAAACTCTTCCTCCCAGGTCTTCTAACCAAAAAGTCTTTTCCTAAAACTGAGTCCAAAAAACACTAAAAGATCCTTGCAATGGGTTACCAACATACCTCTGTCTTCCAGGTAACATCCAGGGGTTTCACAAGGCTTCTTACAAAGAAACAATCTTTGAAATGAAGAAATGGCAGAAATATTAAACAAATACTTCATTTCGATGTTCACTAAAGAAGACCCTGGAGAAGGGCAATTGCTGATAGACAAAATTGTAGATGGGGATGGGGTAGATGAAACTTTCTTTATGGAACAGAATGTATGGGAAGAGTTAGGCAAACTGAAAGGGGAGAAGGCCATGGGACTGCATTAGGTTCATCCCAGGATACTGAGGGAGATCAGAGATGTGCTGTCGGGTCCACTGAAAGACATTTTCAATAGATCCCTGGAAACAGGAGTGGTGCCATGGGACTGGAGAAGAATGGTGGTGATCCCACTTCACAAGAGTGGTAGCAGAGGAGGCTGGAAACTATAGGCTGGTTAGCCTCACATTGGTGGTGGGAAACTTAATGGAGACACTGCTGAAGAAAATTATAGTGAACTCCAAGTGAGAGGCCACAGGATTATTTCAAGTGTGATCTTACTCACAGTTCTCTTGAACGAGTAGATGTAAATCAGTTATTTACACTTTCGAATAATAGAAGGACTAGGGGGCATTCCATGAAGTTAGCAAGTAGCACATTTAAGACTAATAGGAGAAAATTCTTTTTCACTCAACGGACAATAAAGCTCTGGAATTTGTTGCCAGAGGATGTGGTTAGTGCAGTTAGTGTAGCTGGATTCCAAAAAGGTTTGGATAAGTTCTTGGAGGAGAAGTCCATTAACAGCTATTAATCAAATTTACTTAGCGAATTGCCACTGCTATTAATTGCATCAGTAGCATGGGATCTTCTTAGTGTTTGGGTAATTGCCAGGTTCTTGTGTGGCCTGGTTTGGCCTCTGTTGGAAACAGGATGCTGGGCTTGATGGACCCTTGGTCTGACCCAGCATGGCAATTTCTTATGTTCTTAACTATCTACAATCTGGTGGGTTGCTGGATCTGAGGCAGCATGGATTCACCAGGGGAAGAGTGCCACAGGGATTGGTATTGAGATCGGTTCTGTTCACTATCATTGTGAGTGACATTGTGGAAGGGATAGAAGATAAAGTATGTCTATTTGCGGATGATACCAAGATTTGCAACAGAGTGGACACACCTGAAAGAGTAGAGAGAATGAAAAATGATTTAAGAAATCTAGAAAAGTGGTCAAACATTTGGCAGCTGGGATTCAGTGCCAAGAACTGTAAAGTCATACATCTGGGATGCAATAATTCTAAAGAGCTGTATGTGATGGGGGGTGGTGGAAGACTGATATGAATGGACCAAGAGAGGGATCGTGGGTTGATAGTGTCTAGAGATCTGAAGATGGTGAAGCAATGTGACAAGGTAATAGCTAAAGCCAGAAGAATACTGGGCTGTAAAGAGAGCAGAATAACCAGTAAGAAGAAAGAGGTGATAATGCCCTTGTACAAGTCCTTGGTGAGGCTTCACTTGGCGTAATGTGTTCAGTTCTGGAGCCCATATCTCAAAAAGGATAGAGATAGGATAGAGGTGGTCCAGAGAAAGGCAACAAAAATGGTTTGGGATCTGTTTTGAAAGACCAATGAGGAAAGGTTGAAGAATCTGAATATGCATACCCTGGAAAATAGAAGGTGCAGGGGAGATATGATACAGACCTTCAGATACCTAAAAGGTTTCAATGATATATGGACTTCGAATCTTTTCCATTGGAAAGTAAACAATAGAACTAAGAGTCTTGAAATGAAACTCCAGGGGGGACAACTCAGAACCAATATCAGGAAATATTTCTTCACAGAGAGAGTGGTGGAGGTCTGGAATGCACTTCCGGAGAAGGTGGTGAAGAAGAAAACAGTCAAAAAATTCAAAGAGGCACGGGATAAACACTGTGGATTTCTAAAGGCTAGAGGATGGAAATGAGATAAGCGTGCAGAAGGTTAATGGTTTTTTTTATTTTAGAAGGGTAATTTTTTGGTATGGTTGTGATTACTCTTAGCAGAAGGCATGGAGATTACTACCCTTAACCAATATGCTTTGATGCTTTTAATGCAAATACAACATTGCTCCCTGCTTAAACGGCAAGAGGAAAAGAGGAATTGGATTCAGACAACAATGAGGGGCCCTGACTTCCATGGTCTGGGATACTGATATGCAGACATAAGAGAAAAAACACAGGACTGCTTCTACGGCCAAGTTCTTAGGAAATGAAGAAAGCGTGCACGGGGTAACTTGCTGTTGTGGCAGTTACTACCCTTAACCAATAAACTTTGATACTTCTGATGCAACTCTAACATAGCTCTCTTCTTCATTGGCAGGAGAAACGAGGAATTGGATTTCGACGACAACCAATAAAAGCCCTGACTTTTACGGTCAGGGGAACTGATAAGCATGGGGGTAACCTGCACAGAAAAGCAGTTAAAACCCTTATCAGAAGGCATGGATCATTACCCTTAACCAATAAGCCTTGATGCTTTTGATGCAACTGCAACATTGCTCTCTGCTTTGAAGGAAGGCGGGGGGGGGGGGGGGAGAGAGAAAGAGAAATTTGGATTCAATGACAACCGACACATACCATGAATTTTTTATAGTCTTGGGTACTGATGTGCAAACAATAAGGGTAAAAAACCCAAATGATTGCTTCTGTGGGCAAGTCCATAAGCAAAGCACGTCAAGCAACACTGACTGATACATGGGGGTAACCTGCACAGTGCGGCAGATACTACCATTGGAAACTTGCTGGGCAGACTGGCTGGACCATTGGTCCTTTTCTGCCATCATTTCTATGTTTTATGTTTCTATGAAAATCCCAAATCAAACCAGGATGCAAACCCTACCAGCCAGTGAGTGGACTGGAAAAGAAGCTCCCTGGCCTCCTTCAAGGATACCAGGCTGGAGTACCTGAGCCCCAAAGATAAGCCCAAAAATCAAAAAATTAAGTAAAAGCTACAACACCTTCTCTAACTTCCAAAATCAGGCTTCACTGGCCCCATGCTCTCAGGGAAATAGCTGCTTATATAACCACAAGGGGATGGATATCCCAGCTCCTTCAAAAGGAAGGGCTGTACCAAATAGTGCCTCCCTTTTATCCACTAGCCTGTGCTGGTCTAGCTAGGTCTAGAATGGGAATGGCGAATAAAATGGTGGATGTCATAATGCCTCTGTTGTGCTGAAGGTGGACCCTTGGCCTGGTGCAGGATTGGTACGGCCCTCTGGTCAGACCCAGAGAGCGCCTGCCACCAGGAGGTGGAGCACACAAAGGAGACAGAGAAAGCTGGAACTTCGCCAATAGCAATCTGGGGTTTCCGCAGGTTGAGCCCTTGGGTACCCGGACTGCCTGGACTTAGGTGGGCCTCGGAGGGTCTCCCAGAGAGATAGCGGAGAGGTATGCCCACCATGAGCAAAGGTGCGCAGCTGGTGAAAAGAGGATGGGCTAGACCAGGACCAGGATCACTGGAGACGTCGGGAAGGAGACAGGACGTGAAGGTCCTCCAGGCGAGATAGGCAGCGCCTACTGATCTAGTCAGATGTGTGCCGCGGGCAGTGACTGAGCACGCTGGTCTGGTGGTCACATGAGCAAACAGAGTATCCAAATGTAGTGCAAGGGTCAAAGCCAGGGTATCCATCCGAGGATAGTCAGCCAAAGCAAGGGTCAGTTCCAAGATCAGTCCGTACGTAGTCAAGATGAGCAAAGGTCAGTTCCAGGCGGCGGTCATGTGTAGTCAGAAGGCAGGCAGTGGTCGGTTCCAGGCCATGGTCAAACATGGTCAGGCAGTGGTCGGTTCCAGGCAGCGATCAAACATGGTCAGAAGGCAGGCAGTGGTCGGTTCCAGGCAGCGGTCAAACGTAGTCAGGCAAGCAGGAGTCAGTACCGTGAATCAGACTGAGGAGGTACGACAAGAGGAGAAACGAAGAGCAGGAATCAGGAGAGATGCTGGAACACAGAGGACCATGGGAACACAGGAACGCAGGAGCACTGGAACAAGACAGGAACACAAGAGCAATGGAACAAGACAGGAACACAGGAACGCAGGAACATTGGAATGAGACTGGATCAAGGAAGCAGGAGAACACAGGAACGAGGAACGAGGAATAGCAAACTAGTTACACCAAAGCGTCGACCCGAGGCAGTGCTCGATGGCCATCCTGCCGGGCCAGGACTCCAGCCACCGAGGAAAAGGATACCAGAAGGAACTGCATTACTCCAGGATACGGTCAACGGGGGCAAGGCCCAGGACAAGCAACTGTGCAAGACAGAATGACCCAATTGCCAAGGCGAGGTTCTGGGGACAGGGCCTCGCCTTATATACAAGGCCTAAGTGATGTCATCAGCAGGCGCCGCGGATCGATTCCTGTGCTGGGCCCTTTAAAGGGCTGAGCGGTCTGTGTGTGCGTGCCTAGGGGCGGGGCCGACGTCGAGAAGGACGCTGAGCCCTGGCGTGAGGAGCACTGAGAGTCAGAAGGCTCCAAAGGGCCTGGGGATGCCCTTTGGGATGCTGCGGGTGAGAGGAGCTTGCTGCGGCTGCTAGGGACGAGGAGCCGGAGCTGGTGGAAGGCAGCGCAAGATGTGCAGGCCCGGTCATGGTACCAACACGGCCAGGACGCACAACAGTCTCTGTATTGTTCCATGGTGAGACCGTGCCTTGATTAATGTTTACAGTTTTGGTCGCTGAATCTCAAAAAAGATTTAGTTGCACTGGAAAAAGTACAGAGAAGGTTGACCAAAATGATAAAGGGGATGGAATGGTTCCGCTATGAGGAAAGCTAAAGAGGTTAGGGCTGTTAAGCTTGGAGAAAAGAAGGCTGAGGGGGGATTTGATAGAGGTCTACAAAATCATGAAAGAACTTGAACGGGTAAATATGAATCAGCTATTTACTTTTTCAGATAATACAAGGACTAGGGGGCACTCCATGAAGTTAGCAAGTAGCTCATTTAAAACAAATTGAAGAATGTTTTTTTTCATTCAACGCATAATTTAGCTCTGGATTTCATTGCCAGAGGATGTGGTTTCGGCAGTTAGTGTACCTGGGTTTAAAAAAAGTTTTGGATAAGTTCCTAGAGCAGAAGTCCATAAACTGCTATTAATCAATAAGGATTAGTAGCTTGAGATCTATTCACTTAATGTTTGGATATTTGCCAGGTACTTGTGACTTGATTGGCCGCTGTTGGATACAGGATCTGGGCTTGATGGACCCTTGGTCTAACCCAGATTGACATATCTTATGTTCTTATGTACAGGAGTTATCTAGGGCCTCTTAGTAATGAAACCCAAAGGTCATTACAATATCATTCTCTTCTGCTATCCCATAAAATAAAAGTAAGTGTCTGTCCATCTGTCACATTGTAGGAGGCCTCCCAAATGCTAGGGAAAGCTGGAGCCATGGTTGTGTGACCTGGGCAGCTGGCGGAGGCAGAAACAACATGAAACACCTCTCAACCTTTCATTGGCATGTCTCCATTCATGACCCTTTCTCCTTCTTATATCCGCTATCCCTTGAAGTGGCCCTCCCCCCTTGTCTCTCACTACCAAACACCACAGCTGTCCATAGTCTTTTGGATTGTTCCTCATGCCATCACTACCAGTGTCCTAGCCAATGCTGACACACAGTACCCTAGCCCACCTACTTCTCTTTTCTCTCCATGCCATCAACAGCATGTTTCAGTGTCTCTTTCTGATGCACCCTGCCCACCTTTTAACCTTGCAGCTCATACAATCACTATTTCTGACCTATGTGGTAGACTCCCACTGCTGCTATTTCTTCTGCCATCATGGCTCACTCATAGGCCTTGCATTGTCTGCCAACCATGCGACTCTGATGCATGCATGGTTTTCCTGCTATTATGTAACCTTTTGTCCCTTCTCTAGAAAGTTACAAGGCGTCTTGAAGGGCTATCTTACATCTCATTGCTGAGAAAGCACCACTCAATACAAGGGCTGAGTCTCTGACTCGCTCTCCCAAACCCTGCCTAGTATGGATTCCTAAACATGGGTGGAGGATTTACCTCCAAGACTCAAGGCGTTTTGAATGGAAACAGCTCCAAGAATTCATTGCACACAGTGTTTTAGTGTTACAAAAATAAATCTTTACTAAGCTAAGTTTAGTAAAGCAGTCTTTCAGTATGAAAAAAATCCTCCAAACAGGTACTGTGCTTTCACAAGGGGAAAGAAGGCCTTTCTAATCCTTGCTTGTGTATTCTCCTGGAATTTCATCAATACTTTTCCTTGGGTGTAAGGCTCTCTTGGATAAATGCTGGATTCCTTGACTCCCAAGGACCTTTTTGGTCCCTGATTCTCTAATGCTTGGATCTTTCTTCTTGCATGTCTTTTTCTTTTTACCTTAGGACTCCTTTATGTGAAGGGTACCGAGTGTGTGAACCCTTTGTTCTGTGGCGTAGTTGATGCAGCCTCAAGGGCAAACCCACGAGGCTTATGCCAGCAGCTGATGAACGCGCCCTGTAGCAGGACTCTGGAGCCATCTTTATCAACTGCCTCTCCTACAGGTTGAGCCCTTGGGTTCTGGCATCCAGCAGGACTTAGGCAGGTCCCTAGGGCAATTAAGATAAGTAAAGTCCAAAGGCAGAACAGGCAGCAGACTAATTTAACTGCATGTTTATTAACGGTCTAATATTATACACTATTTGCTTACTTTGATTAGTTTTTGTTATATGTAAAACTTGTTCACTTCGTTTGTTCAATGGAAAAACTTGCTTACTTCATTTGTTCAATGTAAAAACTTTTTTCCTAATTCTGTTCTATGTAAACCGCTAAATGTAGCGATAGTTACTGTTCCTTGTAAACCGGGGTGATATGTATATTATACAGGAACTTCCGGTATATAAATTATATAAATAAATAAATAAATAAATAAATAATGGAGTCAGAGACAGGCCAAGGTCAGGGCAGGCAGCTAACAGAAGTGGTCAGGTCCAGGCAAGGGATCAGGTCCAGGTGATAGGCAATCATGGTCAGGTCCAAGCAACAGGTCAAGTTCTGGAGAGTCAGGCCAAGCGTGGATGAAGACACACTGAAGACACTGGACAAGACGGATAGGACAAGGCGAGGCTGAACAAGAAAGGTGGAGAAGACAAGGCTGGACGAGGCAAGGCTGAATGAGGTAAGGCTAGAAGACAAGGCTGGACGAGGCAAGGCTGAAAGATAAGGCTGGATGAGGCAAGTCTGGAATGCAAGGCTGGATGAGGCAAGGCTGGAACGCAATGCTGGATAAGAAGCAGGAGCACAGGAACTGGGAACGCTAGACAAAATGTACTGCAAGGCAGGAGACTCATTGCTGAGGCGTCTACTTGCTGTGGCACTGAGGCTTAAGTAGGAGCCTGGATGACATCATCGGAGGGCACTTGTAGCAAAGATTCCCGCCACGAAGCCTTTAAAAGGCACTGTGCAATGCAACCACACCTAGGAGAGCAGCAGGAGTGGTGGCGTGGGAGCATTAGCAGCTTCAGACGGTGGCTGAGGTGAGAGCTGCCGGTGGTGGGGCAGCCCATGGCCGGCCAAATGTAATACTTTAAAGTTCTGGATCACTGGCTCAGAGCAATGGCCTATTGCTGGCCATTTCTCTACTTCACACCTTTATTTTTTTTTCCACTCTGCTGCTTCCAAAATAGGCTCTTTAAACTCATGTCTCACTGCTAATCTTTATTCACCCTTGGAACATCAGATCAGATCCTCTTTCCTCCATAGAAAAATCAATCAAGGGTGTGAGATTTACTCCCTCAGAATGTGGATATTCAGTTATTCATCACCGCACTACTGGATGCCTCAGGAACAGGTATTTCTGTGAAGAATCAGATGCATCACCACAGGGAATTTTCTGTTTGGCATGCTGTACCCACTCCTAGACTCTGGAGACAAGAGGATTTCTTCTTCCCATCACAAATATCAGAATATTCTTGGGCTATTCTGACCAATCATAGACTCTACCACTGTGGTCACTCATAAAAGGAATACAAATGGCTCAGTCCACTTAAGACTTTGAAAACCTCAGTATGTTCTCTGGTGGGAGAACATAGTCCTTAGTGAAAAGTTAATTGTTGCCATTGAACACTGTGGCCAGATCAAAGTGCTAGAAGTTTACACAAAAGTAAGTAAAATTAAACAGTCCTCAAGTTCCGGTCTCCCCTACTCCTACCTCATGGACCAGCCTGGCCAGACTCAACTCAGCCATCAGGAAAGTAAAGTCAGAGCATCACACAGTTCAAACAGATAATCTGGGAACCATGCTAGAGGTTCTGATGGCAGGAGGAGCAAGTCAGCGGTTCAAATACAGGACAGATAGGAAGGGAGTGTGAGGAAGTAAGTTTCAGAATTTGGTGACTTTTTACTGTTCTATTTAAATGAGGTTTTGAATATGGTTCCTAACAATGCCCCTTCCTCCCATCCTCCCTCAAAAGCACAAGAGCTAACATCAAACTTACTCCATTTGGTATGCTAGTCTATAGATTTCATATTCAGGGTAACAAATGAATATGCTTTGGAAACTACTCTCCAACCCTCTGAAAGCAGCTGTTTCTGGATGTCTGCCCCTGCTCAGACTAAAGTACAGGTAGGCAGAAGTGTTTTTCATAGGCAAAGTGGATCTCACCACCAGGTGAAGTGCCCCTATTGCAGAGCAAATTTGAAACACAAACCTGTGTCTGGATAAGTGCCGTAATTATTTTAGCAAGATTACTTTTTCAGAAGTCTGGGGATAAGTGCAATATTGCTTTGCAAGTGACCGTTTTATTTTGTAAAAGAAAAAATGTAAAAAATGGAGAAAACTGATTGGATCAATGAGCATATCAAGGGACTAAAATAAGGTACATTGTGTTCAAAGAGCCGTGAGGATCCCAGTATGATGGTCCTTATAAGAGGCTGGTGTAAAAACAAGTAAAAGCACCTAGGGTGTAGTCACGTGATGACCTGATAAGAGAGCGGAGGCTTCGGTAGGAGCTCCAGACAGATCCCACTTACATTGAATACTGGACATTAGATTACCTTTGTAATACTGAATTTTTGCTTTTAGTTTTAGTATACTTCTTCCTGGCACCTACCTTTTGTTTGATGGCTGGAGTAGGGATTAATTTATGGACAGATTTGGTACTCAGGAGTCGCCTGACATGTCTGCAAAACCGCAGAATACTATGGCCAATAAAAGCAAAAGTGTCTCAGAAGTTTCTAAATCTGTAACTAAATCAGTGACCAATGTATTAGAAGATCAGCTTTCAAAAATGATATCCTTTCTAGAAGAGATTAAAGCTCGGGTAGATTCTCATGCATCACAAATACAGGCAGTAGAATCCAGAATCTCACAACAAGAAGATAGATTCACAGATCTCCAAACACAAGTATCTCATTTGCAGCAGACCAGTGAGCAGTTATCCATAAAGGTAGAGGCCCTTGAAAATAGGTTCCATAGAAGTAACATTAGTTACCAGTGTACTGGTGTACTGGAGTACCAGAATCTATGAAATATCTGGATCTTAAGCATCTGTGTGAGCACTGTTTGCCTGAACAACTGGGCCTACTAGAAGATCATCAGATGATCCCCATTGAGTGAGTTGTTGTAAGCGCAGGAAAGTGGTCACTTGCTCAAGAAAGTGAGCCCTTGGACCATGGCACAACCTCAGGGAGAGGCTCAAAGGTACAAACCGCAGGAGGTGAGCATATCCAGGCACGGGCTGGACTTGGAATGTAGCTTGGACTTGGAATGTAGCTCACTCAGGCCTCCGCTGAACCTGCATGCACCAAGAGAGAGACCCAACAATACAATGTCTCTGGGGTAGCTCTCCAGCCATTCAAAAGCCCTTTCAGACTGCCACTTGGGAACGGCTTATGTGTCAGGAAGGATGGAGGGTGAGGACACCAGACATGACAAGACAAAGGCTTGGACTTGACTCTGAAGACTCTTGGCAATGAGGACATGATGAGGCACTGAAGACTTGGAACTTAGACAAAGACTCAGATTCAAGTTTGGGTTCAGGTTCAAACAAGTTCTGCACCGTCCCACTGCGCACCCTACACAACCAGTGGGCTGGTCGCAGACCATGCCAGGGGCAGGGCAGGCTCTGGACTGAGAATAGGACATGAACAGAAGCCAGAACATCACTTGGAAACAAGTTGGAACATGGAGCATGGCTTGGATTGAGAAACAAGGAGATCCACTGGTTAACAAGCTCCACGAGACCGGAGCTAGGAAAAAGACTAGGAACTTGGAATTCGGAATTTGAGACATGGAACTTAGAACTCTAAAACAAGTATGGACTCCGAGGACTTGACCCAGCAAAGACAGACTTGTAGACAAGCCTTGTGCCAGGAGGCACCCTACACAACCTGCCATGGGCTGGTCATGGACCATGTCTCTGGCATGCCTGGAGGAAGGACAGGAGAAGAGCTGGAAGGCAGAACTTGGAAACGAGGACTGGAACATCCGGAACTTGACTGAAGACTTGGAAGATGTAACACCAGGAGTGAACGAGGACTTGACATCAGGAAATGAAGACACAGGAACAATCAAGAGACCAGGACCCTGGAACATGGAACAAAAAACACAGAGGAGCTCCCACAAAGAAGGAGAAAACCTTGAAGAAGCATGGATCACAAGCAGGAACTACAGGAGTGGAGAACAGGAACTCCTGGAGCAAGCAACTCCTTGAAAAAGCAAAGCTCAACTGGCAGAGAATCCCTTTTATAGGTGTGACATCATCAGAAAGGGCCAAGGGGCTTTTCCCACCGCGGGCCCTTTAAATTGTGAGCAGAGGCGCACACACACGCCTAGAGGACATTGGGTGCAGGAGCGGCAAGACAGCAGATTTCTGGGCCACACAGAAGAACCAGCATCAGTGGCATCCAGGCCGCGAAGAACAACATTGGCAGCGCTCCTGGACACATAGAGAAGTGGCAGCAGCACTGGCGGCCCCGCCACAGGGAGGAAGGCAGGTCAAAGAGCCACATCAGTGGCATCTCCTGAAGCCTCGACTGACCAGCAGTAGAGTCTGGGGTAAGTGAGCCACTTGCAGGCCTCTGCGGGTGGTAAATGCAACATGAGTGCATAGGCTGGGCATGTTTTGGGAAGATGCTGTGAAAATCTTTAATTTTGCCAACAAGACAGCAATAATGGCAGCGTTTTGCAAAAGAGAGAGCTGTTCTTTTGAAGGCTCATGAGTACTTCTCTTCAGATTTTTTGGCCAAAGTTACTGCAGAACACAGGGAATTCTCCCCTTATTGCACTAAACTGTATCAGAAGGGAATACTTTGGGTTCTCGTAAAACTCTATATTACCCACAATGACATCACAAAGTGCTAACTACTAAAGAGGAGATTGAAGCTTTCATAGCATAAGTGGATTAAAACTTACTGGAATTGCTCTGCTTATTTATTAGATTTACCTGAGAGATCATAATTTGTCTCCTTATTTTACAGTTGCGATTCTCAGTGAACTCATTTTTGGAGTTAATATGGCACTTGAGGTGCAGTGCATTGGCCCGAATGATCATGGCTGTTTCACATCAAAATCTTGCTGACAGGTTACGATATGAGCCTAGTCTGCGTTTGTACTGAAAGAGTAGAACATTACCATGACCATGTTTTGTTTTGGGTTTTTTTAATTGCTCTCACTCAGACTCTCGCATTAACAAGATCAATTTATATCATTTGATCCCACACTATTTTCGAGAGGAACCCTTTCTGCATTTTTTTTTACCTATATACATGAAGGGACTGGATGCATGTCTTTACTTTATATCGTTTGTGCACTTTGACTTCATGCTTTGAATTTTCTCTCGGCCATGTTACTGACTCTACAATGGCGTCTGATATGTCAGACGTTGGCCTGGTTGCAAGCTACTATTCTGCACCAATTTATGGCTGGGGGGAGAATAAAAATGCATTCTTGTTTATCTACTTAATGGCTAGAGTGGATGATTTCTTCAGCCAAGTGTTCTTAGTCTGAAGTTACTTAAACATTCATTGAGTCGTGCTTGTTGCAAAAAGATTTCTCTTTTGCTGTGAAATGAAGAGATTTTTTTTTTGCTCTTACTTTGCTTATCGGTTCTCAGTGCTATGGCTTAGCATCTTGATCTCCATGCCTGTTCAGTATGTTAGGAGTGGAGGTCAGATACAATTTGGCGAGCATCAAGCAGCACTGCTGTCACAGGTTTTGGTAATTTTTCTCTCTGTGAGTGAGTGTATAGAAAACTCCCTCAGATTACCTTAAAGGACTGGGCTCAGCAGTCTCACCCAATCCTCTTTAAGCATGAGACCCGCAAGGAATCCTGGATGAAGGGAGGAGCCATTCACCAGAGTATAAGACCTGAGGGCCTAGATGAGTTAGACAGGCTCTGGGTAGCTGATGGACTCCCTGCATTCACAAATACCTGCCACGTCTAAGGTTGGTTAAGACTCTCTGCTTAAAGAACTTTCTGTTTAAAAACTACTGTTGAAAGACTGTGTATTGCCTGAGGTAAAGGTGATCTGCCTGAAGTGTTTGTTTTCCGTTTGTACTGCCTGTTTCAAATACCTGAAGTGAAGATCTGCTGCCATTTTATTTTTCCACTGTAAATAAAAGTGCACTTAAGCCACAGCCAGATTCTACTTGCGGTTTCCTCTGGCTGTTACCAAGCCACACACCACTTGAGCTACCACACTCTCCATGTACTTATGCGATTGTAGTAGTGTTGTTTGGCCATTTGTGATGTGTTAATTGTAATGAAAATACTCCTTTTGTTGTGATCCTGCTTGCAGGCCTAGCTGCGAGCAGTCTCTTGCCTTCGCGGCCCGGAGGCCGCTGACGCCATTGTCCTGCGCAACAGAGCCACGACTGCTGTCCTGTCTCTGTGCGGCAGGCAGGGCCGCCACCGCCAGGCTTCCTCAGGGCAAGAAGCTGCCGCTGAACTGCTTCTTCATTGCGGCGTAGAGCTGCCGACATCCAGGCCTCGTTTCGCGGCCTAGTGCCGCCTCCAGCCTGATCTTCACAGCATGGATGCTGCTGTCACTGTCCCCGGTCCTGGCCTCTCTCTAGGTACGCAGCCACGCCTCGCCTGATTATTTAAAGGGCCTGTGATGGGAAAAGCCCCGCGGCCCCACCTGATGACCTCATCTGGGCGTCTCCTCTTCAGCCCTATAAAAGGGCCCCTTGCCAGTCCCTTGTTGCCTTCGCAAGGAGCCAGTCCACTCCTGGATTCCTCGTTTGTTCCAGCTCTTCGTTCCAGGAGGCTCCGAGATCTTTCTTTGCTTCTTCAAGGTCCTCTGTTATTTGTGGGAGCTCCCTTGTCTTCGTCCATGGTTCCTGGTCTCTCATCGGATCCTGCGTCCTCATCCGCCCTGTCATCAGATGTTCCTGTCTTCAGAAATTCCAGTCTTCAGATGTTCCAGTCTTCAGATGTTCCATCTCCAGATGTCCTAGTTTCCTCCGGCTCCTCTCGACGGATGTCCTTGTCCTCGGATGTTCCAGTTCTTCCATACCTGCCTCCTGTTGTTCCAGTACTTCTGTTCCTGTGTCCAGTGGTCCCCAATCCTTTAGTTCCTGGTTCCAGGTTTAAGCCTAGCCCCTCTCACCGGACTTTGCCTCCAGATGACCAGTCTGTGAGTAATTCCGTATCTAACCCGGTGTCTGTTCCCGGTCATTGGAGTCCTGTTCCGGCTGGATCCTTCTTTGAGTGTTCCCTGGATCCCTGCTTCATCCTGAGCTTCAGTCCTGCGCTTGTCCCACTCTCCGCGTGGTCCATGATCAGCCTCTTCAGGTTGTGTAGTGCACGCAGTAGGACAGGGTGGTCCGTGTCAAGCCCAAGGGGGGCTATGTAGGGTGCCCTGAGGGGCAGTGCCTGCTTAAGTCTCCAAGTGCCTTGTCTCGTCCAAGTCTCCAAGTGCCTCATCTCATCCAAGTGCCTATGTTTCGTCCTTGTTCCAGTGTCATCGCCTGTCCTCGACCTCTCTGACCATTCTGTCGTGCTTGCCGTTCCCAAGAGGCGGGTCTGAAAGGGCTATCGAGTGGCCGGAGGGCTACTCCAGAGACCAGCATTGCGTTGCTGGGTCTCTTCTGGTGTGGTCAGGTTCGGCAGAGGTCAGGGTCCCGAGTCTCTAGTCTGTCTGCCCGAGCTCGGATGCATCTTGCCTGCCTTGGCACTCCTCCGTGGTCTTCCTCTGGGATCATGCCATAGCCCAAGGGCACACTTTCTTTTCCGAATCAGGACCACTTTTTAGCACTCCAGTACAGGGGCCTTCATGTGTAATTGTTTCTTTATTTTTGATATGTAGTGAAAGTTCTGCACTGCAATAAGGATGAATTTTTATCAGATTGTAGATATTTTCCTGGGGTTTTTTTGGTTTTGAATCACTGTGCATGCCATAACTGTAAAGTATTACATTCTATTATATTGTCTAACGTGTAAAATGTGCAGAGCATTCTTCTTGCCATTTCAATTCTTCTCTTGAGGGGTCTGCAGAGAAGAGTAGTGGTTTCAGTGGGGGTTTTGATGAGTGTTGGGTTGATGTTCTGGTTGACTTATTTCTGGGGGACTGTTGTGGCTGGGGGGATATGAGGAGAGTGTGTGTGGCTGGGTCTGTGCAAGTGTATGTCTGTTAAGAATGGTATGAATGTGAGTGTTCTACATAAGAGATTTGGCTTGAATGTAATGTGTATTATTAGCTACTGCTGGGCTTTATTCACTCCTGAGGGACTTGGTTGGGGGGGTCTCAGGTGGCAGCTCTATTATTTGCTTTCTTGTTTGGTTCTGAAAGAACACATGAAATTTCAGATCTATTAGTAAAAATTTGTAACTTACCGTTAAAATCATCCATTATACCTGAAGACTGGAAGGTGGCTAATGTAACCCCAATTTTAAAAAGGGCTCCATGGGTGATCCGGGAAACTACAGACCAGTTAGCCTGACTTCAGTGCCAGGAAAAATAATGGAAAGTGTTCTACATATCAAAATCATATCACTCATTTCACTCAACGCACAATTAAACTCTGGAATTTGTTGTCAGGGGATGTGGTTAGTGCAGTTAGGGCCTGATTTTAAGATGTAAGCGCAGGCGTACATTTGTGCGTGCAACCCATGCACCTTGTGCGTGCCGAGCCCTAGGGGAGTCCCGATGGCTTTCCCCGTTCCCTCTGATGCCGCTCCAAAATCGGAGCAGCCTCGGAGGGAACTTTCCTTCCACCCCCCCCCACCTCCCTAACCCGCTCCCCAGCCCTACCTAAACCCCCCTCCTAACTTTTATTTTACAAGTTGCGCCTGCCTCTGGGCAGGTATAGGTTGGCGCGACGGCACCAGGCCAGCACGCGATCCCCCGGCCTGGCAACCCTACAGAGGCCTCTGGCCACACCCACGCCCCGCCCCATTTTTCAAGCCCTGGGACATACACGTGTCCCAGGGCTTTGCGCGCGTCGCTGGGCCTATGCAAAATAGGCTCGGCGTGCATAACCCCCCTAGGTGCGTAAATCCAGCTGGATTTATGCATGTAGGGCTTTTAAAATCTGCCCCTTCGTGTAGCTGGGTTTAAAAAAGGATTGGATTAGTTCTTGGAGGAGAAGTCCATTACTTGCTATTAATTAAGTTGACTTAGAATATAGCCACTGCTTTTACTAGCATCAGTAGCATGGGATAAACTTAGTTTTTGGGTACTTGCCAGGTTCTTATGGCCTGGATTGGCCATAAGAAACAGGATGCTGGGCTTGATGGACACTTGGTCTGACCCAGTATGGCATGTTCTTATGGTATCCTCTAGACTGGTACCATGGTTAATTTAAATTTTTTCTCCTTAAATATTGATGATATTCATTCCCCTGTTAACAGGAAAACAATTCAGATTATTTTAAGAGGTATGAACTGATGTAGTTTTTCTACAAGAAACTCATTTGTATAAGAAAAAGATTTCTAAAGTAATTAAGGATTGGGTAGTCAATTACTATGTGGCATCTTTTTTCTCTAGACATTGTGGAGTTGCCATTTTTCTTCCAAAAACTTCCCCTTTCAAATGGATAAATGTATCGAACATCCTCAGGGAAGATATATTATATTGTTAGGCACCATTGTGGGTCAGAAATATGTACTATGTAATGTGCTATATATGCAACTAATGTCTATAATCATTCTTTTTTTTCTCTAGTATTCTGGCTAAATTGGCTCAACATTCAGGGTATCACTTCATTGTAGCAGGAGACTTTAATATCACAGCAGACAGCAGGATAGACTGAAAACTTACAAAGATACTTAAAAAGAACTCAGATCAGTTGGATGTGAACTTTCTTTCCTCCGAATTGCAGCTACTTGACAATTGGAGATTTTACATTTTTTTCACATCCTTCTATTCTCGTCTGGATGCATTTATCTTCTCTAACATTTTTGTCAAATGTTATGTCTGCCACTATGCTTGACAATGTCCTCTCTGATCACTCCATCATTTCTGTTGATGGTAAGTTGTGGAAAAAGGGGAAAACCTCAGTCATGGAGGATGAACCCCAATCTCTATTAAGCTTTGGCCTAGTCAGCTTATTATGCTGAAAACACAAACTTTGATGTGTAACATTTTTGGAGGCTGGGAAAGCTGTGTTGTGGGGCCAAATTATTGCATACATCATGGGACAGAGGTGAAAGAGTGATGCCTGTATTTTACAAATGACCCGTAATATTCAGTTGTTGAAACAGCAGCATTTGCACTCTCTGCAGAAAGTGGATAGACCAAAGTTACGTGCTGCAATTATACCAACTTCTTGAGCAGTGGGCAAATGTACAGTTCTATAGTATTCACTATAAATTTAATCTGCATAGATAAGGCAGTAAGGCTGCATGGCTTTTAGCCAGGCTTGCACATAATGAGAAAAAAAATCATGCTACATCTCTGCCCTTAAGATGACAACAGGAAATGTTACTACTAAATTATCTGAAATTTCTAACAGATTTGTTTGCTTTTTTTCAGGAGTTATATGCTTCCCAGCCGGGGTCAGAATTGTCTTTTTCATCTTTTTTTCATTGTCTGCATCTTCCTAGGCTTGCAAATGTTCATTTGACCCTTTTGAATAGGCCTTTATCTGAGCTAGAAATTACAACACATATCAAAAAATTACAATTATCCAAAGCCTCTGGGCTGGATGGTTTGTGAAATGAGTTCTATAAAATTTTGGGACCATCTCTAATCTCAACATTGCAAGCTACATTCACTGAAGTGGCTGAATATGATATGAATAGAGTGATGATTACCATCCTACATACAAAAAGGAAAGGACCCCCTTTTACCTGAATTGTTTTGGCCAACATCTTTGCTCAATTCTGATGTGAAGCTGTTTGCTACTATTCTGGCTGACAGATTGGGAGGAGTTATTCCTTATCTTATTGGGACAAACCAAGTGGGCGTCGTCCTTAACAGATTTTCATTAGTAAATGTAGTCAAAGTTTTGTTGTCTTTGGAGATAGGGATGGTAAATTTTAAATAGGTGCGCGGGCGCACATGTGCGCGCGTTCGTTGGCCCATGCCCGGTGATGAGGCCATTTTATAACATACACTTATATATGTGTGCATGCTATCAAATAGGCTGCTTCTACCGTGTAAGTGGGGGGGATTTTAAAAGACACGTGCGCTGACTGACACCATTACCACAGTTTTCCAAGTTCGTTTCCAGTTCACCCAGGTAAGGGATAGGATTTCCAAACCTCCCTTGGTTAAAAAGCCTCCCTTCTCCCCTCTTAGCCCTGACCCTTAAAACCCCGCCGATCTATTTATTTTTATTTTAATACTTACACATCCCTCATAGCTAAAGTTAAAGTACGTGGCAGGGGACGCTGGCGTGCACCTCTTCACGTAAGTGTTTATGTGCTAATTTGAAATCAAAATCCAGGAGTGCCCATGCCACACCCGAGCTCCATTCCTTTTTTGGAATTTTTCATTTCTACACACAGCAGGAGATACTCGTGTACTCGGACAGCTTTTAAAATCCGCTCGGCATGCACCAGCCCAACATATTCACATATCATCCAATTTTGGCACGCATCAGGTTTTTAAAATTCAACTTTAAGAATTCTGATGCCCTTTTTCTCAGTCTAGACGCTGAAAAAGCATTTAATAAGGTCACCTGGTATTATCTTTTTTTGGTTACTCTCCAAACTTGGTTTCTGTGACATCTTTTTATATAGTTTACGGGTGTTGCATGATTCTCCAAGTGCTCACATTTTAGTAAACGGTCATCCTTCAGATCCTTTTCCTCTTTGTAGGGGCCCTCGGCAGGGATGTCCTTTATCACCTTTGTTCTTTTTTTTGTTGTTGTTGAGCCTTTGGCTATAAAGCTGCGAGAGTCATTGGATATTCAGGTATTCTGTAAAAGGCCATGAATTTAAAATTTATGAATATTCCAAAATTGGCTATCCCTAGTGTGGTAGATACAATAACATAATTTGGATCATTTTCAGGATTAAGAATTTAAATCCATAGCATTCCCACTTGATAAAACTGCCATATCAATGCCCTGGTACTTTTTCTTTTGCGTGGGAAATCAAAAAGTTTACCTACTTAGAAATTCAGCTAGGCAGATCGTATTCAGCTATTTACAATTTCAATTATGAGGGGCCATTGCTAATGTGAAACAACTATTCATTTGGTGGCAAGATTTGCCTTTGTCTCTTTACAGCAGATGTGTACTGGTAAAAATAATAGTGCTGCAGAAAATATTGTATCCTCTGCAAATGATTCTCTGTTGAGTCAAAGTGAGGCTAATATTTTCAAATCTGCTGTTATACAATTTATATGGCAGGGGAACCTAGCAAGGATAAGTTACATTAAATTATTAAATGATAGACAGATGGGGGGCTATGATTGTCTGGCCTGCGTATAATGTGGCATGTCAGATGAGATTGCTTACTGACCTGCATTTGGGATATAACAAGTATGCTGCTATTCCTTTATTGCCCTAAGAGAATGCAGCAGATTCATTAATAAATCTCTTACATCTTAATCAAGTGAGTTCTCTTGGATCAACCAGCAAAATTGTTTTAAGTTGTTTTCATATGTATCACCTTTTGTGCATTTTCTAAATAATACCCAATTTTTCCCAGATCAGGAATTTGGCATTTTTCATCCATGGAGTTACAGGTGTTTAGTTAAAATTTGGGAATTTTTGTTAGAGATTTGGCTGATATACTTTCCTTTCAAGAGCTCCAAGAGAAATGGAATGTTCCTTCTAATCATTTTTGTGACTATTTGCAAGCGAGATATTTTATAACATCACTCTGTAAGCAGTTTTCTGTGAAGCCAATTGTGGGGAAATTGGATTTATGTATAAAGAATATACCTGTTAAATTTAATAAGATCTCCTGGTGGTATAAATTGATATAAAGCAATGTACAAGTTTCCTATTTAACTGTTCTGGCTGAAAAATGGTCTAGGGAATTAGGAATAGAGTTAACAAATGAAGATATATCTGACTATTTTTCCTCTATATATCAATTGACTTTGGATATTTACACCAAAGAGATGCAGTTTAAGATACTCTATAGGGCCTTTCTGGATAGAAATAGAGGATATCGGTTAGGTGTTGCGGGTAGCTGTGGACCCTTGGGCCGGTCTTTGCAGAGTGAGGTGGAACGATGCTCTGCTGAGAGGGAGGAGACCTGCGGGCGGAGGCACGTGTCACGGAGATCTGAAGTCTTCACCCTGGAAGACTGCGGACCCCCTGAGAGGAGCTCATGAGGTCCCAAGCCGCTGGGACTTAGATCGCTGAGACAAGAAGAGACTTCACCCTGGAAGACTGAGGACCCCCCGAGAGGAGCTCGTGAGGTCCCAGACTGCTGGGACTTACGAGATCAAACGTGGAAATGAAGAACAGTCCGAGGTCGAGGCGGGCGGCAATAAGAAGAAACCAGGAACAAGCCAAAGTAGGAACCAGGAAGTCCAGCCGAGGGTCGCAGGAGGAAGGAACAGGAGACTCGGGAACAGGAACAAGGTACCGGGAGCGAACACAAGACTGTAAGCCGGGAGCAGGATCAGGAGCCAGATGACTGCAGTGGAATCAAGAGTTCAAGGACCAAGAGCTGGAACAGAAACAAGACGCAACAGCAAGTAGTCACAAAGGGAACCTCGTTGCAAGGCACAGGAAAGCTGCAGATGCTGGCTTATATCTTAGCCGGCGTCTGACATCATCTGAGGGGGCGGGCCGCAGTTTGGCGGGAAAAGCCCTTTAAATTGGGCTTCCCCGTGCGCGCGTGCCTAGAGGGGGAGGAGTCAGCTCGGGAGGCTCGGTGGCGTCACCCTCGTGGAGACGCCGCCGGGAGATGGCCCGATCCGGGCCCGTAGGCCACGTGTCTTGCTGCCGAGCCTCAGAGGAGCCCTTACAGCCCCAACTCTTCCGCGGACGCCGCCAGATAGCGAGAGGTAAGGGCCCGGTCGCAAGACTTGCAACCGGGACCGCAACACTAGGTCTCTTTGAAACTTTGCCGTAAATGTCAAAAGGATTCAGGTATGTATCTGCATCTTTTTGCCTGGTATATGATATCGAGGCCTTTCTGGCAAGGGATTCAGAATAGATTAACAGGCATTATGGAATCACCATTAGACTTAACTCCTGAAATAATCATTTTAGGCCTGGATCTAGAGGATGTTACTTGCACTGTTGCAGAGCAGCACTTCTTATACTTAGCTACCTTGTTGGGTAAGAAAGCAATATTGATACACTGGGTGAGAGATATTCCCCCTAGTTTTTCATTGTGGAAACAGTTTATGATAACTTATTTTTACAAAGATTTTTTGCTTTTGAAAAGGGGAAAATCGACAATGGTAAAGAGATCTCTCCATTTGTGGACTAAATTTTGTAAAACTCTACCAGTAGAAACTCAATCTTTGATTATGACATTTCAAGCATTGAATTGTTGACTGGAATCGGAAGTAAGTATATTATGAATTTTGGTGTGTCTGTGCACTGACCAACCTGATAGTATGTGTGTGTGAAAGTAGGGTGTTAGGGGTAGGGATTGGCAGCTGTGTGGATACTATGGGTTTTTCTCATAAAAGACATATTTATTGTTGATTTGCTTTTGTCTGCTGACTGATTTATGCACTGTTAATATTTCTATTTTTCTTTGTGGATGTTTGATCTGCATACGCTGTTTCTTGACTAAAGATATCACACTTAGGCCTAGATTCATCATTTTGCTATAATTTTCACATGAATAGCACCCGCGATTAAAAAAGGGGTGTGGTTAGGGAATTTTTTTTGTTACCACAACACATGAGAGAGTGAGAAGAGACAGAGAGACTCTTTATAAGTCTCTCATATAATTCAACTACTTATATCACTTTAGGAGGGTCAACTAGTAACTCGAGGTGAGTTTTTGGTAGTGCTCTAGGGTTTTGGGGCCAGTTTTACATTCACAGTGAGATGTATAAACAGCACAAAGATGAGATTTCTACAATGTACTCTCGCCCTAGCTTGATGAACTCTTTACCTAGGTTCTATCAACCTAGGGCGAGAGTACATTGTGGAAATCTCATCTTTGTGTACCTTTCCTCATTCCAAATCCCATCAAGTGTTCACTATGCTGTTCATATGTCTCACTGTGAATGTAAAACTGGCCCCAAAACCCTAGACCACCAACAAAACCTCACCTCGAGTTACTAGTTGACCCTCCTACAGTGATATAAATAGTTGACTAATATATGTGCCATCCCAGAGATGATCTTTCTCTCTCTCTCTCTCTCTCTCTCTCTCTCAAAAATGGGATTTGCCAGGAAAAAAGGTGTAGTTATTTCTGTCATGTGTTAGGACCCTAATGCATTTTGATAAATGACCCTGTTAGGGTGAAAAACTTTTTTGCTGGAGTAGATCTTTGATATTAGTATTACATTTTGTTCTTACACATTGGATGCTTTTTTTTAATTATAATTTCGATCATTTCCTGCAATCTAACCAATAGGACCCTGAGTGGGTTGCAAAGCAATTTACATAACCAAAAATACATCACACAATATAAAAAACAATAAAAACTCATCCTCCCCCACCTAGAATCTACCAAACTCCCTCTTCTCCCTTTAATCTCCTTCATCCACCCATCATCAATCCACCAAACTCCCCATTCCCCATTATTACATTCTAATGCCCTACTCCCCAATACTCATCCCACGTCTTCTTAACTCGGATTCCATTGATACCACCACTACCCACATCACAGACCATTCATGTGAAAAGAAGATACTAGCTGGTGTCTTTTTTATTTATTTATTTTCTTCTCATATTTAAATAGCATTTTTTCTAGTAGTACAGCTGCATATTTAAAGGCCTCTGTTCATTTAAGTTTATTGTAATCCACCTTGAGACCATAAATAAATAAATAATTGTATGTTTCAATAAATCTCTAAATGAACAGAAGCTGACGCAACCTCTACATGGTACAAAATTAAACATGACTGTTTTCTGCAATTTTTAATACAAATTTGCTCTTCATTTGCTAGATGTTAACAGATTGAAAATAATTGTTTAAAAATGAACATGGCTTGTGCAAAAGTATAGACACCCTTCCTGTTGATTTATTACTCCTTTTTTTAAAAAGTTGTTAATAAAGCCCAAACTATTGATTGACTCATTAGGCCTTTAATTAATCAGGTGAAGACAATTTCATGATTGAACAAATACTCCAAACTTTCTAACTTTTCAGATTGAGATTGTTGCTCCATACTGCTTTCAACAACTATGGGATCTTCAAAGCAGCTGTCTGAGCATTTGAAAATTAAGGTAATTCACTATTACAAAGCAGGACAAGGCTGTAAAAATATTTTGAAATGCTTCCAGCTAGAAATTTCAACTGTCAGAAACATTGTTAAGAAATGGAACATAAGAACATAAGAAATTGCCATGCTGGGTCAGACCAAGGGTCCATCAAGCCCATAAGAACATAAGAACATAAGAAAATGCCATACTGGGTCAGACCAAGGGTCCATCAAGCCCAGCATCCTGTTTCCAACAGTGGCCAATCCAGGCCATAAGAACCTGGCAAGTACCCAAAAACTAATTCTATTCCATGTTACCATTGCTAATGGCAGTGGCTATTCTCTAACGGGCGGATTTTAAATGCCCTGCTCGCGTAAATCCGCCCGGATTTACGCGAGCAGGGCCCTCGAGCGGTGGCGTGCCTATTTTGCATAGGCCGCCGGCGCGCGCAGAGCCCCGGGACGCGCATAAGTCCCGGGTTTTTTTTAAGGGGGCGTGTTGGGGGCGGGGCCGAATGACGTGGCGTTTCGGGGGCGGGATGCGGCGTTTCGGGGGCGGGACCGGGGGCGTGGTGCCGGCCCGAGGGGGTGGTCGAGGCCTCCGGACCAGCCCCCGGACCAGCCCCCGGGTCGGATGATGGCGCGCCAGCAGTCCGCTGGCGCGCGTAGATTTACGTCTGCTTCTAGCAGGCGTAAATCGAGGAACAAAGGTAAGGGGGGGTTTAGATAGGGCCGGGGGGGTGGGTTAGGTAGGGGAAGGGAGGGGAAGGTGAGGGGAGGGCGAAAGAAAGTTCCCTCCCAGGCCGCTCCGATTTCGGAGCGGCCTGGGAGGGAACAGAGGCAGGCTGCGCGGCTCGGCGCGTATCTTATAAAATCCAGCGTACTTTTGTTTGTGCCTGCTGCTCGAACAAAAGTACGCGATCACGCTCTTTTTTAAAATCTACCCTGTGAACTTAATAGCAGGTAATGGACTTCTCCTCTAAGAACTTATCCAATCCTTTTTTAAACACAGCTATACTAACTGCACTAACCACATCCTCTGGCGACCAGAATTGTACACAGTATTCAAGGTGTGGTCTCACCATGGAGCGATACAGAGGCATTATGACATTATCAGTTTTATTCACCATTCCCTTTCTAATAATTCCCAACATTCTGTTTGCTTTTTTGACTGCCGCAGCACACTGAACCAAAGGAGGACATTTCAGGGGAGCAGTTTTCGGGCTCTCTTAGTCCTGGTGAAGGGTCTTCACTTCCTCCACAACCTGTGTCATCTTTACCAGAAGGATTTTTGCAGCTAGAATCTGGTGGCCTACCTAAAGGAAGAAACTGCTTAGATTCTGGAGAAAACCAGATAAGTAAACACCTAGAGATATCGGATACAGAATTTATTGTAGGAGATTCTTGTAGCCCACAACAGTGGCCTATAGAACCTCCTGACAACATTACTTTGAAAGATATCTGGAAATTGATGACCAGTCTTAATAATAATTTTTCACAAATGAATATGCCTTTATCTGGTGTAGTAAATTGTAATAAATTACAAATAGAAAAGCAAAGGAAGGAAATGCTTAACTTGAAATAAGATATGGGAAAAATGACATAAAAAATTAAGTTGTTGGATAATACTGGGTTAGCCCAAATTAAGGATAGTTTATCTCTCCATAGAGAATTAGAAAATGTGGAGAACATGATGAGAAGTAAAAATCTACGATTGATAAACTTCCCACAAACTAGACTTTTGTCACCAAGTGAAATGCTTAAAAAATATTTTAGGGAAATTTTGCAGTATGAAGAGAAAGAAATACCTGCTTTTTCCAAGATCTTCTACTTCTCAAAGGTGGTTAGAGAAGTTGAGGAGGAATTTCCAGATATTTCTAGTATTGGAGTATCAACGTTTCTAGAGGAATCTATAGACATCATAAATAAAAGGGCAACCGTATTTGTTTCTATGTTATTGGAAATAGATAAAGACAGAGTGTTTAGGGATTTCCTTAAACACAGAGATTTAAATTTCTGTGGTCAAAGGATCCTAATGTTTCCAGATGTGTCCAGAGCCACTCAGGCTAAAAGGAGACACTTCCTCTCTCTAAAGGCTAAAGTACTTGCCTTAGGGACAACTTTTTTTTTTTTATTAAATATCCGTCAGTTTGTCTTATTACATTTAGAGGGAAGAAATATAGTTTCCTAGACCCGTTACATTTAGAAACTTTTATGACGGATAAAGAGATCTTGGGAGGAAGTAATATAGAAGGCCAAGAGAATCCTTAATGTCTCTCAACACTGTTTAGATTAATATTAGGTTAAAACTTATTTTAATAAGTAATATGGGTAGCTCCCCCAATTATGGGTTAAGTAATAGAGATGTGTCTTGATTATTTAGTTATTATTGTTTAAAATTTGACATCTGTATAACTTTCTGATGTATTTGTTTAAGTTTTAAATGAAAACTCAATAAAGTAAATTAAAAAAAAAAAGAATATGGAGGTTTTTCTAACCTGTGAATGAATTGTTGAGCTTTGTTCAAGCAGGTGTAGTTCAACTTCATCTCTGAGGCCTTTTCCTTCATTATTTATTAGAATTTCATAAAAATAGTCATTATAGAGAGATTCTTGGGCAATATTTTGTTAAAATAATTGGAGTCTTTTTGTTTGCTATGTTTTACTTTGTAATGTATCATGTAGAGGTTGTGTCAGCTTCTGTTCACAGAGAAGTCCATATTCAAATGTTTGCTAGTTAGTGAAGGTAATTGAATAAACATATCTAGCAAACTTAGCCGGGATAATCAGTGGCACTGCTGTGCCACTGAAAATATCCAAATAAATTTTAGATAGCCACATAAATTCATCCAGTTAACTTTAGACCTGCTCAATAGCAGATCTATCTTATCCAGCTAACTTATAGGTTCATTTACCAAAATGCTATAAGGTGGTTTTGCATGCGTTAAGGGCTTATTGCATGCGAAAAGCGCCGTTAATGCATGCGAAAACACCTTTAACGCACGCGATAGCACCATAATGTATGGTGCAATGCAAATCTGAAAAGGAGGAGGAGTTAGGGGTGGGTTTACTGTTTTGCAAAGCCCTATCTCACAGCTTTAATGCCAATTTTAGCTCCACCTTTTTCAGTAGTGTTAAGCTGTGTGATGTGTTCTCAAATGCTGGTTTTAGTAGTTATGAAGCTCCTGGAGCACCAGCCTGAGAGAGAGAGAGAGAGAGACAGAGAGAACCTAGCCATAATTAGGGATGTGAATCGGGCTTCGGACGATTGAAAATATCGGACGATATTTTCAAAATCGTCAGAAATCGGGGGCGCCCCCAAAACGATAGGAAAACCCTACGATATTGATTGTGGGGGTTCTCTTATCAGTTTGGGGGAGGGTGAGAAAAACGGCACACAAAAATAACCCCTAAACCCACCCCGACCCTTTAAAACTAATCCCTTAGCTTCCCCCACCCTCCCAACCCCCCCCCCCCCGAAAACTTTTTACAGGTACCTGGTGGTCCAGTGGGGGTCCCTGGAGCCATCTCCCGCTCCCGGGCCGTCGGCTGCCACTAATCAAAATGGCGCCGATGGCCCTTTGCCCTTACCATGTGACAGGGTATCCGTGCCATTGGCCGGACCCTGTCACATGATAGGAGCAATGGATGGCCGGCGCCATCTTGTGCTGCTACCATGTGACAGGGGCTGACCAATGGCACCGGTAGCCCCTGTGACATAGTAAGGGCAAAGGCTATCGGCGCCATTTTGATTAGTGGCAGCCGACGGCCCGGGAGCGGGAGATCGCTCCAGGGACCCCGCTGGACTTTTGGCAAGTCTTGTGGGGGTCAGGAGGGTCCCCCAAGACTTGCCAAAAGCCCCTGGTGGTCCAGTGGGGGTCCGGGAGCGATCTCCTGCAATCAGGCCATCAGCTGCCAGTAATCAAAATGGCACCGATAGCCTTTGCCCTTACTATGTCACAGGGGCTACCGGTGCCATTGGTCAGCCCCTGTCACATGGTAGGAGCACAAGATGGCGCGGGCCATCCAGTGCTCTTACCATGTGACAGGGTCCGGCCGATGGCACAGATACCCTGTCACATGGTAAGGGCAAAGGGCCATCGGCGCCATTTTGATTAGTGGCAGCCAACTGCCCAGGAGAGGGAGATCACTCCAAGGACCCCCACTGGACCACCAGGTACCTGTAAAAAGTTTTTTGGGGGGTCGGGAGGGTGGGGGAAGCTAAGGTATTAGTTTTAAAGGGTCGGGGTGGGTTTTTTGTTTATCGGCTCGGGCGCAGCCGATAAACAAAACCGCGATCGGGCCCGATGAAAAAAAAACCACATGTGAATCGGAACCGGAATCCGAACTGATTCCGGTTCCGATTCACATCTCTAGCCATAATGCCCTCACCCTAGATAAGTATTTATATCTCTATGGGAGGCCCACCTAGTAACGCAAGGTGAGGTTTAGGTATTAGTGTAGGGGGTTAGGGGCCACTTTGACATTCAAAGTGAGACGTACGAACAGAATAGTGCTCTCTTGTGAAGATTTGATGATCTTCAGAGTGAGGAAATTCACTCAAAGATGAGATTTGTGCAGTGCTCTCAACCTAGAATGATGGACTCTCTACCTGGGTAACATCAATCTAGCTATCGCATGTGGTAGTGCATTTTGATAAATCCAGGCCTTAGCCAGATAACGGCCAAATTTTAAATTGGTCATGTTCGCAAATATTATCATGTATGTGGCTGGGTCCTGCACGCATTTTCAAAAGGGCCCTGCCATGCGCGTAAGTGATGATATGTGCATAATTGCCGGGCCCTGAAAAGGGCCGGGGTGTGTGGTCAGGGAGGGGCAGGGAGGGGTGTGGTCTGGGCGGGGAGGGGTGGAGCCAGCCTCGCACACATATGCGTTCAATTTTAAGTGGGCATGCGCCTGTGTGTACAAATCCTGTTTCTAACACGTAAGTGGGGGAATTTTAAAAGGGACGCATACCAAAGCCATTGCCACTAAAATCAGTTTGTTCCCTTTTAAAAGGGACATGATGCCAGCACCTTGGCCTAGGTCTAGGCCTGAAGCCAGGCCTTGCCTAGGGCATAGACTGAGGCCCAAAGCAGGCTTGACCCAGGGTCATGCCCAGGCCTGGAGCCCAGGTTTTGGAGCAACTCTTCTGAATCTTTTTTTCTTTGGCTCTTCTATCACCAACTGATGCCATCCACCGGGTTGCCCCGGAGTTAACTCTGATGCATTCACCCCAATGAATGGTGCCATTTTGTGGTACAGTATTGTACAGCCATGCTGAGCATCAAAATCGTGCTGATGGCTGGGGTGAATGAGCCAGAGTTAACTCTGGCACGACCCCAGCAGATGGCATCAACGATAGAAGAGCCAAAGAAAGAAGATGCAGAAGCAGGTCTCCAAGGCCTGGCTCTAGGCCTAAGTCTGACCCTGGGCCGAGGTCCAGGTGTTGAGTCCCGGCCTCTGGGCCTTGCTATGGCAATAGGCCTGGTCCCTGACCTAGACCGAAGTTCCAGCATCAAAACCTGGCCTCCAGGCTGGGCTTCGGTGTTAGGCCTGTGTCTGGGTCAAGGCCCCAGCATCAGGACCAGGCCACCAGACTAGGCTGTGGTATTAGGCCTGGATCCAGGCCCCAGGCTAGGACCAAGCCCATGCATTGAGATCCGGCCTTCAGGGTGGGCCCCAGCATCAGACCTGGATCTGGGCCAAGGCCCCAGTATCAGGACTTAGCCTCCGGGATGGGCTGCAGCAATGGGCCTAGGCCAAAGCCCTGGCCTTGTGTAGGCTGCAGCTGGAGTCACAGCTACCTACCGCAGCCTCAGCCTATGTAAGGCTGAGGCTGCAGTGAGACTAGAAGGCCCCATTTTCATTTTCTCTTCATTTTTTTTTTTTTTTATATTTGATTCATTTTTTTCACACGACTGAAACAAATTGAACATTCCATAAAACAAAATTTGTGTGGCAAAAAACCCTCTCAAAAATGAACTGAAAAACGAAACAATTTTTTTAACCCTATACATCCCTAATATGTTGGTGACCTGAGGTAAGGACACTCCAGTATTACCTTCTGTTTTGGGGCTATTTTTGTTTGCTGAACAACAGGAAAGAAGATTTTGCTGCCCATCTTCTGTCCCTACCGAGGAACATTGAGGGCTGCATGATCCTGAGAGAATCCCTCCCATCTGGGATTGTATTGAGAAAGAAAGAGAGAGAGAGAGAGAACATCATCTAACTGTAAGAACCACTTGTCAGCTCGGAAGACAACCAGTTGGAGTCTTTGCCCCGGGGAGAGAGAAATTTGGTCTCTCTGTGCAGAGACTGTATTATCTGATTTTTTTTGTCTCCCCACACAAGGGATTCCCTGTCCACTTGGGAACCTCATTTGTCCAAGCCCTGGAGGATGAGAGTCTCTCCTGCCCCAGTTAGATGAGACCCCTTCACAGATAGAGAGAGAAAACTGTAATCAAAGAGTGTATCTGTGGTACTGATGACTGAGTTTATTGTGCCATTATTCCACCTGATTACTTATCAGTAAAGACTTTATTTTTGGATACACAATCTGTGGCTCCAATGGATTTTTTGGGCACTTACAACACACACAGTGAGAGAAACAGACATCTCTCCCAGGTGATGGAAGTTATAAGAAGTCACTCCTGTCACTCCAGACCTTGAGAGAGAAATATTTCCCCCCACCATGGGGGTAAGAGAGTCAGTGAGAGAAAGCTAGCCAGGAGTGGTTCCAGCCCCAAAGAGATAACAAATTATTTTATGACCGCATCGGAGGTTAGCAGCCACCGAAAGATGGGGGTTATACAAATAATGAAAATTAGCCTAGAATTTACAGTAAATATCCTGAATCCCAGATGTGTGATTTATAACTTCAACAAGAGTCTTTCTGTGTGCATGGGCTCCAGCAGATAGAATTTTATTATTTGGTGGGAACTCTTCTGAGACAGCAAAAAAACATACATCTGTACAGGGTCTGTTACAATAATGTGGAGAATGATTTCTTAATCCATTAGCTTGGTATTAAGCCCGCAGTTTCAAACAGGCCAGAAGTACTAAGTCACTTCTCCCACTTTGTGTCTGTGAGGAATGTGCTTTCTGTACTGGGCCCATCATTTTGCAGGTGAAGCACAAAATAGCACGTCTAATGAGAGCAGAGCGAGGTGAAGCAATATCACCAGCCACACACCTGACTGTTCTTTCATCTCCATCTGTGACAACAGTCTAATTCCATCTCGAGAGAACTATCAAAGGACCGAGGCAGAGAATGCTGTCCCTGTGATATCGAATGACACTAAAGAATTCATGAAAAAGGAAAAAACTACACGAAGGCAGGATTGAAAGAGGATGGAATAAATTAAATACAAATGGATGCATCACAACAGAGAAAGTGCAAAAGACAAAAAACATTCATTGGTATCCCTAATGTTTCCTCAGAGAAAAGGTACTTTAACAAACCATTTGCAGAGGGGAAAATGTTACTAAAAAGAGCAATTGTTAAATTGATGTTTAGAAGTATGTTAAGTATAACAGTAAAGGTTCGATACAGACAAATTCAAGATCTGTGAAATAAAAATCTAACAACAATTATCAAAGGCAACTTTATAAATTTCCACCCAATTCCTAGCAATAATAGATATGCTACAATCCATATTAAAACAATTCCCTTTAAAATGAAGTGAGTCAAATTAATATGATTTGGAAACCATCCAGAAAGCACAAAATAGTAGGGATGTGAATCGTGTCCTCGATCGTCTTAACGATCAATTTCGGCTGGGAGGGGGAGGGAATCGTATTGTTGCCGTTTGGGGGGGTAAAATATCGTGAAAAATCGTGAAAAATCGTGAAAAATCGTGAAAAATCTAAAAATCGCAAAACCGGCACATTAAAACCCCCCCAAAACCCCCCCCCCGACCCTTTAAATTAAATCCCCCACCCTCCCGAACCCCCCCCAAATGAGTTAAATAACCTGCGGGTCCAGCGGCAGTCCGGAACGGCAGCGGTCCGGAACGGGCTCCTGCTCCTGAATCTTGTTGTCTTCAGCCGGCGCCATTTTCCAAAATGGCACCGAAAAATGGCGGCGGCCATAGACGAACACGATTGGACGGCAGGAGGTCCTTCCGGACCCCTGCTGGACTTTTGGCAAGTCTCGTGGGGGTCAGGAGGCCCCCCACAAGCTGGCCAAAAGTTCCTGGAGGTCCAGCGGGGGTCAGGGAGCGATTTCCCGCCGCGAATCGTTTTCGTACGGAAAATGGCGCCGGCAGGAGATCGACTGCAGGAGGTCGTTCAGCGAGGGTTCCGGCGCCTCGCTGAACAACCTCCTGCAGTCGATCTCCTGCCGGCGCCATTTTCCGTACGGAAACGATTCGCGGCGGGAAATCGCTCCCTGACCCCCGCTGGACCTCCAGGAACTTTTGGCCAGCTTGTGGGGGGCCTCCTGACCCCCACGAGACTTGCCAAAAGTCCAGCGGGGGCCCGGAAGGACCTCCTGCCGTCCAATCGTGTTCGTCTATGGCCGCCGCCATTTTTCGGCGCCATTTTGGAAAATGGCGCCGGCTGAAGACAACAAGATTCAGGAGCAGGAGCCCGTTCCGGACCGCTGCCGTTCCGGACCGCCGCTGGACCCGCAGGTTATTTAACTCATTTGGGGGGGGTTCGGGAGGGTGGGGGATTTAATTTAAAGGATCGGGGGTGGGTTTTAGGGGGTTTTAGTGTGCCGGCTCATGATTCTAACGATTTATAACGATAAATTGTTAGAATCTCTATTGTATTGTGTTCCATAACGGTTTAAGACGATATTAAAATTATCGGACGATAATTTTAATCGTCCTAAAACGATTCACATCCCTACAAAATAGTGGAAATGCTAGTGTGTATTCTGTATAATCATGAAGTGTATGACTGTACAGTATAAGGTGAAGCTTTAAAACTGGCGCGCGGGGGTATCCATGTGCATGCGGTTCCCGGCACGAGCACATGGACACGCTGCTTTTATAATATTTGCGCGCAAGGGGGGGGTGGAAATTTTGTAATAAAGGAGCAGACTAGGAGGGAACTTCCTTAACCCTCTAACCACCCTGTCTCCCTTTTCCCCTCTCCGTCCTGACCCCTAAAACCCTGCTATCTATTTTTTTTTGTATTGTTTCACAATTTACCTGCTCTCCTGAGCAGTAGTAAGTTGTGTGGACCAGCCGGCTGCCGGCGCACGCTTGAGTGGGACAGCATCTCATGGCGCTGTCCCTGCTGACCCCCAACCCTCCCCCAGCCCGGCCCTTTTTCTTGGCTGGCTATTCTGCATGTACTGGGAGATACACACGTGGCTGCCCGTGGCGCGTGCAGACCGGCCACGCGCGTATCTCCTGGTTTTTGCGCATGACGGCATAAGTGTGCATGTTATAACTGTAGTCCTAAAATTTAAAAAAATGAATGCAACCAGAAGAATGTTGTAAGTGGGTCATTCCTCTGCACTCAGGCAGGCCAATCCACACGAGTGGGTTATGCACCCCTACAAGCAGGTGAAGATGGAATAAAGCTGACGTCAGAGACATATAGCCCAGCCTACACTGACAGCCCTCCAGTGTTCTCCATTGCTAGCAGATGGTGGACACGCATCTCCCTACTGGGGATTGCATCTAGTATAAAAAAAAAAAAAAGAAGAAGAGGAAATAAATAGGAGAAGACAGAAGATTTCAACACACCACTTCAGCTCCTGAGGCGACGCTTGGTGATTCTCTTCCTCAGTTGAACGTTTTTAAGTCTGGAAGCCTGGCCAGGCATAGACTTAAAAAAAAAAAAAAGTGGTTGGATAGCGAGGGAGTGCTTATGTCCTTTCCCCTCCTAGCTGGTGACCCGTCCGTACTCTCAGCCAGGAAGCGCTGAGTTCAGGTAAAGGAAAAACAAAGTGTTGAGAAGAGTAGGAAAGTTTAGTCCCCCTCTTTTTCCTTAATAGGTATTCTTCCTTGGTGCTTGTTGCTTGTTACCCCCTTTCCCTTTCACTTCTCTGGGGAGTTGGTGTAGAGCGGAGGCAGCTCGGGCTCAGTGGGTTGAGCAGCCTTTGGCTAGGCCCTGCTCCTCAGGCTCAGTTTGGTTAGGCGCGTGGTAGGCTGCAGTGGCGAATAATTCCTGCGTGCCAGCATGTGCACACATTCTCACCATGTGGCAGTGCATGGGTGTATGCACACAAGTGCACAGGGACTTGTGCATTTAAGACAGCGGCCTTTGTGCACATATTGGCAAATGGGGGTACCTGTGCGTGTATGACCGTGACCTAGTTTAGGTGCATTGTTGCGTGCGGGGTACTCGTTTGTGCACGACTGCGTGCCTAATTTTGAGCGCATATTTTGCACGTGTGTTCCTGTGCACTGTTGGGCAAACAGGAGGCCACCTAGAGCACAGAGCAAAGCTCAGGTACCGGGAACTCAAAAAAAAAAAGGGGGGGGGAATCTATCCACCTTGCTGTCAGTGCGGCTTGCCATATATAGCAATATAATCATAATGTTCTCTCAGCACTGTTTGGAGGCTCAAGGCTATTTGTGTACTTGGATTTTGCCAATGTTGGGCTATCCCCCTTAAACTCTACTAGCTCCAGAGGGAAGTGTGGTGGAAAGTGAAAGAGCAGTTGTGTCTCCTCACTCCTTGTTCCTGATGACAGTGACTTCTCTGGGAGAAGGGTCAGAAAGTGTTAGGTTTGGGCCTATGGGCACCAGTATGGATCCATCCTTCTTTTTTCCAGGATGGAATTTTTTTTTCAGGGCCTGCAGAATTTTTCTGTAGAGGTGCCAGAAAAAAACGACATAACCTGCTATGAAGGGTTTGCATACTTAAGGTTTCCACTTGCCAGCCTCTGCGGGATGTGGATATGGATCATGCCATGTTGGATACTTCTGACATAAAACTGCAATCACCAAACCGAAATCTCTGTTCAGCTAACAAAGGTCTATTAAAAATTCCACCTACACGCCACAAACAACTTACCTCAACTCGGAAGAGAGCCATTTCCCTAGGAAGCCCCGAACTCTGGAACACCCTCCCAACCGAACTGAGAACACAGCTAAACTTAAAAACCTTCAAAAAAGAACTAAAAACTTGGATGTTCACTAAAGCATACCAAAACACCCAATGACTCTATATTACATATAAACATGCAGAACCAATCCAATGCATGTAATTAACCTGTACAGTTTAACAAATGAACTATGCTTATAATGACTACGATAACAATGTTAACAAGCACGTGAATTTCTGTACACTCTATTAAACCGATATTTTGTAAACCATTGTGATGGTGAAACCGAACGATGGGATATAAAACTCGATAAATAAATAAATTGGATTCTCCCCTTTGAAGAGTGAGATAGCCCCGTGGATTCAGAACTGTATTATTATAACTGCACCCCTGTTTCTTGTGAACCAGCATGATGGGACTACTGTCTTGAATGTTGGTATATAAAAAACTTAAATAAAAATAAATAAATAAATATCAGACTCTATTCTGCTAGAGTTGCCAAGTCTGAAGATGCTCGATGTGAACGGGGGTGATGCTGTGGGACTTGCAAAGAAGGATCCCATATTGGTCACCTTAATTAAAGCATCATGTTTCTTTTCCCTCCTGCATCTAATTCAAGGATGATTGACCCTTGCATGGAGTGCCCTGGAATCAAGCTTAAAGGGGAGCACACATTGGTAGGTTTGTACCCTTTGGATCTGAAGGCAAGGTTCAGTTGCAATTTCCAAGGGTGGATACCTTGGTATGCGCTATTTTCTGGTGAAGGAAGCGGAAGGAGGGAGAGCTCTAGAAGGTGCCCGTGAAAGGAGATTAAGGCTATCCTTTGAGGCCATGGCACTGCATTACAGTTTGCATCTTACTGCTGCTGGTAGCTCAGACTAGTTTGCATCTCTCTCAGGAGACCCGAGGAGCGGGATCCAATGATAAATCCTTGGTGGACCCGGGGGTCACATTCTTTGCTAATGTGGGCTGTGACTTGCGGATGGCCACTGAAGGGATGGTTTCATTGATAGTTGCTAGTTGCCTGTTGTGGCTGCGAAATTGGTTGGCAGACATTGTTTCCAAGTCCAGTCTCACAAGGTTACCCTTTAAGGGTTCTCCTTTATTTGGCAGTGAATTGGAGAAAATGGCAAATAGCTAAGAGGAATCTAAGGTTCCTCGTTGGCCAGGCAGCATCATGTCCTTTTGGAGCAAAGAACCTCTCCTGGAATCCCTGGCAGTTTCATCCTTCCTCAGGAGCATTTACTCGAATATCTCATCCCTTTGGAAGACTTCAGGCCTTTTGGCCTCACAAGCCTCATAAGGAGGTGGGCTCTGAGAATGGAGCACCTGGATCTTCATGATGAGGGTGTGAGTGCTCACCTTCTGGTTCAGGGGATAGGCAGGATGCCTATTTCACTTTTATCAGCAGTGGGTTCCAATTAAAATGGACCAGAGAGTCCTGGAAGTGGTGAGAGGCGATTATGCTTTGGAGTTTCTCCAAATTCCTTCGGACACCCTTATGGTCTCTCCATGCAACTCTCTACAGAAGAGAGTGGCAGTGGAGATAACTTTAAAGAGTCTGTTGGTTTCATGGCTGTAATTCCTGTTCCCAGATTGCATGAGATAAGGTGCAATATCCCAGTGTTTTTGGCATTCTTAGGACAGAGAAAGGGTCTTCTCGGCCCATTCTGGAATTCAGTGCAGTTAATTGTCATTTATCGGGGCCTCATTTCCATATGGAAACTCTACCTTCCATAATAATGGAAGTGCAAACGATGGAATTTCTCATGTCTCTTGTTCAGACAGAGACATAGCTACGGATTCCCATTCCCCAGGAATATCAATGTTCCTGTGGTTTACTGTTCTGGGACGTTATTATCAGTTTCAGGCACTGCCTTTTGGGCTGGCTACTGCACCTAGGGCCTTCTTCAAGGTAATCTGTGCAAGGAGTACATTCTAGTACATCTGTATAAGATGGCTAGTTGATTTGAGCCCGGCATGCAGGGGAGAGTAGGTGTTCTTCTTTCTTCCATAACTAGGCTGGGTAGTGAACTAGGCCAAGAACAGTTTACGATCACCTCAGATTTTATTTTTATTTATTTATTTGCTTTTATATACCGACATTCCATCGAAATATCATATCGGTTTACATATAACTGAACAAATAAGGCAAGATCTGCTTATTTTACATTGTAACATGGTAACTTGTATAATAGATAAAGAGATACATTTATATTATAGCCTTACAACATTGTAACTTGAGAAGATAAGTTATAGATAATGATCTACATAGAGTGTGAGAGTGGTTAACTGGGGTGGAGACTTTGAGGGAAAGCATTTAATATGTGGCTATGGAGGGCGGGGGGAGGGGGGATGAAGGTGTGATATATACGAATTGAAATTAAATACCCCCCAGTATTTAATTGAATTAAATACTGGGGGGGGCTTCAGGGTGAGTTGCACTGGGAAGGTGACAGTAGTTAGGGGGGGGGGTATTTTAGAGGCAGGGTTGAGCCCGGGAGGGGGGCTATGCAAGAGTGTCTCGATGTGCGGAGCAGGGCAGAGTTTTTTCCTGCCAGTAAGTCTCATTTGGAACTTAGTTGCTCATGCCCAGGAAAGACCTATTTGCCCAACAATGTGGACTTATCTACATGTCCGAGTTGATGGCAGCCAATGCAAATGTTGTCCCCTGGGTGGGGGCGCACATGTGGCCCCTTCAAGACATGTTGCTCTGCTGGTGAGATCCATAGGCACAGGGCATAGCTGTTGGGGGGGGTGAGAGTCCAGTTGCAATGGTGGTTATGAGCGGATCTTCTCAGGAAGGGGATTTCCTGGGAGACACCAGTCTGGTTAGTACACAAGACAGATGCAAGCCTTTGGGGCCAAAGAGTGACAGTGGGTCACTGATCAGTTGGAAGTACGTACTGATAGCCTGTGTGCTTGAGGTTCACCGGCTGGCTGTGGCCTGCATCAATCATTAAAGCAAAACTAAGAGCCACCAGATGTCGGTGGAGGTGGCTGTGCTCATCTACATCTACAGGCCATATCTGCCTTTCACATTGTCAGGAAGGACAATGTAAAGGTTGTCTTCCTTAGCAGGTGGAACTTGGACCAGTGAGACGGGGAGTTGGCAGACAGAGCCTTTCAACTCATAGTGATCTGCTGCGGTCACCTGTATCTGTATTCAGCATTGCAGAAGTGCCACAGTTCTTCAGTTGCAGAAGGGATCTGAGAGCACTAAGTATCGATGCTCTTGTCCAGGTCTAGCCGCAGATCAGGATATGGTATGCCTTCCCGCTATGGCCGTTTATAGACTGAATAATTTAGAAGGTTGCAGGGCAGACCAAAACTGTACTTCTTTTGGCTTCGAATTAGCCGTAGGCCATGTTATGCCGTTCTTCAGAGTCTACTGTTCTAACAACTGAAAATATGATGTATTCAATTACAATACAACAACACAACATCATATGTGGAAACTAGATTCTGAATTACTCTTAGACTTCCATTCTATTGCATCAGGGGTCCATGTTGCATGAGGTTCGGGTTGGTTTTGTCTTATGGTTTGGCCCTTGAGAGGGCTCGGTTGCTGAAGCATGGTTATTCTTCTGCAGTGAATTCCACTGTGCTCCAGGCCAGAAAAGTTTCTGCATCTCTAGCTTATGTTAGAGTTTGGAGTCTATTCGAGGGCTAATATGAGGAGTGAAGTTTTCATCCTCTCACAGTTAACATTCCACTGATGTTGGAATTTTTACAGGAAAGCTTGCTTAGAGGGTGCAAGTACAAGCTCTCGCTTGTTGTGGAGAATGAGTCAATGGGGGAACATTGCCTCCTGTCCAGATGTGTCCAGGTTGGTGATAAGACATAGGCATTTATGTCCTTCCTTGCAGCTACCGGTGCCTCTTATGGCCCTTAGCCTGGTCTTGAATTTCTTGTCTATCTATTTAGCACGACCAGTTTCAGAGCTGCAGGCTCCTTCTTGCCGTGTGCTGTTTCTGCAAATTGTTCTGGGGGTGGTATGATGGCATCTTTTCTTTTTCTGAAAGTGGTTTCAGTGTGCCATTTGAATTAGTTTAGGTCCCTGCCTACTTGGGACAGGGATAGAGAAGGGCATGAATATCGTGTGTTGCATGCCTCAGATGTCAAGCGACATCGGATGTGGTACTGGAAGACTGCTAATTCTTTCAGACAGTCTGAGTGACTATGCTCAATGGTGGAGATAAACAAGGTTAACTGGCAATGTGGGTGACTGTAGCCCATTGGATAAGAGAAGTCATCTTGGCTGGCTATGTGGATGTTGAGGTTCCTGTGCCTAAACCAGTGGTTCCCAACCCTGTTCTGGGGACCCCCCGGTTAGTCTGGTTTTCGGGATATCCACAATGAATATGCATGAGAGAACATTTGCATGTTATGGAGGCAGTGCATGCACATTTTCTCTCATGCATATTCATTGTAGATATCCTGAAAACCTGACTGGCTGGGGGCTCCCCAGAACAGGGTTGGGAACCACTGGCCTAAACAGAGTAGGACACTTTCCACTGGGGCTCTGGCGGTATCGTGGGCAGAACTTTGGTTATTGTCTCCTTTTTAGGATTGCGAGCAAAGACATGGTCCTCCTTACACACTTTCTTCAAGCATTGCCGCTTGGATGTTCAGGCTCAGAAGAATGCCATCTTTGCACATGCAGTGTTGATTGGACCATGAACAGTCTCCAGCCCTGTTCAGGAGTAGCTTTGATACATCATACTCATGTGGATTAGCCTGCCTGAGTGCAGAGGAAGGAGAAATTGCTACTTACCTGATAATTTCCTTTGCTCTAAGGAAGGCAGGCCAATCCACAGCCCGCACTTGGCTGCCAACTTGCCTTTTAGTTTGTCCTTATATGTGAACGATGTGGAGTGTTGTTCCTGTTTATTCGTTAAAGGACTGGTAAGTGTTATTACCAGCCTAAGTTTAGTAAATGTTAATTATTTTACGTGTGCTCAATGTTCTAAATTGGTTGGAAGCATGTGTGGGTGATTGTAAATAGTCACATTCAAGTCTAATCAGTTTGACTTTTCCAGACAATACTGGTGGGCTGATGTCGGGGTAGGGCTATATGTCAGTGACATCAGCTTTTCTCCATCTCTATCTGCTGGTAGAGCTGCATAACCCACTCGTGTGGATTGGCCTGCTTTTCTTAGAGGAAAGGAAATTATCAGGTAAGTATAAATTTCTCCTTTTTTATTTGATCTTTTTGTTGCTTCTATTTTGTCTATGAAACCCTTTCCCAAGCTCCTCCTTTGGATGAGAGTCCACATTCAGTACCGAGACCAAGCTCTCTCTGCTCCCCATGTAGATTCTCTACTGAGCAGAGGATTTACCTTCAAGACCCAATGCACTGACTGCGTCGCTATCTCCCGTGTGGCCAAAAAATAGTCAAGCCTCCTTGATAGTGTTCCAACATTAATCTTTACTGAATCATTTCTTCCACAGAAATAATTTGGCACTATGTACATTTCCTTTTGGTGTAGCATTCATAATACAAAACTGAACTTCCAAAAATGAAATTTGTGTTTCCTTGAATCTCTAACTGGGGTCCCTGTGATCCCTCCTGGACTTTAGAGCTACCCCTGGGGAAACTGACAACGTTCTTCTCTTCTAGTAAGAATGCCTAGAATCTACTGCTTGATATTGAACTTTAACCCCACTTCTCTTCTCCTTAAGGTGCCATATGGGAAGCTTTTCTGCTTTCTCCACTGCGTGAACACTAGATGGGTAGCTCAATGATTTTTTTCTTTTCCCAATGTGGCATCCAGTTGGTACTCACTCCTCCAAAACATTTCTGCTGTGATTGGTATTGAGTCCCTCAGCCTGAGTGACACAGAGGTGAACTGCAAGGTTCCCCAAAACACAAGGCAACCTGCAGCCACTAAAAATACAAAACGTCTTCCTTACAAAAATGCTTCCAGGCCCTATCTCACGAGAGACAAGAACTGTAGAGGGCCAAAGTTTTCATCTAAGTCTTGGGCAACCTTTTTCCTCTCTCATAGAAAGGAATAGTGGAACAAAATTCCTTCCCAAAACAAAAATAGAAAAAGATCCAGTTCACGAATCCTTTGTTGTGGGCTAACAACTATTCTCTGGAAAAATAACAGAGATCAAACACCAAGGTATTCAGCCTAAGATCAAAATTCCAGGGAAGAAGAAGATTAAAAAGCTCTTACTCTCTTAAACTTCAACTCAAAAACTATTAGGTTCACACACTGATATGAAAGCAGGATTGGACCATAACTTCCAGTGAGAGTGTTGTGCACAAATGGTATATTCCTTTGGCTTATACTGCACACTATGGGGCGGATTTTAAAACCCCTGCTCGCGTAAATCCAGCCGGATTTACACGAGCAGGGCCCTCCCGCGCCGGTGCGCCTATTTTGCATAGGCCGCCGGCGCACGCAGAGCCCCGGGACTCGCGAAAGTCCCGGGGTTTCTGAAAAGGGGCGTGTCAGGGGCGTCGCCGAGTGACGCCGCATTTGGGGGCATGGCGCGGCGTTTGGGGGCGGGCCCGGGGGCGTGGCGCCGGCCCGGGGCATTCCGGGGGCGTGGCCGCGCCCTCCGGAACAGCCCCCGGGTCCCGCTGGCGCAGGCATTAAATCCATGGATAACGGTAGGGGGTGGGTTAGGTAGGGGAAGGGAGGGGAAGGTGAGGGGAGGGCGAAAGTAAGTTCCCTCCGAGGCCGCTCCGATTTCAGAGCGGCCTCGGAGGGAACGGAGGCAGGCTGCGCGGCTCAGCGCGCGCAGGCTGCCCAAAATCGGCAGCCTTGCGCACGCCGATCCTGGATTTTATAAGATACGCGTGGCTACGCGCGTATCTTATAAAATCCAGCGTACTTTTGTTTGCGCCTGGTGCGCAAACAAAAGTACGCGAACGAGCAATTTTTTAAAATCTACCCGTATGCCTCTCCTGAAGGGACTCATGACTTAATAAGGTTCCCAATGGGACCTTACATCTGTGATGGGCAAAAGTAAAATATACTGTTAATGTATTTTTACATCATGATGATCTTTGGAAAGAAAATCTGACAAATAATAAAATCAGTTTTTCCATCCTACTATGGGGAGGGCTAACGTTTGGGGTGTGTGACCTGTGCGGTTGCACAGGATACCATCCTCTAATGCGTGCCAGCGCCCCCTCCCAATGCAGCTGCAAAATAGTGGTCTCTCTCCTACCTGATATTGCAGTTGCTGCATCCCCAGGACTGAAGAATGGTTTCTGGCCTGCAGGACCCAAGAATGGGTGATAGGGATGTGCATTTGTTTGAAACAAATGTGTAAAATATAACAAATAAGGGCATTTTAATTTCATTCGTGATCCCCTGGAATGAATGGAAGCACTCGTGAAATAATTTTTAGTTTATATTTGTTGATGTTTCCCATTCAAATGCTTGGCACAAGTAAAACATTACACCATACTCTATAATCCTCCTCACCTCACAATTTAAAAATATATTGTGTGACCTTCATAATAGATATCATCGAATAATGTTTTCACATAATTTGCTCTCCACCTTATGCTTAATCATAGGTCTTAATCATAAGCCATTAATATATATATTTTTCATTTTTGTTGCAAGTAAAATAACACAATTTAATTTATCTCTGAATATATCCAATGAACAAGCATTTTCATTTTACTCTGCTGCCTTTGCCATTTGCCAATTAACTCTTGGAACACCTGTCCTAGCCTGACATGGGACTGTGTCTGGGACTTATTAGTCCTTCTTCAGAAAGGAGGCAGCTGCTGAGGTAAAGGACAAGGGAGCCAGATAGCCAGAGATGGTGAAGGGAGGAACCCACCAAGGGAGAGAGAGGGCTGAGAGGGTGCAGTAGAGGGGAGGCTTATGGAGGTATAGGATTCAGACAGGTAGAATTGGGGAGGAAAATGAGGAACAAAATCTAGCTATGATTTTATAGTTAGACAGAGGGAGAGAGAGATAAAGAAAGAAAAATAAGGTGACAGGGAATGATCAGTCAGGGAGAAATGTAAGGAAGGAAGTGAAGAAGACAGAAGTAGAAAGAAGAAATGGAAAATGAACAAGAGATCCTGAAAAGGGAATTAGTAGACTGACAACAGGAAAGCAAAAAAAACAAAGAGATGAGGACTAACTTGATCAAAAAAATAAAATGTCCCACATATACACACACTACATAAGGACATACAATCCCTGTTTCTATTTCTCTGGTATTGCATTACATGCAAAGATTTCCTGTTTAGTTTTTGCTTACATGTTTCTATTTCTAATTTTGATCACTTATTCTGTATTTGTTGAGAGTCTGTCTGTGGACTGTGTGTGTAACACAGGTCAGATATTCTGCTAACATGTAGCTTCTATACTAAGGCTCTGTAACAATCCTGCTTGTTTTGTTTTTCCAGTAGGAGGTGTATTGAGTTCTAGGACCTTTTCATAGTTAGGGATGTTGCTGTGCATAAAGAGG